>NC_132997.1:676260-1008448 GCF_048564905.1 Vicugna pacos
ATTTTGCTCATTTTTTAATCAGGTTATTCATCCTTCTTGTTGAGTGTAAAGAAATTTTGGTATATTCTGGATTTCAGCCCTTTATCAGTGTGTCCCTGCCCTTCACCTGCAGTGCCAGAGTTGTCCTTTGGGTCTCAGTGGAGTGTCAGATCTTCAAAGAGCTTCCCTGTCTTCCCTCAGCCTAAATAATGTCCTTGTATTTTTCACTTTAATTGACTCATTTTGTTCTTTTTAAATAGCATTTCCCATAATTTGTAAGTACATTAAAGAGAAAAGGGCAATGATTGAACACCGCCTGCCCCACCAGGTTGTGTGCCCTGTGAGAGCAGAGGCCCTGTCCCCACTCACCGTTTCCCATGACAGCACATGGCACATGTTCATGTAAAAGTGTGTAACGTGGGGCCAAACCTGATGAGCAGCTATGACGACATGTGTTGTCTACCATTTATAGAGTAGACTTTGTTTCTGATCTTAATTATTAAATCATATGAATGAAACTTGTTTGTTTTGAAAAATAAAACAACAAAGCACACCTCAATGTGATTGGTAATTTCTACTTAGATTTCTGACCCAGGAGGGGATGTTCACCATCATTTTGTGGAGGAGGTTGGGGAGGTAAAGTAAGAGATTGAGATCAAATAAAGTAAAAATGATAACTGTAAGTTGGCTTTATTTTCACTGACATAAAAGTTACTTTAAACCCTATCTCAGCATTTGTTTTGTTGTTTTAAACATTTCTCATAGAATTAAATGGAAGCCCACTAAACCCTGAAAGGGAAATTGTGTGCTCAGGTCCTGAAAATTGTTTATGTCTATTTCTTGAGATGCACATTTCCCTGCTGGTTAAAGAAATTCGAGGCGGGAACACAACAGTGCACTGTGTGTGTTTGCCGGATTCACGGGCTGCTCAGTGTCATTTTAATTTTCTTGTGTAGCAGTTTATGACGGTTTTCCATGAGATAAATTGCTCAGACTTTTCCTGAATGAAGGATTGAATTTTCCACAGGAAATCTTATGAAAGAGAGTGACAAGGCACATGGGTTTCCCATAAAGGAATAGTTGATGTAATAAACTCTCACTATGGTGAACATTTTTAATAAAAGGCAGTTGAAAATTTTATCACTAGGTCATATGGCACAAATCCATCTTAAGAAAAAAGATTCAAATTTTAAAGAACAAGCAGTTTGAATCAAGTAGAAATTATGATTTGTACAATAATTGTTGTTAGAACTTATTATCAGTCTTAACATAATTGCCTGTGGTAGGAACAGGATCATGATTTATTTATTAAAAAAAAATCCACTAGGTGATATTTTCCCCATTCTTGATGCGGCAGTACTGTGGTTAGTTAAGTTCGGCCATTTAGGAATCTTAGCTAGGTTTTCCGGAAATTGATTTCAGAGTTTTAATCTTTTCTACAATCTCTTCTTTTGTATCGGCCAATGGTACATACATATATATGGGGAGGTACAAGCTCCAACACGGTCTTACACTGAAAACGGCAGGCACTTCAAACCGGCACTAGGAAACAGACTGAGAAACCAGAGTAAGTGTTTCTCCTGCAACCCGTTCCCTTTGTGCTGGATGAACGAACGTCTCTCCACATGCTCAGTTCTGAGAGATAATTGGGTGTGAAAGCCTTCCTTTGCCTAGCTTGAAGGGAACACAAAGTTTCTTTTCAGATGCAAAGTCCACTCCATATATACATATGGGGTGGTACAAGCTCCAAACCGGTTTTACAGTGAAAACGGCAGGCACTTCAAACCGGCACTAGGAAACAGTCTGAGAAACCAGAGTACGTGTTTCTCCTGCAACCCGTTCCCTTTGTGCTGGATGAACGAACGTCACTCTACATGCTCAGTTCTGAGAGATAAGTGTGTGTGAATACCGTCCTTCACCTAGCTTGAAGGGAACACAAAGTTTCTTTTCACTTTCCAAAACCCATCCATAATTATATATGGGGAGGTACAAGCTCCACCTCAGTTTTACAGTGAAAACGGCAGGCACTTCAAACCGGCACTAGGAAGCAGACTGAGAAACCAGAGTAAGTGTCTCACCTGCAACACGTTCCCTTTGTGCTGGATGAACGAACATCTCTCCACATGCTCAGTTCTGAGAGATAAGTGTGTGTGAAAGCCGTCCTTCACCTATCCTGAAGGGAACACAAAGTTTATTTTCAGTAGCAAAATCCACTCCACATATATATATGGGGAGGTACAATCTCCAACTCGGTTTTACAGTGAAAACGGCAGGCACTTCAAACCGGCACTAGGAAACAGACTGAGAACCCACAGTAAGTGTTTTTCCTGCAACCCGTTCCTTTGTGCTGGATGAACGAACGTCTATCCACATGCTCAGTTCTGAAAGATAAGAGTGTGTGAAAGCCGTCCTTCACCTAGTTTGAAGGGAACACAAAGTTTCTTTTCAGTTGCCACATCCCCTCCAAACATATATATGGGGAGGTGCAAGCTTCAACTCAATTTTACACTGAAAACGGCAGGCACTTCAAACCTACACTAGGAAACAGACTGAGAAAACAGAGTAAGTGTCTCTCCTGCAACCCGTTCACTTTGTGCTGGATGAACGAACGTCTCTCCACATGCTCAGTTCTGAGAGTTAAGTGTGTGTGAAAGCCTAACGTCATATAGCTTGAAGGGAACACAAAGTTTCTTTTCAGTTGACATCTCCACTCCATACATATATATAGGGATGTATAAGCTCCAACACGGTTTTACAGTGAAAACGGCAGGCACTTCAAACCGGCACTATGAAGCAGACTGAGAAACCAGAGTAAGTGTCTCTCCTGCAAACCGATCCCTTTGTGCTGGATGAACGAACGTCTCTCCACATGCTCAGTTCTGAGAGATAAGTGTGTGTAAAAGCCGTGCTTCACCCAGTTTGAAGGGAACACAAAGTTTGTTTTCAGTTTCCAAATCCCATCCATAATTATATATGGGGAGGTACAATCTCCAACTCGGTTTTAAAGTTAAAAGGGCAGGCAATTCAAGCCGGCACTAGGAAACAGACTGGGAAACCAGAATAGGTGTATCTCCGTCAACCCGTTCCACTTGTGCTGGATGAACGAACGTCTCTCCACATGCTCAGTTCTGAGAGATAAGTGTGTGTGAAAGCCGTCCTTGACCTAGCTTGAAGGGAACACAAAGTTTCTTTTCAGTTGCAAACTCCACTCCATACATAAATATGGGGAAGTTCAAGCTCCAACCCAGTATTACAGTGAAAACGGCAGGCACTTCAAACCGGCACTATGAAACAGTCTGAGAAACCAGAGTAAGTGTTTCTCCTGCAACCCGTTCCCTTTATGCTGGATGAACGCACGTCAATCCACATGCTCAGTTCTCAGATATAAGTGTGTGTGAAAACCGTCCTTCACCTAGCTTGAAGGGAACACAAAGTTTCTTTTCAGATGTAAACTCCACTCCAAACATATATATGGGGAGGTTCAAGCTTCAACTCGGTTTTATAGTGAACACGGCAGTCACTTCAAACCGGCACTAGGAAACAGACTGAGAATCCAGAGTAAGTGTTTCTCCTGCAACCCGTTCCCTTTGTGCTGGATGAACGAACGTCTCTCCACATGCTCAGTTCTGAGAGATAAGTGTGTGTGAAAGCCATCCTTCACCTAGCTTGAAGGGAACACAAAGTTTCTTTTCAGTTGACAACTCCACTCCATATATATATATGGGGAGGTTCAAGCTCCAACACGGTTTTACAGTGAAAACGGCAGGCACTTCAAACCGGCACTAGGAAACAGACTGAGAAACCAGAGTAACTGTTTCTCCTGCAACCCGTTCCACTTGTGCCTGATGAACGAATGTCTCTCCACATGCTCAGTTCTGAGAGATAAGTGTGTGTGAAAGCCGTCCTTCACCTAGCTTGAAGGGAACACAAAGTTTCTTTTCAGTAGAAAAATCCACTCCACATATATATATGGGGAGGTTCAAGCTCCAAGCCGGTTTTACAGTGAAAATGGCAGGCACTTCAAACCGGCATAGGAAGCAGACTGAGAAACCAGAGTAAGTGTCTCTCCTGCAACCCGTTCCCTTTGTGCTGGATGAACGAACGTCTCTCCACATGCTCAGTTCTGAGAGATAAGTGTGTGTGAAAGCCTTCCTTCACCTAGCTTGAAGGGAATACAAAGTTTCTTTTCAGTTGCAAACTCCACTCCATACATATATATGAGGAGGCATAAGCTCAATCTCGATTTTACAGTGTAAACGGCAGGCACTTCAATCCGGCACTAGGAAACAGACTGAGAAACCAGAGTAAGTGTCTCTCCTGCAACCCGTTCCCTTTGTGCTGGATGAACGAACGTCTCTCCACATGCTCAGTTCTGAGAGATAAGTGTGTGTGAATACCGTCCTTCACCTAGCTTGAAGGGAACACAAAGTTTCTTTTCAGATGCAAACTCCACTCCATATATATATATGATGAGGTACAAGCTCCAACTCGGTTTTATAGTGAACATCGCAGGCACTTCAAACCGGCACTAGGAAACAGACTGAGAAACCAGAGTAAGTGTTTCTCCTGCAACCCAATCCCTTTGTGCTGGAGGAAGGAACGTCTCTCCACATGCTCAGTTCTGAGAGATAAGTGTGTGTGAAAGCCGTCCTTCACCTAGCTTGAAGGGAATACAAAGTTTCTTTTTAGTTGCAAACTCCACTCCATACATATATATGGAGAGGCACAAGCTCAAACACGGTTTTACAGTGTAAACGGTAGGCACTTCAAACCGGCACTAGGAAACAGACTGATAAACCAGAGTAATTGTTTCCCCTGCAACCCGTTCCCTTTGTGCTGGATGAACGAACGTCTCTCCACATGCTCAGTTCTGAGAGATAAGTGTGTGTGAAAGCCGTCCTTCTCCTAGCTTGAAGGGAACACAAAGTTTCTTTTAAGTTGCAAACTCCACTCCATACATATACATGGGGAGGTTCAAGGTCCAGCCCGGTTTTACAGTGAAAACGGAAGGCACTTCAAACCGGCACAATGAAACAGACTGAGATACCAGAGTAAGAGTTTCCTCTGAAAACTTTTCTCTTTGTGTGGATGAACGAACGTCTCTACACATGCTCAGTTTTGAGAGATAAGTGTGTGTGAAAGCAGTCCTTCACCTAGCTTGTAGGGAACACAAAGTTTCTTTTCAGATGCAAACTCCACTCCATATATATATATGGGGTGGTACAAGCTCCATCTCGGTTTTATAGTGAACACGGCAGTTACTTCAAACCGGCACTAGGAAACAGACTGAGAATCCAGAGTAAGTGTTTCTCCTGCAACCCGTTCCCTTTGTGCTGGATGAACGAACGTCTCTCCACATGCTCAGTTTTGAGACATAAGTGTGTGTGAAAGCATTCCTTCACCTAGCTTGAAGGGAACACAAAGTTCCTTTTCAGTTGCAAACTCCACTCCACACATATGTATGGTGTGGTTCAAGCTCCAACCCGGTTTTACACTGAAAACGGCAGGCAATTCAAGCCGGCACTAGGAAACAAAGTGGAAACCAGAATAGGTGTATCTCCGTCAACCCGTTCCACTTGTGCTGGATGAACGAACGTCTCTCAACATGCTCAGTTCTGAGAGATAAGTGTGTGTGAAAGCCTAACGTCATATAGCTTGAAGGGAACACAAAGTTTCTGTTCAGTTGCAAACTCCCATCCATACATATATATGGAGAGGTTTAAATTCCAATTCGGTTTTACAGTGAAAACGGCAGGCACTTCAAACCGGCACTAGGAAACAGACTGAGAAACCAGAGTAAGTGTCTCTCCTGCAACCCCGTTCCACTTGTGCCTGATGAACGAATGTCTCTCCACATGCTCAGTTCTGAGAGATAACTGTGTGTGAAAGCCGTCCTTCACCTAGCTTGAAGGGAACACAAAGTTTCTTTGCAGTTGACAACTCCACTCCATACATATATATGGGGATGTTCAAGCTCCAACACGGTTTTACAGTGAAAAGGGCAGGCACTTCAAACCGGCACTAGGAAATAGACTGAGAAACCAGAGTAACTGTTTCTCCTGCAACCCGTTCCACTTGTGCCTGATGAACGAATGTCTCTCCACATGCTCAGTTCTGAGAGATAAGTGTGTGTGAAAGCCGTCCTTCACCTAGCTTGAAGGGAACACAAAGTTTCTTTTCAGTAGCAAAATCCACTCCACATATATATATGGGGAGGTTCAAGCTCCAAGCCGGTTTTACAGTGAAAACGGCAGGCACTTCAAACCGGCACTAGGAAACAGACTGAGAAACCAGAGTAAGGGTATCTCCTGCAACACGTTCCTTTTTACTGGATGAACGAATGTCTTTCCACATGCTCAGTTCTGAGAGATAAGTGTGTGTGAAAGCCGTTCTTCACATAGCTTGAAGGGAACACAAAGTTTCTTTTCAATTGGCAACTTTCCTCCATACATATATACGGGGATGTATAAGCTCCAACTCGGTTTTATAGTGAAAATGGCAGGCACTTCAAACCGGCACTAGGAAATAGACTTAGAAACCAGAGTAAGTGTTTCTCCTGCAACCCGTTCCCTTTGTGCTGGATGAACGAACGTCTCTCCACATGCTCAGTTCTGAGAGATAAGTGTGTGTGAAAGCCGTGCTTCACCTAGCTTGAAGGGAAAACAAAGTTTCTTTTCAGTTGCAAACTCCACTCCATACATATATATGGGGAGGTTCAAGCAGCAATCCGGTTTTACAGTGAACACGGCCTGCACTTCAAACCGGCACTAGGAAACAGACTGAGAAACCACAGTAAGTGTTTCACCTGCAATCCGTTCCCTTTGTGCTGGATGAACGAACGTCTCTCCACATGCTCAGTTTTGAGGGATAAGTGTGTGTGAAAGAAATCCTTCACCTAGTTTGAAGGGAACACAAAGTTTCTTTTCAGTAGCAAATTCCACTCCATACATATATTTGGGGAAGTTCAAGCTCCAACCGGGTTTTACCGTGCAAAAGGCAGGCAATTCAAACCGGCACTAGGAAACAGTCTGAGAAACCAGAGTAAGTGTTTCCCTGCAACCCGTTCCGTTTGTGCTGGATGAACGAACGTCACTCCAAATGCTCAGTTCTGAGAGTTAAGTGTGTATGAAAACCGTCCTTCACCTAGCTTGATGGGACACAAAGTTTCTTTTCAGTTTCCAAATCCCATCTATAATTATATATGGGGAGGTACAAGCTCCAACTCGGTTTTACAGTTAAAACGGCAGGCAATTCAAGCCGGCACTAGGAAACAGAGTGGAAACCAGAATAGGTGTATCTCCGTCAACCCGTTCCAGTTTTGCTGGATGAACGAACGTCTCTCCACATGCTCAGTTCTGATAGATAAGTGTGTGTGAAAGCCGTCCTTCACCTAGCTTGAAGGGAACTCAAGGTTTCTTTTCAGTTGCAAACTCCACTCCATACATATATAAGGGGAGGTTCAAGCTCAAACCCGGTTTTACAGTGAAAACGGCAGGCACTTCAAACCGGCACTAGGAAACAGACTGAGAAACCAGAGTAAATGTTTTTTCTGCAACCCGTTCCCTTTGTGCTGGATGAACGAACGTCTCTCCACATGCTCAGTTCTGAGAGATAAGTGTGTGTGAAAGCCGTCCTTCACCTAGCTTGAAGGGAACACAAAGTTTCTTTTCAGTTGCCAACTCCCCTCCATACATATATATGGAGAGGTTCAAGCTCCAGCCCGGTTTTACAGTGAAAACGGCAGGCAATTCAAACCGGCACTAGGAAACAGACTGAGAAACCAGAGTAAGTGTTTCTCCTGCAAACCGTTCCCTTTGTGCTGGATGAACGAACGTCTCTCCACATGCTCAGTTCTGAGAGATAAGTGTGTGTGAAATCCGTCCTTCACCTAGCTTGAAGTGAAAACAATTTTCTTTTAAGATGCAAAGTCCACTCCATATATACATATGGGTAGGTACAAGCTCCAACCCGGTTTTATAGTGAACACGGCAGGCACTTCAAACCGGCACAAGGAAACAGACTGAGAAACCAGAGTAAGTGTTTCTCCTGCAAACCGTTCCCTTTTTGCTGGATGAACGAACGTCTCTCCACATGCTCAGTTCTGAGACATAAGTGTGTGTGAAAGCCGTCCTTCACCTAGCTTGAAGGGAACACAAAGTTTCTTTTCAGATGCACACTCCACTCCATATATATATATGGGGAGGTTCAAGCTCCAACTCGATTTTATAGTGAACACGGCAGTCACTTCAAACCGGCACTAGGAAACAGACTGTGAATCCAGAGTAACTGTTTCTCCTGCAACCCGTTCCCTTTGTGCTGGATGAAAGAACGTCTCTCCACATGCTCAGTTCTGAGAGATAACTGTGCGTGAAAGCCGTCCTTCACCTAGCTTGAAGGGAACACAAAGTTTCTTTTCAGTTGCAAACTCCACTCCAAACATATATATGGGGAGGTTCAAGCTCCAGCCCGGTTTTACAGTGAAAACGGCAGGCACTTCAAACCTGCACTAGGAAACAGACTGAGAAACCAGAGTAAGTGTTTCTCCTGCAACCCGTTCCCTTTGT
Source organism: Vicugna pacos (assembly GCF_048564905.1). Taxonomy (NCBI): domain Eukaryota; kingdom Metazoa; phylum Chordata; class Mammalia; order Artiodactyla; family Camelidae; genus Vicugna; species Vicugna pacos. The sequence continues at coordinate 684,804 of NC_132997.1, forward strand.
GCTGGATGAACGAACGTCTCTCCACATGCTCAGTTCTGAGAGATAACTGTGTGTGAAAGCAGTCCTTCACCTAGCTTGAAGTGAAAACAATTTTCTTTCCAGATGCAAAGTCCACTCCATATATACATATGGGTAGGTACAAGCTCCAACCCGGTTTTATAGTGAACATGGCAGGCACTTCAAACCGGCACTAGGAAACAGACTGAGAAACCAGAGTAAGTGTTACTCCTGTAACCGGTTCCTTTGTGCTGGATGAACGAACGTCTCTCCACATGCTCAGTTCTGAGAGATAAGTGTGTGTGAAAGCCTTCCTTCACCTAGCTTGAAGGGAATACATAGTTTCTTTTCAGTTACAAACTCCACCACATACATATATATGGGGAGGAACAAGCTCAAACACGGTTTTACATTGTAAACGGCAGGCACTTCAAACGGGCACTAGGAAAGAGACTGAGAAACCAGAGTAAGTGTTTCTCCTGCAACCCGTTCCCTTTGTGCTGGATGAACGAACGTCTCTCCACATGCTCAGATCTGAGAGATAATTGTGTGTGAAAGCCGTCCTTCACCTAGCTTGAAGGGAACACAAAGTTCCTTTTCAGTTGCAAACTCCACTCCACACATATGTATGGGGAGGTTCAAGCTCCAACCCTGTTTTAGAGTGAAAACGGCAGGCACTTCAAACCGGCACTAGGAAACAGACTGAGAAACCATAGTAAGTGTTTCTCCTGCAACCCGTTCCCTTTGTGCTGGATGAACGAACGTCTCTCCACATGCTCAGATCTGAGAGATAATTGTGTGTGAAAGCCGTCCTTCACCTAGCTTGAAGGGAACAAAATGTTTCTTTTCAGTTGCCATCTCCCCTCCATACATATATATGGGGAGGTGCAATCTCCAACTCGGTTTTACACTGAAAACGGCAGGCACTTCAAACCGGCACTTGGAAACAGACTGAGAAACCAGAGTAAGTGTTTCTCCTGCAAACTTTTCTCTTTGTGCTGGATGAAAGAACATCTCTCCACATGCTCAGTTCTGAGAGATAAGTGTGTGTGAAAGCCATCCTTCAACTAGCTTGAAGGGAACACAAAGTTTCTTTTCAGTTTCCAAATCCCATCCATAATTATATATGGGGAGGTACAAGCTCCAACTCGGTTTTACAATGAAAACGGCAGGCAAATCAAGCCGGCACTAGGAAACAGACTGGGAATCCAGAATAGGTATATCTCCGTCAACCCGTTCAACATGTGCTGGATGAACGAACGTCTCTCCACATGCTCAGTTCTGAGAGATAAGTGTGTGTGAAAGCCATCCTTCAACTAGCTTGAAGGGAACACAAAGTTTCTTTGCAGTGGACAACTCCACTCCATACATATATATGGGGAGGTTCAAGCTCCAACACGCTTTTACAGTGAAAACGGCAGGCACTTCAAACCGGCACTAGGAAACAGACTGAGAAACCAGAGTAAGGGTATCTCCTGCAACACGTTCCTTTTTACTGGATTAACGAATGTCTCTCCACATGCTCAGTTCTGAGAGGTAATTGTGTGTGAAAGCCGTCCTTCACATAGGTTGGAGGGAACACAAAGTTTTATTCAGTTGCAAACTCCACTCCATACATTTATATGGGGAGGTTCAAGCTCCAACCCGGTTTTACATTGAAAACGGCAGGCACTTCAAACCGGCACTAGGAAACAGACTGAGAAACCAGAGTAACTGTTTCTCCTGCAACCCGTTCCACTTGTGCCTGATGAACGAACGTCTCTCCATATGCTCAGTTCTGAGAGATAAGTGTGAGTGAAAACCGTACTTCACCTAGGTTGAAAGGAACACAAAGTTTCATTTCAGTTGCCAACTACCATCCATACATATATATGGGGAGTTTCAAGCTCCAACTCGGTTTTACAGTGAAAACGGCAGGCACTTCAAACCGGCACTAGGAAACAGACTGAGAAACCAGAGTAAGTGTTTGTCCTGCAACCCGTTCCCTTTGTGCTGGATGACCGAACGTCTCTCCACGTGCTCAGTTCTGAGGGACATATTTGTGAAAGTCGACCTTCACCTAGCTAGAAGGGAACAAAAAGTTTCTTTTCAGCTGCAAGCTCCACTAAATATGTATATATGGAGATGCACAAGCTCCAACTCGGTTTTACAGTAAAAACTGCAGGAACATCCAACCCTCACTAGGAGACAGAGAAATCAGAATAAGTGTTTCTCCTGCAACCCGATCTTTTGTGCTGGATGAAAGAACTTCTCTCCACATGCTCAGTTCTGAGAGTTAAGAGTGTGTGAAAGCCGTCCTTCAGCAAGCTTGAAAGGAACACAAAAATTCTTTTCAGTTGCAAATTCCACTACATACATATATAAGGGGAGGTGCAAGGTCCAACTCAGTTTTAAAGTGAAAATTGCAGGAACTTGAAACCGGCACTAGGAAACAGACTGAAAAACCAGAGTAAGTGTTCCTCCTGCAACCCGTTTCCTTTGTGCTAGGTGAAGGAATGTCTCTCCAGGTTCTCAGTTCTCAGAGATAAGTGTGTGTGAAAGCCGCCCTTCACCTAGCTTGAAGGGAAAACAAAGTTTCTTTTCAGTTGCAAACAGCAACACTTAAATATATATGGGGAGGCACAAACTCCAACTCGGTTTTACAGTGAAAACTGCACGATTTATAACCGGTACTAGGAAACCAACTGAGAATCCAGAGTAAGTGTTTCTCCTGATTCCCTTTCCATTTTTGCTGGATGAACGAACGTCTCTCCACATGCTCATTTCTGAAACATTAGTGTGTGTGAAAGCCGTCATTCAACTAGCTTGATGGGAACACAGAGTGTCTTTTCAGTTGCAAATTCTGCTACATACTTATATATGGAGAGGTACAAGCTCCAACTCGGTTTTACAGTGAATACTGCAGGAACTTCAAAAAGGCACCAAAAAACAGACTGAGAAACCATAGAATGTGTTCCTCCTGCAACACGTTCCTTTGTGCTGGATGAACCAACGTCTGTCCACATGCTCAGTTCTTACATATAATTGTGTGTGAAAGCCGTCCTTCACCTAGCTTGAAGGGAACACCAAGTGTCTTTTCAGTTGCAAAATCTGCTACATACATATATATGGAGAGGTACAATGTCCAACTCGGTTTTACAGTGATAACTGCAGGAACTTCAAACCAACACTAGGAAAAAGACTGAGAATCCAGAGTATGTGTTTCTCCTGCAACACGTACCCTTTGTGCTAGATGAATGAACGTCTCTCCACATGCTCAGTTTTGAGAGATAAGTGTGTGTCAATTCCGTCCTTCACCTAGCTTGAAGGGAACACAAAGTTTCTTTTCAGTTGCCAACTCCACTCCATACATTTATATGGGGAGGTACAAGCTCCAACTCGGTTTTACAGTGAAAACGGCAGGCACTTCAAACCGGCACTAGGAAACAGACTGAGAAACCAGAGTAAGGGTTTCTCATGCAAACCGTTCCCTTTGTGCTGGATGAATGAAAGTCTCTCCACATGCTCAGTTCTGAGAAGTTAGTGTGTGTTAAAGCCGTCCTTCACCTAGCTTGTTGGGAACACCACCTTTCATTTCGGTTGAAAGCTACACATATGGAGAGACTTTCATTCATCTAGCACAATGGAAATGTGTTTCTGGGGGAACCCTCACCATTTTTTTCTCAGTCTGTTTCTTAGTGCCTTTTTTAATTTCCTGCAATTTTCAACGTAAAACAGATTCGGAGCTTGTACCTCCCCGTATATATATTTGTACTGTAGTTTCCAACTGAAAAGCATCTTTGCGTTCCCAAAAAGCTAGGTGATTGTCGGTTTTCACACACACTTCTCTCTAATAATTGAGCATATGTAGTGTTTTTTGTGTATCTAGCATTAAGTGGATGGGTGGCAGTTATAACAGTGACTCTTGTTTCTTATTATGTTTCCTAGAGCCTCTTAGACGTTTATGCAGTTTTCACTGTTAAGTCGAGTTTGAGCTTTTACCTCCCAGTATATATTTATGTATTTTTTTTCCAGTAGAAAAAAACTATGTGTTCACAACTAGCTAGGTGATTCTCGGATTTCACACAAGTTTTATTATCAGAGTTCAGCATGTGGACAGACGTCCATTCATCTAGCAGAAAGTGAATGGGTTGCAGTAGATACACTTACTCTGGCTTCTCAGTATGTTTTTTAGTGTCTGTTTGAAGTTCATGCAATTTTCACTGTACAACCGTGTTGAGCTATTACCCCTATATATATGTATGTAGATTGTTTTCTCACTGAATGAAACTCTGTGTTCCTTTCAAGCTTGTTTATTGATGGCTTCCACACAGTCTTAACTCTCAGTACTGGGCAAATGGAGAGACGTTTGTTCTTATAGCATAAAGAGAATAGGTACCACTAGAATCTCATACACTGTTTTCACAGTATTTTTAATGTTTTCGGTTTGAACTTCATGATGTTTTCACTGTAAAACCTAGTTGGAAACTGTACCTGCCGATGCATATTTATGTAGTGTGTTCCTCACTGTAAACAAACCATGTAATCCCGAGAAGATTTGTGATTTTCGGCTTTCACACACATTCAATTTTTAAACTGAGTATATGAGGAGGTATTCATTCATCTACCCTAAACAGAATGGATTGCTATAGATACAGTTACTGTGGGGTCTGATTTTGTTTCCTAATTCCGGTTTGAAATTGATGCATTTTTCTCTGTAAAACCGAGTTGGAGCTAGTACCATCCCATATATATATATTCGGTGTAGTTTCCCGCTCAATAAAAGTTTGTTTTCCCAACAAGCTAGGTAATTGATGGCTTTTACACTGACCTAAATCTCAGAATTTAGCATGTGGAGAGATTTTCGTTCGTCTAACCTAAAGGGAATGGTTTGCTGTAGAAACGCTAACTTGGGTTATCAGTAGGTTTCCTAGTGCCTGTTTGAATTTCATGCAGTTTTCACTGTAAAACCGAGTTGGAAATATTACCTCCCCATATATATTTATATAGTGTAGTTTTCCAGTGTAAAGAAAGTGTGTGTTCCAAACAAGCTAGCTGGTTGACGGCTTTCACACACACTTAACTCTCATAATTGAGCATGAGGTGAGACGTTTTTTCATCTAACATGAAGGAAATGTGTTGTAGTTGAAACATTTACTCTCGTTTCTCTGTATGTTTTCTAGTGCCGGTTTGAAGTTGATACACTTTTCACTTTAGACACGAGTTGGAGCTTGTACCTCCCTATATATATGTATATAGAGTAGTTTCCCACTGAAAAGATTCTGTGTGTTCCCAAGGTGCTAGTTGATTGACGGCTGTCACACACAATTAATTCTCAGAATTGAGCGTGTGGAGAGACGTTCGTTCTTTTAGCAGAAAGACAATGGTTTGCAGTAGAAAGAACTACCCTGGTTTCTCAGGATGTTTCCTAGTGTCCATTTAAAGTTCATGTATTTTTCAGTGTAAAACCGATTTGGAGGTAGTACCCCCATATATATATATGTAGTATTGTTCTGCACTCTTAAGAAACTATGTTTTCCCTTCAAGCTAAGTGATGTTTTACATTTGCACACATTCATCCCTCATAACTGAGCATGTGTAGAGGCTTTCGTTCAATTAGGATGAAGGGAATTCTTTGCAGTTGAAACACTTACACTGGTTTCTCAGTCTGTTTCCTAGTGCCGGTTTGAATTTCTTGCAGTTTTCACTGTAAAACTGTGTTGGGGCTAGTACCTCCCCATATAAAATCATGTCATGTATTTTCCCCATGAAAAAAATTGTTTTTCCCCAACAAGCTAGGTGATTGATGGCTTTCACACTCACTTACTCTCAGAATTGAGCATGTTAAGATACGTTCTTTCATCTAGCATAAAGAGAAGAGATAGCACTTGAAATAATTACTCTGGTTGCTCAGTATGTTTCCTAGTGGCGGTTTGAAATTCATGCAGTTTTCAGTGTAAAAATGACTTGGAGCAATTACCTTCCAATATAGATGTATGCAGTGTATTTCCCCACTGAAAAGAAACTATGTTTTCCATACAAGCTTAGTTATAGTTTACATTCGCACATGTTCAACTCTCAGAACTGAGCATGCGGAGAGGCGTTCTTTCAACTAGCATAAAGGGAATGATTTGCAGTAGAAACACTTACTCTGTTTTCTCAGTATGTTTCCTATTTCGGGTTTGAAGTTCATGCAGTTTTTACTGTAAAACCGAGTTGGAACTAGTACCTCCCCATATATAGTTATTTAGTGTTGTTTCCCACTGAAAAGAATTTGTGTGTTCCCAAAAAGTTAGCTTACTAACGGGTTTCACACTCATTTAACTCTCAGAATTGAGCATGTGTAGAGACGTTCATTCATATAGCATAAAGGGAATAGTTAGCAATTGAAACACTTACTCTGGTTTCTCAGTATATTAACTAGTGCCGGTCTGATCTTCATGCATTTTCCACTTTTGAACCGACTTAGAACTAGTACCTCCTCATTTATACGTATGTAGTGTATTTCCCCAATCAAAAGTAACTGTGTGTTCCCTACAAGCTAAGTGATAGATGGCTCTTGCACAGAGTCATCTCTCAGAACTGAGCATGGGGTGAAGCATTAGTTCATCTAGGATGAAGGGAATGGGTTGCAGTTGAAACACTTATCTGGTTTCTCAGTTATGTTTCCTAGTGCCGGTTTGAAGTTCATTCAGTTTTCACTGTAAAATCGACTTGGGGCTAGTAACTCCCCGTATATATGTATGTAGTTAGTTTGGCACTCAAAGAAACTGTGTTCCATACAAGCTAAGTGATTGATGGTATTCGCTAGCATTAAACTCAGAAAAGAGCATGTGGACAGGTTTTCATTTGTCTAGCATAAAGGGAATGGGTTGCAGTAGAAATAATTACTCTTGTTTCTTAGTATGTTTCCTAGTGTCGGTAAATTTGCTGCAGGTTTCACGGTAAAACAGTGTTGGAGCTAGTACCTCTCCATATATATGAATGTATTGTAGTTTCCCACTCAAAAGAATATGTTTGTCTCCAACAAGCTAGGTGATTGTCGGCTTTCACACACACTTAACTCTCAGAATTTAGCATGTGGAGTCTGGTTCCTTCATCTAGCATAAAGGGAGTGATTTGCAGTAGAAACATTTACTCTTTTTTTTCAGTATGTTTCCTATTTCGGGTTTGAAGTTCATGCAGTTTTCACTGTAAAATCGACTTGGAGCTAGTACCTCCCCATATATATGTATGTAGTGTAATTCCCCAGACAAAAGAAACTGTGTTCCCTACAAGACTAGTGATAGATGATTTCGCACACATTCAACTCTCAGAACTAAGCCTGTGGAGAGCCGTTCGTTCATCTAGGATGAAGGGGATGAGTTGCCATATAAACACTTACTATGGTTTCTCAGTATGTTTCCTAGTGCCGGTTTGAATTTCATGCATTTTTCACTGTAAAACAGAGTTGGAGCTTGTACCTCCCCATATATATTTATATAGTGTTATTCCCAACTCAAAAGAAACTGTGTTTTCCCAAAAAGCTAGGTGATTGACGGCTTTCACACACACTTAAGTCTCAGAATAGAGCATTTTAAGATACTTTCATTCATCTAGCATAAAGGGAATGGGTTGCATTAGAAAGTCTTACTCTGGTTTATCAGTTTCGTTTCTAGTGCTGGTTTGAATTTCATGCAGATTTCACTGTAAAGTCGACTTGGAAATATTACCTCCCATATATATGTATATATTGTTTTTCCCCACTCAAAAGAAACTGTGTGTTCCCTACAAGCTAACTGATTGATGGCTTTTGAACACATTCAACTCTCAGAAATGAGCATGGAGAGAGGCGTTCATTCATCTAGGATGAGGGCAATGGGTTGCAGTAGAAACACTTAGTCTGGTTTCTCATTATTTTTCCTAGGTCCGGTTTGAATTTCATGCAATTTCCTCTGTAAAACCAGGTTGGTGCTATTATCTCACCATATAGATATCGTGTAGTTTCCAATAGAAAATAAACTGTATTTTCCCAACAAGCTAGTTGTTTGATGGCTTTCACACACATTCAACTCTCAGAATTGAACATGTGTAGAGGCGTTCGTTGATGTAGCATAAATGGATTTTGTAACTTTAGAAACACTTACTGCGATTTGTAAGTATGTTTTCTAGTGCCGGTTTGAAGTTCATGCAGTTTTCAGTGTAAAACCGTGTTGGAGCTACTACCTATCCATATACATATATATGTAGTTTAGTTCCACACTCTAAAGAAACTGTGTGTTCACAACAAGATAGGTCATTGACCGATTACACGCACATTCAACTCTCAGAATTGAGCATGTGGAGACGCGTTCGTTAATGTAGCATAAAGGGATTGAGGAGCCATAGAAACACTTAATGTGATTTCTCAGTATGCTTCTTAGTGTCAGTTTCAAGTTCATGCACTTTTCTCTGTTAAACCGAGTTGGAGCTACTACCTCCCCATATATATTTATGTCATGTATTTTCCCACTGATAAGAAACTGTGTGTTCCCAACAAGCTAGGTGATTGACGGCTTTCACACACACTCAACTATCAGAATTGAGCATGTGGAGAGGCGTTCATTCATCTAGCATAAATGGAATTTGAAAGCAATTATAATGACCTATGTTGGTAGGAAAACAGTAAAGGGAGCATTAATTTAGAGCCTGTATAGTTATGGTCAGCATACATGACAGAATTTCGTTTTCAGCAGAAGATTTCTTTTTTTTAAGGTTCAGAAAACTTAATTCTTTCCTGTACCTGGATATAGATAGTGAATGTTTTAAAGTCTTTGAGCAACTGCTTTAAACTAGAATTGTTACTTTGCTTTTGGTCTTTAACCTAAGAGAATATCCAGAATTCCAGTGGCAGTTGAAAAACAAGGGCCTGAACCTTGCCTATTACTTGTTTTAAGTACAGTAAGAATAACTGTAGACTTGGGTACTGTGGATAACTGAAGGGCTGCTTGGATATGTTATATGTAAGTTATATTTTCAAAAATTATTAATATCATGAAAATCAATCAACCTTGGTGATCTTTTTGGTATAATTTAATCTTTAATAATGTAGATTTTGATAGCCCTTTATTTATGTAACTTATGAAAATAAGTTGGCTTTATATAACTTCTTTCTAGATAAATGATTAAATTTTGGGTTTTTTTATCATTTGCTTCTTAAAAATAGGATATTAATTGCACAATATGTATTTTCCTTCAAGTTCATACTTTTTTCCCTAAACTATCTTGACTTGTTTAGATAAGTTAAGCCATAGTCTGATTTATTTTAAACACTCAGAATGTTCTTCTGTCTGTTGCTTTATTAGAGAGCAAGAATTCCTTATTATTTTTAATAAAATATACTTGCAGGAAACTATACTGGGATTCATTCAATCACAGAGTCAAGCAATGATTCCTGTTTTGTTAGATCAGGTGTCTAGGCCTCTCAACTTCCAAAAGATTACATGGGCAAAATTAAAAACGCCATAAATGATTGACTAAGAAAGTTTATTTTGTTCCTTGATTAAAAGTATAAATATGGATCACCCTTAAATTCAGATGTAAATCTATTATGAATTACATGAGTCTTCTCCAAAATTCTTTTTTTTTAACATTTTTTATTGATTTATAATCATTTTACAATGTTGTGTCAAATTCCAGTGTTCAGCACAATTTTTCAGTCATTCATGGATATATACACACTCATTATCACATTTTTTTCTCTGTGAGTTATCATAACATTTTGTGTATATTTTCCTGCAAAACTCTTTAATTTGGGCTTTAAACCCTCCAATAAAATACTGGTTTGAAGGAAGAAGAAAGTCGAGAAATGATTCAATCCAAATTCTATGGGAATAAACAAAGCTAAATGTTTCAGTCATTTTTTGAAGCAAAACAGATATATTTTCTGCACCATATGATTTTAATAGTATTCAACTGAACATATGGTTTAGACACCATGAGACCATAAGCCAACAAACAAGATGTCAGGTAAAGCAAGAAAAAAAACTGATGGAATTTTCTACTGCAAAATTTCCCCTAACTCAAACTGTAATAGAGAACAAATCTGACGCCACATTGGATCTGTTCCTTTAGTTTGAAGCACTGTGCCCTGTTTTCCAGGCTTAATCTTGCTGGCTCTGCATCTTTGGTAAAACAACGTTGCCTTTAACCTAAAACCTACAGGAAAGCCAATTCTCGGGGCTCTGACCTTTAATGATGTTAGCACTTCTGCACTTATGCACGGATGGCAATTTGCAAAATAGAGAATAACCTTTGTTTTGTTGGAGGTTTACAGGGACACCACAGCCTGACCAACATGGATGACGGCAAGAACAAGGAATGCCTGCAGCAAGAAGTTTGCACAGCCAACCACACCCCCTCCCCTTTTCAGCTTAAAAGGGGCCTGAATTCTGACTTGGGCAAGATGATTCTCCAGGACATATGTCCCCCATCTTCTTGGTCTGCCAGCTTTCTGAATAAAGTTACTATACCTTGCTCCAAAACATTGTCTCCTGATTTATTTTTTTATCACTGTTGTGCAGCGAGCAGAACAACTTTGGCCTCGGTAACAGACTCAGCTTTGTCATTCCGTCTGATGTGAAATCTTTCTGGGTGTACACGTGCTTGCCTGGTGGTGGTGGTGGTGGTGGTGGTGGTGGTAGGCAAAAATATTTCACTTCTCCTGATTTCAAAAGGCAAAAATTTCCTGCTATTTAAGTCAACTCTAGACTTTTACAGAATCACCTGCAGATGTGCTTCTGGAAGCTAGAAAAATTCCAACAATGAAAATAATTGTATTGTCTCCAGACAAGATACTTTTCCTCAAAACTGAGTAGCTGTGAGACACACTTCAGGAGTACAGATAGATGCAGTGTGCTTCAATTCCCATGTTGTTCCAACACAATTTTGCAGTTATATCAAAGTAAATTAAAATCGGTCTTCAATAGCAGATGCTCTGGCATGATACAACAATGCCAATTCCACTTATTTATTGAGCCAGAGCAGCTTTAGAGTAAATGATTTTATACCAAACTCCTGCTTGATGTCCTGTCTTCTCCCTGATGGCTAATTCCTTCTTCTTTCTTCCTAAATTTCTCCTGTTATTGGAAGTTAGCCTTTACTGTGCACATTCAATTGGGAAGGCACAAATTAAATATGTGAGGGGATGACATGCATATTCAGTTCTTACTTATACATAAATACAAGCACAGAGGACCTGTGTCTTGGAAGGCGTCACTTCTTAATGTGGGCAAGAGGATTGTCCATAGTTCAATCAATGATCTAAAAGCAGTTTTCTAGGATATAATAAAGCAATGCCTGAGTTATAAGACAGAACAACCCCTGGATATGAATCAGTGGCACCAATCAGTGGGGGCACATGTGTGCACACACACGCCCATGCACACGGAGCAGCCTTGGAGACACTCCATCTGTGCTGATGGAGCAAAGTCATGCTGGGGAGATGAGGAAAAATTGCCTAATACAATCAAACCACGACACCAGAGGAATGGGTAATAGCAGTCAATTGAATTTTCTGATTAGCTGAAGGTCAAACAAAAACACTTTTACTATCAAACGTCATTACTAAAAATTTCCCTAAAGCACAGGAGCCTGTTTTCCTGCCTTGCTTAGTGTCATATGCCATATTAAACATGACACATTCATGCTTCTCTGACTGTGGAACGGGAAAGGCCTTGCTGTCCTATTCTGAACATTAGTCTATGTTTTGCAGCACAGTGGATACTGAAAATGGGGCAAATTGAGTGAATGGGAATGGACATAACCTAGCAGTCACTGACTGTGTGTGATTTGCCAATTTTCTCCAAATAGTAGGGGTAGCAAGCAAATCAGATAAATTCAGGGATCTTGGGGTGGGGAGTCGGGTGGGCTGACAGCTGGGTGGTCTCAGGTAGCTGTTTTACTGTGTATAATGGTGACTATGATCCACAGTGACACATTGTCAAATTCTTGTGCCTGTAGCTGTGATACCTGGCCAAGTCTCTGAAGCCAATTTTATCAATGGTGCATAATGAAGATAACTAGCATTCCCTGAGGACCACCCTATGTGACATCCATTCATTGACTCACTGAGTTCCCTAAGCACACTTTTTGCTACATAACAGTCTTAAAATATGAAGCAGGGATAAAATGAAGCTCTGAAGTGTTGAAGCCTTGCCCGAAACCATGCAGATGGGAAGACGCGGTGCTGGGAGCTAAGCTCGGGCCAGACTACAGAACCTGAAGGGCCAAGCAAGTCCCCTCACCCAGGAACCTGGCCCACAGCCACTGCCAGGCCCTGTTCTGTTTCTATGAGTGCTCATGGGAAAGTGCCAGGGACTTAGCGTAAATATGACTTGATTAAGGAATTCAAACTGGAATAGCCTTTTGTTGGGGACTGTAACCTGGGAGTGAAGTAAGGGAGGAAACAGCCCTGGTTGTAAGAATATTTCTAGGGAAGAAGGTTCCCTGATGGGCTGGCATGGGAATCGCTGTGGTTGTGAGCCCCCCGTTGCCCTGTGGGGGTGTGGGCAGGGAAGGAGAGAGGCTGCTCAGACTGGTCATAGTCACTACAGTTTGTAAACAGCTGAGTTCTGTTCCCTCACAGCTCAGACACATGCAGGACATGAGGATGCTTAGCTAATGACCAACAGCGGTTAGCAAAGGCCAAGAGTGCGGTGGGGAGGAGAGATGGGACCACCTTCTGGAAGAACTTCTGCCCCAGGGGTCCAGAAATGTAATGAATGATTGGGGATGCACAAAGGGTTTGTATGGCCTCATCAGGTAGTTCCTACTTTAAACTGATAGTCTGGAATATATGGTAAAATACGGTGGAATGACTGCTCTTATTTTAGTTTCTACAAACTCCTAAACGGATGGATTTCTATCTCCATTATACAAGCACTGCTGGGTAACCTTTAGAGCCATGTGAGGATCAAACGAGTGAGTACTTATTAATACTATTACCATGCTTCTACTGAATTAACACTTCAGCAACAGTATAATGGCCACGCTTCTTAACAACTGCCTCTGTAAGAGCTCTTGTAAGTCACAAATAATAATTATAAAGAAAATATATTAAAATAATAACAATTACATTTACAACAAATATGTTGTTTATAACGATGATAGTGTTAGCATCTCCCTCTCATATTAAACAATACCCAACACTGGATTCCTTAGGAAGCAATGCCAATGCATGTTTGGACTTTTCATAGTCTTCAGCCCATGAAGCCATTTTACTCACATTGGTCCACCACAGCCAGAATTGCTGTTCCTTGTATGGTGGGCTGCCACGCTGTGATGTCCTGGGCTTTTTCTGGCACCATGCGTCTATACTGGGTAGTCAAGTTTCCACATACCCACTCTGATTTCCAATATATTGTTCTCCAGAGCCAACAGAGGGGCCAATGGAAAGAGGCCACAGATAAGGTGGTGAACCCAAACTGAATACCTGTTGAAGGAATGGACACACAACATGGAGTGGTGGACAGATGGAAGGACAACAACAATTCCTCTACTCCTGTAAAGAGAGAGGGGCAAATGGTGAACTAAATCCCAAAGAGAAAAGACATTCATGGTAATAATAATGTTCAACAGTAAAAGAATCCAAACAAAAGGCAAATATAAAATCTCTCGGAAGAAGACTCATTACAACTTGTTACTTTCACGTATATACCCTTAGTAGGAATAACATACTTAAAAATCTTCAACCAACCATAGTTGTTTGCTCATAATAAACTTGGGAATCTTGAAGCATATTATTCACTCTCAGTGTTGAAATAATACAATCTTGGAAGATGATTTGTCATTGAGGATTAAGAAAAAGAATATTGTGGTTGTATATAAGAATTTAAATAGGAATAAGGAATGTACTTTTGGGAAAGCTCTGCATAGAGAATGTTGGAGGAAATGCACTGAAAACAGGCAAGTGAGCAAGCTCCCTTGAGTCTGGGAAGGTGAGTGCAGCCCATTCAGAGAGTCTTTGAAGTTATTACAAGTCACAGAAAGGTATGCAATTAAAGTGTCTTCCTAAGCAAAATATCCTTCTTCAGGAATTTTTATCTTGATATTTCTATGATCTGTGTGGTCACAGGAAGTCAAAGTTATGGTGGTGGCTTAGAAGTTCTTTTCTCTCTGTCTGTAATTTACAGGGCATTGCTACAGATGGGGCAGCAGAGATCTGCATAAGCTGTTCCATGGTGTGGGGGAGCGGTTAGAAATGATAAGGCCAGATATCTAAAAGACTTTTAGACCCTAACTGGCAGACTTTTAATTAAACTAGCACAGGTATGTAATTAAGACTGTGGATGAGAGGCAAGTTTGTAGTCCCTTTAGTGTTACTGCTCAGTCAAGGGATAGGGACCACTCTGGCCAGGAACGGCAAGACCGTGGATGGGGTGGATGGGTAGGAGGAGCTGACATTTGCTTCTGACCTGAGAGGCAGGGGTGTGTTGCAGAAAAGCCAACAGTGCTGGATAGATGCCTCATGTCCACAGCCCAAAAGGAGCTGTCATATTCAGGGAGGTCAGAGAGCAAGAACCAGAGTTAGTGACACCAGAGTGTCAGCAGCGTGGCAGCAGTGATGTCAGTATCTGTGTCCAAAACCCGCCTAACCCTACATGAACTCATCTGCCTACAGGGGGCAGGTTAGTAGCAGAAATGTGGGGAGTGGTTGCAGCCACTGGCAAATTGGCAAGTGGACATCCTAATGAAAACACTGCTCACAGTCACCATTTTGGAAAGAGAGCCCCCACACTGTCAGATCCCCTTCTTATTCAAGAGAAACTAGAAATTAAGACTTCATTAGCAATCATCCCTGTTCAAATCCAGAAAAGATATCATTTATAATGACAACAAAGGCACAGACTATTCAGAAATAAATTAATGAAAAATGTTAAAATGATTCTGATAAATGACTTTAAAAAAGAAAAAAATGATGATTGAATGAACAGTTGAATGCACCACCCTCTTCAGTTGACAGATTCAAATTTGGGGAACATAGAACATTTTTTCTCCAAAATCAATTTAGTATCTGAATGCAAATTTAGTTAATAATCCTGAATGGATTTAAGAAAAAATTCTGAAAGGTGATCCTAAATTTCTTCCAGAAATATACACAAATGTACAAATAAAATAATGAGGAGGGATGTTTGAAATTGTAGTATTAGGGACATTCTGGAAAAGGATAAAATAGGACCAACTGTAGGAGATATTAATCTATGGTCATGGAAACAGTATAGAAATAGTGCACTGAGAGTATGAATGAAATAGAATACATTTCAAGAATAGACGTGGATATTTAAGAGATTTTAGTAATATTATAAAACTGACACTTAAAATCAGTGGGTTCAAGTACTGGTGTAATTTGCTAAATCATTAGAAGGCCTGGTACATTGTCCTCACTTTTGACATTAAAATAAATTCCAGATAATTTTTTAATTAAAAAATAAAACACTAGAAATAACCCAACATGATTTAATCTATTCAGATATTCAAGTGAGAAGAACTTTCTAAAAAGCTTTTGGAACAAAGACCAACAAGAGCAAAGGCCTAGCAACTCACCAAGGCCAGAAACGCCCCCTGTAAAACAAAACTGACCCTCTCCCAACCCTCTCTCACGGCCCTGTATTGCTCTCTGATACTTTCTATACTTTCTTCTTCCATTTAAAGTCCAGTTTCTTGGAGAAGTGCCTGCGCTGATGACTCCTCCACGGCTCAGAGCCCTGCATCCCCCACGGCCCTCACCGCGGCACTGAGACAGGAGTTGCACTGCCGGTGGCTGCGTGTTTCAAACCAGTGGGCATTTTCAGCTCCTGTTTATTTGATTACCAGGTAGCTTTTGCCATGGACAAATATTTTCCTCTCAGTGGAATGTTTTCCCCCCCTTAATTTTTGTTTTACTTAAATAAATTTTAAAAGCCCAGGCAGAAAAGTGTGTGTGCACATATGCACATACTCAGATATACACAGATCTGTTTTATAAAGGCTACCTAAGTGTAGTCCTCCTCCGCCTTTTCCTCAGTTTAGACAATTAAAGGTGGGCTTTAGCCCTTGTTTTTTTGCCCCACACACCACTCTTTCTCACTATACTCCTTTTAGTCAGTGTTCAAATCCCTCTTTAGCCAGGTTACAGCCTTCTCTGTGTTGCCTCAACTAGTTTTCTCTCAACTGCTCTGCTATTCTTCTCTCTCTTGGTGGATTTCTCTCCTCCCATTTACCATGTACATGGCACTTTCCCCAGGGCCTCGTCTTCAGTCCTCTGCCTGGTAGGACTGAATCGCCCCCACGGCCTCACCCACAGCTCCTCTGAGCTCCTGACTGGTGAATCCAGCTTAACAATGGACATCACCCCTCAGATATCCTGTAGACAGTTCGCACTGAAAATGCCACACACAGAACCATCTCCTCGAAACCATCTCCTCCCCTTACACTCCCCCTGCAGATCCGCTCCACGGATGGGTCACTGGAAAGTCACCCTAGCATCTCTGCGGCCTGCCGCCCTAGCCCTGCAGTCCCCCCTGCAGCAGTCACCACTTCTGCCGCCCATGTCTCTCCTTCTGCCCAAGGCCTCTCTGCAGGCGTGTGCCACTTGTTGTCTGGGTTACCTGGGGTGGTCCCCGAAAAATCCTTTCCCCCCAAAATATGGGCCTCCCCCCAAAAATAGTATCTTCCATTCTGCTGCCAGAATAACCAGATATTCTGCAACATAAACATTATGCAATTTTCTTACTTACAAATATTCCAATATATCCCTGTTTCCTTAAGGATACATTGAAGTCTAAGCACACAAGGCCCATCGTGACAGAGGCCTTCTGCACCTGATATTCCCACCTATGGATCCTTTGTTCTAGCCCTACTTGTTGTTCTTCAGTCTGGCCAAGCCGCTTCATGCCATGTACTCTTATATGTCTCTTCCTCTCTGCATGAAGTGTCCACTCCCTCTACCACAAAATAGACAGCTAAATTCCTTTCACCTTTCAAGATTCAGTTCAAATATTTCCAGCTCTAGGAAGTCCAATTTGTGTTCACCTGTTTAGCAATCCATCAACTACTCGCCATGCCTCGCCTGGCCTGGGGAGTGCAGACACCACGTCTTACCTGTCTTGGTCTCCCCAGCAGTTGATACAGTGTTTGGCATAGCAGTGCTCAATGTCTGTTGGTTGGGTAAATAAATGAATCAGTAAAGAGATGAGAGGTCTACAATTCCCCCCAGTTACTCAGCTGCCATTTTGGAAAGTTCATTCTGTGGAGTTATGGAAATGTCAGTGCAGGTGTTGGGCAGACGGAACAGAGGTGAGGGCGTGGGGGAGACAGGCCTGGTCCTGGAGAGCGCAGGAGAGGAGTGGGTGGGAGAGCACTGGAGAGATAGGGAAAGGAGGGGGCGGGTGCAAGGAGATGTTGAAGAACAACTGATATTAAATGCAGTAAATTAAATGGAGAACATAATATATGAAGGGAAGATCAAGTTAACACAGCAAGGGTGGAAAAGGCAGTACCAGAGATGCAGAGCTCTCACTTCATCCCTTACAGCATTCCACTTATGGCACCCGCCCTCTGGGAAGGCAGCGTCAAATTCTTGAGAGACTGGTGTTTGTGCTGTGGGTGCTCTAAGTACAAAACGGTATCTTATGGCTTCCAGATTTTAAGACTGATAGATTATTTCTCTTATGTCCCATGTCTGAGTTCTCAGGCAGCAGGATGATTCGCTGGTGGGGGGAGAGCTATTGTGGTTAACAACTCAGAGTTACTCTAATAATCTCAAAGGACAGTGGGGAATTCAATAAAACAAATAAAAGAGAAATTTCACTCAGAGAAAACCATATGTCATATAGAACCTTGTGGGGACATTGGGGGCAATGTTACCGCCACCTCATCTAACAGTTTTATGTGAGTGTGCTGAAAATCCAAGCTCAAGTCACTTAAACACGTATGAGAACCAGGGTCCAGACTGTGGTGCTCCAGACATGGACGGGAAGATGAAAAGCCTGACTACTGCCTCTGACAGGATCAGTGCAGCCAGGGAGCACAATGCACACGGACACGATCACGCACCATCAAGACAAGAATCAAGTGCAATTCATGCCTAGAAAGGAGAGTAGAAAATCTCTAAAAAGTGGAGGGGTCCCTGCCAAGGCATGGCAAGTGTCCTTCCTGGCAGAAAAACAGATAAAATTACTTCAGGCGAAGGAGACTAGTGTTGGTGGCTGAGAGCGAGGCCTAACGAAGCACGGGTAAAGGGCTCCAGGGTCATCTGTCAGAAGCTATTCCCCTTCAGCAGCTAAGAGGCGTAACTAAAAAGGCAGGTGGGGTGTCATTAATGATCACGAGGAAAACTGGGAGGAGGAAACTGAGGTCAGGAGATCACCACCAAAGGCACTTTATTTTAGAAGAACAAAAATATTTCAAAAGCACTAGGAAATTCTATCTCCCATGAACGAAAAGAACGCAAAATAAGTTTCACTCCAGCATTGAATACAGAATAACAGACGGCCTACTTTCAGAAATGGATTGAATTATCTAATTAGTGAGGGATTTTTTAGATAATACGAAAACGAATAAATCTGAACAATCTCTCTAGAATAGCTGTTACTCCACCCTGTTATGTAGGGTAGAGTTAGGCTGAATTATTTAATTTGTATTTTAATTAGACTATAAAGTTCTAAAAGCCCTATCAATTTTTCCCAAAAGCGTACAACTTTTCCTTTCATGACCTTTATTTGACTTAAGTAGAACAATAACTTTTTTCCAAGGTTTTTTTTGTGTGTGTTAAAATACCAAATGATATGCTGCCCCCAGAATGTTGTTGTTATTATTAATGCTGATAATAGCCCCAATAAGACATATTTACCATTATGACTCATTTTGGATTAACAGGTCATTGGCTTAAAGTCCTTTTGAAAATAAGAAGAATAAACGAACATAATTTCTACACGAGGGACAGAAGCTGAACCCTTAATGGCACCTGGTCACTAAACACAACAAAAGCAAAGATGAAACTCAAATCAGACACCAGGCCACAAAGCATAGCTGACTGAAGATGCCACAAGGTGACCTTTCATTCACCGAGGGAACCAGATGTGTTTCTATGTATAATGTATATTTTTAAAAGCAATTATTTTATATATAGAATGTAATTTAGGAAAAAGAAAACTCCCTCTATCTGTAGACTTATAAACAGGAAGCACAAAGGGGTGCCTTTGCAGACATGAGTCTGCATGCATAAATGCGAAGCCTATTAACAAAAATCTTTTCCTGTCTCCTAAGCTTAAAAAAAAAAAAAAACTACTTCAAGGCAGTGGTGAGCTGAAAGGGCTCAGATACAAAACGTGCACATCATCAGCCTTCTAGCAGATAAAAGTGCGCCATGCATAATAGAAAAGATAACGTTTCCTATGGAAATCTATTTTGAGATGCAACAATTAAAAGGCAACTGAGAGCTCAAAACCAAGTTCAACCAAAGAGAAACAGAGCCCAAGCAAATGTACAGAAATGGACAAAGACATTGGAGAAGGAGATCTGTGTTCTACCGATACTCCAGATCAGCAAATTCATTCTGAATTCAAGCCAGTGATGTGCCATGAGGTCACTCAAGGAATCAGGCAGAAACCATCGGCCAGAAGAAATAGGAACAATATCAAAGGTAGGTGTGAGATGTGGAAGGGGTGACCCTGTGAACCTTGCTGCCACGAGGCAGGATGCCCTTGCGGGCTTTCTGCACCGGCTGGCTGGCTCACATGACTCTGTTTAGAAGGATATCAGCCAACAGCTGTGCCACAAGGGCTACAGCCCGAGCTGAGTCATATCTAGTAACGGTTTTGAGTTCATCCTTAGACGACATGACCAGAAGGATTTGAGAATCAATGTTGGAGACGTATCTGAATGAGTATTCCATTTCATTCCTTGGTAGTAAATCTTCAGCTTTGTACAACATAAATATTGACAAAGATACACACAGGCACCCTATTTGAAAGCCTGACTGCATAATTGCATCTAATGGAGAAAAGCGGGCTCCGTGTCGGTATGCTAGGTCATTGTTTGGCTCGGTAACCGATGCTTCTGAGACCCAAAGCATATTCTAGTATAACCGACAGCACAGAAATCTCCACTGATGACTTACTCATTTCAGGGTATTCATAAAGTAACCCCAGTTTGCCCATGGGATACAGATGGTTGTCCCGTTCCCACCGTGGGGTGGTCTGTTCTGCTCCCGAAACTGTGGCACCATTAGATTCAGGACCCAGCTGTCAAACAGATCAAATAATAAGGCAGGATATTATCAGACCAAGGTCATAAAAGTATTCCTGGCATCTCAAGCTGAACACATCATCGTCCTAAGGATTTAATTTCTTGTTTTCAGGATAAATTTCTTTTTATTGCTGCCTCCCTACCCTCAAATATTGTGAAAACTAGTCCTGACTACGTGCCTTGGTTTTACCAAAATTGTAACGACTATTACTACTTTATCTCCTACCTCCTTTTCAGGTGGGCATTTTAGCTTTTAGAAGATGCCTTCCCTCATTTGTCTTTTTTATCCCCATTTCTCTGTTATTATCCACCATGGACTTTCCAGTCTGAAAATCGTCAGAGAAAATAATTAAAAGAAAGAAATACAGGGTCTGTGAGCTGGTGATAAGTGCTGTGGAGGAAAATAAAGGAGGGCGAGGAATGTGTGCTAGGGAGGAGTGGGGATGGGGAAGTGACCTTTGAATAAGGCAAAGACAGAAGCAAAGGGGTGGGCAGAGGAGGGGCAGAGGGAACAGTGATCATAGGCCTGGAGGTCCCTCACGCTGGACAGACAGCATGGAGACTGGTGTGGGAAACAGTGAATAGGAAATAAGTGGTGGTTTTGTGGGTGGAGCCTTAGAGGCGGCCATGAGGATGTGGGCATTTTTCCCTTTGAAGGAATTGCGGAGCCCTGGAGGGTCACCGAGCAAAAAAGTGATACTCTAACGTTCGATAGAACAGGTCCAAGACCCTAATTTAAGCTGAACAAATCAAGGGCCAGAGAAGTGGCATGCCACCTCAAATTCAGTGCAGAGCTTGAAAGAAACACAGCCTCGACTCGCAGCCCAGTGCTCTGCCCCCTTCTGGATGCTGTCCCACAGAGCTGTCTCTAAGGTTATGTTTTTTCCTCACTCAGAGGCTTGTGGGACAAAGGAATGCTTCCCCCTTTTTCAAGTGGCAATTTGTCCTGAAAGGAAATCAGAGTTGGCAGTGAAACAAGGTATGGACCTGTAGCCTACAGAGCTGTTGTCCCTGAAAGCAACAGCTGGCGCGTGGTTTACTCGTGGAGTTCAGCAGAAGAGACAGAGCAACAACAGACAACTTAGCGTCTGGCTGAGCTTCAGCTGACTGCACTGCAAGTTTGGATGGATTTCAAATTTGGACAGTGAGGCAGCTTCACACGAAAGGCAGGTGTATACATCATACATGCCCATACGTCGGTATGCATACACACGTAGACACACACAGAACATATGATGTGACTTGTAAAGAGCTGCCTCTGCTTGGTTTCCCACTGCCTCTAATCTCAGCATTAACCTTTCACTGGCCATGCTCCCAGGTTTGCTTTGATATTTCTTTGCAATGGAACATGCCCTTCGCTTCACAAACTTTCCCCACTTCTTTCAATGACATTAGGGGAACAGCAGGGAGCTCTGGGAAGTGCTGGGGATAGGGACTCGAGATAACTCTGAATCTGATACCACAGTTCATGGCTTATTTGTTATTTAACTTTATTTACATTCAAAATGCAATTGTTGCAGATCTCAGAAGATGATTTACACTCACTGCTATGGCAGAATGTTGCGGTTAGTAGACCCACCACTGGATCCTCTTATTCAACACGTTCTTACAATATTTCAGATATTACTGTATCACAAATGCCCATTTCTATATTTTTGACATCTGCTTTTCAGTATAATTATCTTCCTTCTTTATTCTCTAAATCTTATGATTTTAAAACATTTTTCTGAGAAGTGTTCCACAGGCACTTTACATATGATAAGTTGATAAAGAGATCCTGGAGATCAAAACCACATTTAAATCCTGAGATATACTCAGCTGTGTCATATACATGGCTAGGTTTAGTCTGCATACTTTGTTACTTTGTTTAGTAATTTTTGTTTGAAGCAACAAGACTACACTCAATAACTTTTAATAGCCTATAGTGGAAAAGTATATGACAAGGAATATATATATATATATATATGTGAATCACTATGCTGTACACCAAGAATTAACACAATATTGTAAACCAACTATACTTTCAACAGAAAAAGTTGAAATAAAATTAAGAGATGAAACTTCCACTGCCCAGGGTGCTGTCAGGATGAAACGATTCAAAGCAGGCCAGGTATCAGCAACCACCCTGACACAGCAAAACCCCATGTGGGGTCTTCCTTTTGAGCAGCACAGGCTAACCGGCTGTGGTCACCTGTAAATAGGGTTGAAGTCACTTAGACCCTTGGCTTGGGATCACCGTGGCCACAGGGTTGGGGGTCACTGCAGCACCTACGAGAATGATGCGGCCAGCCTGCTGCTAAAGCCTCTCCCCAGGCCGCAGCTCAGAGCACTGCAGGCAGGTCTGAGGTCCGGCCGGGGGCGCGCAGCTCCACAGCCACTCGGAGCCCTGCGGTGCGGGTGGCGCTGGGACCACGCCCGTCCATCACCCTCCCTGGCACCCAGACTCGGGATTCTCCTTGGGGAATTTTTCTCTGCCTCATACTTCCTGTCTCAGCCTCTTGTGGAATCCGGTCCATGCCCCAGGGAAGAAGGGCTTTTACCCTCCGGGACCCAAATCCATCACAGTTTGGATCCAGAATGAAACTTCCATGTTAACTCACCTGGCGCTCCCTTCTCGTGCTGAACTGCCCTCCCCCGTCGATGGCATTAGGTAATATTAGAAGTCCCGACTTGCTTGTCCTTAGCTAAGACCCTGAGCCCCTTGCTCAGTCTTCCTGAGTGGAACCATTCATCTGTGGCAGAAAAGCTTGGGCTGTCGTCTACCCATCATTGTCAACGGTCTTTTGGGTTTTCTGTTGGTTTAAGGTTCTCGTGCAGGGATATCAATTTGCACATGAGAAGCACCTTTTGACATTTTAAAAAATACAGACACTGGAACCTCCCGCCTCTCCAGCCAAGGCTGGAAGCTTTCTCCCTCTAGCAGGGGTTACATAATCATTTGATTGGGAATTGATCACACATATTGGCATAATCATAGTAAATTACCCTTTACTCAGTGCTTGCCACGTGGCATTTTCTACTTCATGTTGTCTTTGTACTTTCATTATCACATTTAATCCCTGAATTATAGATTATCACCATTTCTGTTGAGGACACCCCTACTTGCTAATCTTGAATACAAGTATCTTTGATTCTCTTAATCTATTTCATTCCTGAGTTTCCTGTTCCTGAATTTAAAGAGTGAATTATG
The DNA here is from genome assembly GCF_048564905.1 of Vicugna pacos. Taxonomy (NCBI): domain Eukaryota; kingdom Metazoa; phylum Chordata; class Mammalia; order Artiodactyla; family Camelidae; genus Vicugna; species Vicugna pacos. The sequence goes on from NC_132997.1 coordinate 708,214, forward strand.
GACACATGTATTTAAAATTCTCTTATTATATGTATCTGACTCATCCTCTAACCAAATCATATCTGGAGAAGAGAGATTTTCTCTTTTAAACATTTGCTTTTTCTTATTATATAGTAGTGCATACACACAGTGGAAAATGTAGAAAGCATATAAAGTAAGAAAATTACAGCCATATATTATCTAAACACCAAAGGACAATGCTATGTCATTTTGGGCATTTAACTATTTTTCTTAATATTTTATCATAAAATTTCCCTAGGAAAGTTGCTTAACCCTGGAATTGTACTAGCCTTTTGTCCAGTACAGAATAACATTCCCAGAAATGACCCCAACATCAAAATAGTATGTGAGGCTGGGAAGACCACAGGACACTCAGCTTATTCTCTGAGTCCTACAAAGAATGCTGTTGATTCACTGATGTTATGCATTCGATGCCTGTGAGTCACTCACTCACTCAGCTGGCTCGGACTGAGACCTACTTTATACCAGGTGCCGATCCAAGTGCTGGGGAGACCCCAGAGGGAGCCTGGATCACGGCATCACTGTCCTTCTTCTTTTGCTCCCAGAATCCTACTCAAGAACCCCAAATGGGATTGGGGGGGTGGAGGCAGGTGAGATATAGTGAAATTCATTTCATTATGTTCCTTTAGACATATTTAAATAGCATGAAAATAGTCGCTAATTTTGATAAGTTTTCTTTTCTCTTCCTATGTATTTTTGAGGAAGTGTATAGTTTTGGTGCAGCAAGAGTAATTGATAGATCTTTGGTATGTTAGGATTTTATATGAAAAATTAAGAAGGAAACTGCACTTATACAAAGAGAAGAGGCAGTGAGGAAAACACTAGCCACCCTAGAACCTGGCTACAATTCAGAATTCCTGGTTTTCAAAAAAGGGAATCATAATTCAAAATAAATTCCCTAAATATTTTAGCCCATAGTAGAAATACATGGAGGCAAAGTTCAGCTCACTGGAACCTAGAAAAATGTGCTTACTTAAGCGAAGGTATAAACAGACCACGGATACTATAATGCATCCTTTAATTTAAACTAGTTCATGTGATCAAGTTTCATTTCACATGAATTGCTCAGTACCAGTTTAGGAAATATATCCTTCTTGATTGGTAAAAATAGCTCACGGAAAACCAGATTCAACAAAATTTAGTGTTAAATAATTTACTTATTTCCTTCAGGAAATGCTTTTGAGTAATCTGAGTTAAGTATTTCCTCTATCCGATCTATTTCTTTTCACAGAGAAAAGTAGTATTATTTGCACATGACCTACTTTTACTTCTCTGGAAATATCTGTCTGTGAGCTCAGGGCAAGGGTTGTCTACTGCACAATAGGGAAAAAAAGATTCATTTCACAGCGAAGATCAGAATCTTTTTTTGAGGGGCGTGGTGAGCTGGGGGACAAGGGAAATGCCTTTGTTTCGAGACAGACCCCAGTTATCCATACTGAAGCTGAAAGATGAAGCCATTATGAAGAAATGTGGAAGGACACACTGACACGCAAAGGGGTTCACTCTGCAAAAACAGAAAGAAAGAAAGAAAAGAAAGGAAAGAAAGAAAGAAAGAAAGAAAGAAAGAAAGAAAGAAAGAAAGAAAGAAAGAAAGAAAGAAAGAAAGACAGAAAGAAAGAAAGAAAGAAAGAAAGAAAGAAAGAAAGAAAGAAAGAAAGAAAGAAAGAAAGAAAGAAAGAAAGAAAGAATAATTAATTTAACTGCCCTATAAAGAGAATGGACAGAAACTTGGTAATAAGGGAGAGAGAAGGAAGGTTAGGGAAGGGAGGAGAAACAATGAAAGGGAACTTGGATGCGGTGGGCAGAAGAGCAGTTTTCTGGAATCTAAAATGAAGGATGATAAGAAAAAAAGTAAAGTTTAAAAAAAGTTACAAAGTTTAAAATAGTTTAAAAATTAAAAAACGAAGTAAAAAAAATAAATTTTTTATAGTGGCATGGAAGATTTTAAAATGATGGAGGTTTATTATTTCAAAATTCAAGTTGTTTGAGTTTCTCCCCCATGCTCCAAACAACAGTAAGATCTGCTTTTGTAAGTGGTTTTGGGGGACACCACAGAGAGGGGCGAGCTCTGCAGTTACGTTGGCCAGGAACAGAATGCTGGTGTGGAAGGCAAGACAGAAGAGAGATCAACAGTTTCATGAGAACAGAAACTCAAAGCCAGAAATTATCTTAAAAAGTTTAGTGTGGTCGGCAGAAAAATGTTCTGCCACAATATGTCTATGTCCTTATCCCCAGAACATAGGAAGAGGTTAGATTCCCTGGGAAAGGGGGCCTATGGTTGCACATGTGGTTAAGGTTGCTAACCAGTCGACTCTAAGAGAGACCAGCTGGATTATAGATGTGGGCCCAGTGTAATCACCAGGGTCGTTAAAGGAGGAAGAAGGAGGCAGAAGAGGGGAGAGAGGAGAGGAGATCTGACCACAGGATCAGGGTCAGAGGCACACAACCATGCTGACCTTGAGATAGAGAAAAGTGGTCACAGGCCAAGAGACGCAGGTGGCCTCTGGAAGCCACAAAAGTCAAAGATACAGGTTCCCCCGAGGCCTTCAGAAACAGCCGTGCCAACACTTTGACTTCAGCAGGCTTCTGCGTTCAAGAAAACTACAAGGTTATATTTGTGTTGTTTAGAGGAGACTTTTTCTTTTTTCTTCCTACTACCATGATATTTGGGGATACTAGTTAAAACAGCAACAGAAAGCGAATACAGTAAGCTCCTTGAAATGTTCAGAAATTGCAGATAACACTGGACTGTCCACTTTGATGTGGGATTGGGCTTATGTGAAAATCAAAAAGACAGTGTGACCTTTGCTAACATCTGCTTTTCTCCTTTTTTAGGAAGAGAACAGTAAGTCAAAACCTCTGTTGTTATTATTTTAGACAAGTGTCTCTTAAAACATTATGTAACCCTGTGCCTTAGGACCCCAAGGAAGTCTCTGTTCTTAGAAGAACATGGATTCAGAGAGATAGGGTCTTACATCTGAGTCCCACAGTGGTCTCTTATTGGCAATGAGAGCTTGGGCAAATCAGTTACCCTCTTTAAGCCACAGGATCTTCATTTGCAAAAGGAAGATAAGAATAAGGATTGTTTGGGTGATTAAATTGTACACACACACACACGCACACATACATATATGTACAACATTTAATACAGTGACTAGCACATACTAGGCACTCAACAAATTCCTGTTATGGATTTTTAAATGCATATATAAAAGGAGGAGAAATTTGCAGGAAGTTGTGGGAAAACTTAGTTCATGGCCCCAAAAAGGGCCATCTCTCAATGGGCTCTGATCAGTCAGTCCCCAGTGGTGGGCTAATAAGCAGAGACTATAGCACTTGAGGATTTATGTTAAACATAAAAAGGAAGGTATTTAAACATAATTATTAAACAGCAGGTACGTTTATACTGTTGGCTGGATCATCTTATCTGGAGAACATTACTAAGCAGAGAGTCTCCCCAGTTTTAGAGATGGGCACGCAGGAAATTGACGTGGGTCGGTGGGCCGTTCTCACCCCAAGATCACATGACTGAGTACTCACGGAAGTAACACCTCTTGTATGTTATTCCAGATGGACTGTCCTCCCATGATTATAGTCAGCTGTGCCATCAGTTCAAGGAGACAGCCACTTGGGTCACACTGGAATATTAGAAAGAAAATCTCATTTAAATTTTAGATAGCTCTAACATGAAATAAAGTCATTATTTTATGCCTAAAAGAATCTAAGGAACAGAGAGTAAAGACACTCTTCATTGGGCAACTAAGAGAAAACCTGAAACAGGTTAGACTGTCAGAACACAAAGCTGTATTCACACCTCTTCATTTCTGTATTTTTACAGGGAATACATCAGATCTCATGGATAAGTCACAAATCTGCCCTTAAAGAATGTGATGTAGAAACACAAGGAGTAGTAGTTGACAAAATGGAACAAGAGCACCTTCATGGCTGGGTTGTTCTCATAGTCAGTCTGGTCCTTGGGAGCTCTGCAGCTAGAATAAAGAAAAGGTAAGTCTGTAAAACTGTGAACGGCTTTGAGACCCTAATCAAAGCCACGGACACATGAGTTAACACAATAAATATGTATACATATATATATACACAATTCACACTGCTTTCATATCAGCTGTTTTGAATTTCTTAACATATCCACTATGTTAATTCCAACTGTACACACTGTTGTAAGAGTTTCTCCCACTAAGAATGCAATATCCCACAAGGCAAACAAAAAAAGTCATCCGTTCCTTAAAATTTATAAGCACAACAGTATCCAATGGGCAAGAACTGTCCTCTGTCAGGTGTAATTTGAAAGAAAGCTACTTCTCAACATCCTGCTAAATAATATTCTCTTGTCTCCCTGAACGGCAGTAAGGTAGGACTATTGAAGAAGACAAACAAAACACTGGGCAAGTTGCTAGAAGCATTTGGGGAACATAAAACGGTCATCCTCCTAGTTCAGAATTTGAATTGGTCTTAGTATTTTCAGAAGATGACCACTGAGCAGACCACTGGGAGAACCACCCAGCCACATGCAACGTGTGGGAAGCACTTAACTTAGGCCGCTAAGCCGCTGGGTGGGATACAAGCCAGAGAGAAGAAACATTTATTATAGAAGCCGCAGCTGATGAGAATGGAGCTACACTAACAGGAACGGCATGGGGGGAAGACACATAACAGTGTGATTACTTGTCCTCTCCGAAACGCGCAAGCAAATCTGCCTCTGGAACCACAACCCTCTTCCACTTATTTGCAATACAGAGACTATTTACTTTCAACAATAGGGTACATTATCTAATGTAATTGAAATTATTATTAAACACTGACATATTTACACAGAGCTTGGACATTCTAAAGCGTCCTTTGTCCCTTTTACTAATGCAAAAATGAGCTAATTCACTTCTCATATAGGCTAGAGAAAATACGTTTACACTTGAAGTTAACTAAAGACTGTAATGTACTGCAATTGAAGTGCCTATAAGATAGTCTCTGTTTTGACCTGGTTCTAAAACTTGTGTAGAAATTATCTCAGCTGCAGGAGGAGCTTACCAGAGTCAGTCATCATGACTGCCACTTTCTCATATATGGCGTTCAGGGTCATGAAGATGATAAAACTGATGAGGGAAGCAGTGATGGGCGTGGCCCACCTGCACAGTCAGGTACTTTTGGATTGGGTCTGTTCCACTCAGGTTCTTGGGAAGTTTTGCAGAAAATACAATGAACACTGAAAGTCCATAGACAATGATCCCAATAACTGAAGCAATGGTCAACAGGACCTGACAACCCAAAAACCCAGCAGCATGAGACTCACTAATGATCGTATTTTTACACAGAAAACTTGCCCCCAACCCAGCTTAAACAGAAAACATGCATGTGTTGTAAACATCACATAAACGTGAGAAGTGATATAAATCGCACGTAAATGCCATAAGAGACGTGAATATCAGGCATGTTAAATTTTAGTGGAGGAGGAATGAAAGATGTCAAAAAGAATGAGTGCATCCACTAATGTAACACGCTGGCAGCAGGAGCAGCTGTGTGCAGGGCATAGGGAATATATGGGAACTCCACTTTCTGTGAATTTTTCTGTAAACCTAAAACTGCACTAAAGAAGAAAGCCTATTAAGTATATTTTAATGGGTCAAAATGGGGCAACTGGTGGCATGTTCTTTTGGAGGGAAGTCTGTGATAGCAGAACAAATGAAAGTATCCCTTCTACATCTGTAGAATTACTTAGGTTATGAACTAGTTGTAACCCATGAAGGGGATATGCTTCCTTTCAAGGGGGAACTTATCACTGATTCAGGGTTCAGCAGGTGCTAGCTGTCGTCTTCATTCTGATTAGAACTAGTGAAGCTGTGGACATGCCCTGAGGGAAACAGTAGAAGTGACAGCAGGTCTCTGCTGATGAAAGCTTCACATGCTTTTCATACTCCTTGATATCTTAAAATGGCAGGTATTCCTACTCCCTGCATTTGCACAAGATTCATGTCCCTGATCCACTGTAGTTCTGACTGTGTGGACCCAAGGGCAGCGGGGGGTGTCTGAAGCATAATTTGCACGTGGCTAATAGGGTTTCAGTTCCTCACTAGGCAGGTTTTTTTCGGGCCACTGAAGAATGCGCATTAAAGATCCCATTTTTAAAAAGTTTTCCTTCCATCTACCTTCTTGGTCATAGTCCAGAAGCATGTACTCAGTGTCCCTGGCTGCTCCTGATGGCAGCCCCAGAGAGAAAGCTACAAAGAATGTGAATTTCAGGACTAAGTGAACCACATCATGTTATTTACAGCAGCGGGCGGCTGGTTTGCACCTGCAGGGGAGAGCAGAGGGAGTGTTTACAAGCCCCTCCTGGAGCCACACACCTGTATCTGGATCCCAGCTCTGATGCTAGCTGTGGGGCCTTATGCAAATTTCTTAACCTCTTGTGGCTTCAATCTCCTCACCCATATAATGGGGGAATAACAATAGCAATTTATAGGACTATTGTGATGAATCAATTATTTACTAATTGTGAAAACAATTGGAACATGAACCACAGGCATGTGAAAAACTCTACGTAAGTATTAGCCACGAATATGGTGACCAAAGTCTTAAAAAGGTGTTTTTATTAGTTTTTAAGCCATCAGTTTGTAGAGAAAGCATTTTATTTTCTCCTCTACTCTCTTTCATCATCCTTTTCTTCACAGTTAAATCTTCATGCTTGTGAAAGGAATAACTTTTTGGTGTGTGTGTGATTAAATGTGAAAATTAGTTAAGGCTGAGAAAAATGTATTATAGAAGGTATATTAAGCCTTCCTCTCTTGTACAGCACATAAAGGCCATTTAAATAGTATGTATTTTTAAAAGTCTGCATAATAATTTTTTAATTATATATGAAGTAAACATAATAGTTAAGAATCCTTAAATGCTTACTATTGCTTCAGCACACATCTATTTTTCAAAATCCTCACAATCACCCTGTGGGGAAGGTAATATTATATCTTTTACAGATGAGGAAATAGAGCCACGTGGAGATGATGCAATTTGCCCCAAATCAAGCAACTATTCAGTGAAAGTACTGAAATACTCAAAGAGCCCAAAGACACACTAACTGTATAGCACTGTCTCCTACATGGTCTGTGAAATCAATTCTAATTCATTTCAGAACTTTTACAAACTTGACACATTTCCATTTTTCTTCCAAGCACTTAATGGGTTCACTATTTCTTAAGAAACAGGAAAGCTTTCCATTCTCCTTCCTCAAGTTTCTTCTTATTTATCACATTTTCTGATCATAAATTTAACATTTGCTCATTAAAGAAAATTTGAAAGTACTCAGTAGTGGACAGAATTGCTGTCCTGGATCTGTCCCCAGTCTTAGAAGAGGACCCAGAACTTGCTATAGGATAAGTAACCTCTATTTTGTTTATAGTCCTGTGATTTAACCTCGATTGACCCACTCTTTCTGAAGCACCAGAAGTAGATCTCAGTTGGTTTAAGACAAATAATACCCCTCATAGTATTGGCCTCGCACATGATTGGAGAATTGGCAAATAACCCAGGAAGAGCCACTATTATGTGAGGAGATACTTACTGGTGCCCATGTGAACCATAAGCTTCCTCCATTAAGAGAGGAAGCTGCCAAAAGAGACCTGTCTTGGTTTGGATGGATGATCTGGGATGCTGCGTGCCTAGAAGCAACATGCTGAGACATCTTTGGACACAGAATGAAGACAGGACAAAAGCAGCCCTTGACATCATCTAGGCTAGAGTATCTCTCCTTGACTGAAGCCAGACCTCAGACCTGAGGTTTTCATTTACAGGAACCAATAAATCCCATGCATCCCCATTTTTTGGTTGTTGTTTAAACACACTGGAGATTGATTTTGTCACCTACAATCAAAAGACTCCAACTCTGAAAATGAATAAAAAATAAAATAAGAATAATGCTTTGACCTATAGACGTAATTTCTTCAGAACGGTGCATTGTTTGTATATTACAAATCATTTTATATATCAATTTTATTCTCAAATCTATCATAAGCATAACACTTTGACATGTCATAAAATATTTTCATGGACACACTTTTTCATGGCTGCATACTATTCTACTTTGTGAATAGTTGGAAGAATATTTTGGCTGAAATTATATATATATATATATATATATATACATATAAAGGTATGTCTGTGACTTGAATCCATAATGACTTTTCCCTGCCATTTTGAAATAATTCCTGATTAAAAGTTTTTCAAAGCTGAATTAGTGGATTAAAACATATGAATATTTTTGACTCTTGATATCAACTGCCAGACTGCTTTCTAAGAAGGCTTGAGGAGTACACCAGAAATTAACACAGCATTGTAAATCAACCATACTTCACAAAAATTATCCAGTAACCTAGGCATGGGATTGGTGATCACTAACATTTCATCCTCATAAACAGAGCTGTGTCACTTGAGAGGTGGAAAACTATTTCATTTTGATGTGCACTGAGTGAATTACCATTGAAGTGTGACATCTATTTTTTCCTTTGTGAATGTGTGTTCATCTTCTCTGCCTTCTACGCTCCTGAGATATTTTGATGTTACCTTTGAAGTGATCTGAACTCTCTATGTATTGAAGGAATTAGCCCCTTGTCGGATTTGTAAACAAATAACATCCTCTGGTGTTTTGTTTAAAATTAGGATGCTTCTGATGCATGGAAATCTTTGTATAATTTCCTCTGAAACTTACTGTTCATCTAGAGGTTGTATACTCATCCATATTTATTTCTAGTTTTTTTTCTAATTGTGTTACTTTTTGAATGTTTCTGGAATTTATCATAATATATGGTTCACTGTATGATTTCAATCTTTTCTTTTCCCCCCAAGTAGCTAACAAGTGTTCCATTCACTGAATAACCTTTATTTATCTCCCTGATTTGTAATGCCTTCCGTCTCTTATAGTAAATTATTATTGATATCAGAGCCCATATCTGGACTTCCTGCCCTATTTTCTAATCTGGCTATTCTTGAACTAGTAAAACTCTCATTATCTTATTAATTATTATATTGCTAATATGATTTTATTCACAATAAACCCAAATGAATTTTATAACTTCTGATATTTTGGAGATATGATCTTTTAATCTAGAATCATGTGATTAAAGCATCTTTTATATCTTTCAGTAGTTTACTTCTATTTTTTGATAGTTCCTACTATCCTTTTGTTAGGCTATTCTTAGATATTTTACCTAGGTTGTTACACTTGGAAAATTTTAGAAATCTTAATGCCTCCATCTGGTCCCTTAATCAGACCCTGGAGAATCCTAAACCACTGATCTGATTTGAACAAATGAGGTGAAAAGAATTGGGGGAAGCACTGTGTGCAGAAGAGACTGTGGAACCTCCAGAGTGGCACCCTGCGTTGGCTCAGATGTTCTCTGGAAAAAGTTTTCTCTATGAGACTACATAGTTCCCAACTTGACTTTCAGTTTTCTCAGCATTTCACATTAGATTTTAAAAGTCTGTGGCAGGTTCTTACCCAGCAAAAGAGCACTTGCACAAAGGGTTATATGTATACACTTTCCCCAGTTGGTAAAGGGAACACGCTCTTCTTCCTTATTAAAAAAACAAGTTTAGTCAATCAAGGGATTACACCAATGAAATGCTATTTCTCCTAACTGGTCACTAAATCCTAAACATAAAAAAAAAATAATAATTTTCAGACATTGCCTCCTTGTTTGTAAATGCATGGGTTTTTTTCCTTTTTTTTTTCCTTTTCTTTTCTGTTAACGATGTCAAACACACAACAAAATATGTACAGTGTTCGTTTTAATACAATTTTTTGAAAATGCACATGTAAACAGTAAACTATTTCCCTGCCATGGTCTGAGCACCTGACGAGGCCAAGCTGTAAAGCTCTATTCCTTAGCTTGCCTTTGATTTCAGAAGTGAAGGTAGTGACAGCTTAGAGTCTGTGCAGGACACAAAGAATCACAGGTGTCTGCTGCTAACTGGTCTCCACTGTGTGTTTCTTCGTTGAGCTTTATGTGTTAATTAGCTACAACTATGAAGTTTAAGAGTTTCCATTTTAGAGTTTATATTTAGAATTTTTTAAGAGATGAAATCAGTTAGACTCAAGATTTAACTGGATTATAAAACCAGATATAGTATAATAATAGTTGTAACTAAGTACATGGCCCTTCCTCTGGGCCAGGAAGCCTTCCAAGTATATTCTGTACATTACTTCGACCCGTCCTTACCACTGTCATGAAGAAGCAACTCTCTTATTCTTATTTTATAGGAAACTATGGCACAGAGAAGTTAAGTTGTCCAAGATCACTCAGGAAGCAAGCTGCTGTGTTCAAATATGAATTTAGGCAACTTCATTCGCAAGATCTCACTACCACAACGCTGGCCTCTCTAAACAATGGAGCATGCTTTCACAAGTAAAGTAAAATACTTCAAATACAAAACTAAAAAAAAAAAAGGCAATTTTTAAATAAGGAAGAACGATAAAGTTAAATGAGTCTTCATCTTCAATTTTTCAACAAGCATGTTCCAATGAAAATTTAAACTAATTAGCTGGCAATTTTAAATTTAAACTTGGTAGTTTAAATGACCAAAAAACTTTTCTTCAGTATTTTTTGTATGCTGCCAATATGATAAGTTTTTGTTTTTCAGGACTCAAAAGCATTATGAACATCTAATTTTGTCTAAGATTCAGTTTTCATCTCTGAATGTACAGTCTTTCACCAACATATGCTTTTACCCCCATCTTCAGTTGTAAACAATGGGAGCTATTCATAATGGGGATTATTAGAAGCTTATTACATTGTAAAAGACAAATGTCACTTTCTATTGGTAGCTGAACCTCATTTTTTTCCATTTATAAAAGAGGATTTTGACCTGCTCTCTCCATATCTTTTCAGTGCCAACATTCTGTAGATCTGTGATTCATTTATTAAGTGTATATTTGGAGACATTTTCAGATGCTCCTAATAAAAGCATTTTTTCCAAGAGATATTCATGTTCATAACCTTCTGTCCTGCTGCTGCTGACTGCAAGAACAAACAGCTCTAAATTATCTCAGCTGATGGAAAGAAGCAATAATACAAATAACTCAAAAATCATCTTTTCATAGCTCTAGAATGTTGATACAAAGATATACAGTTATATTTTTTTAATTTTGCAGCAGAAGTGGCAGCAATAAATTTACATTTCCAATTATGAAAAATGACTAGCTCAAACACTGCTCAAACACTGACGGCACCTCAACAAATGTTTCCCTGCTTCTTCTACCCTTTCTCTGACTTTAGGATGAGAGCCATGCTTCTTTGTGCACATCCCAACAGGAAGGGGGAGCAGTGACCGGGACTTAGTTCAAGACAAAGGGGCAATTAATCTACGATGAAAACGAGGTCGCATGTGAAAAAATGGGAGTCAACTATAAAAACCAATTTGTCTTTCCTTCTACAACTATGTCATTGCAGCTAATTTATATTTTGCATTTTTTTGTTGGTGTTATGAAAGGATACAAATCAATGCCTCTTATACACTTATACTAGTCTTTTTCTTTTCCCCCTTTTTACTGTTATTATGAAGGAAGGGCCTCACTTCTCTTCTGTGTCCACCATTCCAGGCAGTGCTCCTTCACCTTGGCTGCACATTAGAATAACCAGAGGAGCTTTAAAAACTTCCCTATGCCAGAATGCACCCCAGGCCACTAAGTACCATCAGAGTTTGCAGTGATGGAATCCAGGCACCAACATTTTTTAAGGTCCCCTGGTGATTCCAACATGCAGCCAAGGCTGACAAGTCCAGAAGTAAACAGACTAAAGTGCATCTAAACAGCACCCGCTCTTCCTGGGTAATCTCATCTATCTCCACGTGGGGACACCGCGCCTCCTATTCTGGTCGGACTTGTTCTTCCTGCTCAACCGTGTCCCATTTGTACTCAAGTTCTGCCTGGCGCTGCTTTCAGAACTCCAATAGTAAGGTGACTAACAGAGAGAGAGAACAGCAGAATGTGGATCTTCAGTGATGACTCATGCTTCAGAAATCTGTACTTAATATTTATTACACTTAACACTTTGGTAAATGGTTAATAAAATCGCATTAAATTTATAGGCGATACTAAAAAAAATGAGTTAATACCTTTTGTTTAAGAAAAAAGAAAATGTAGATAATTTATTGAACTTTTGGAAACAGACTAGCTCTCTAGCTCAGGGGAAAGGTATTAACGTGATGGTCAGAGGCAGGTGACTGTCTGATGCTAAAGTACCTGCTACCAGCACATTATTCCCACTAAAAACACAAATATCGGGGGTAAGGGTGGGTATAGCTCAGTGGTAGAGCACGTGCTAAGCATGTACAAGGTCCTGGGTTCAAGTCCCATTACCTCCATTAAAAAAAAGTAAAAAAAGCACAAGTAACTGTCACAATTTAAAAGCACTGCACGGTCCACCCTCCAAGCCTTCTCCTCACATCCCTCTGTCTCTTCTGTCCAAAGGACCTGAGGGTGGGGAAGGGGATGAGAATGCTTTAGTAGCCCCTGAATTTCCATTTTCCACCACCACAGTCACACAAACTTAAAATAATATTCTTAAATATGGAAAACTGCCATTTTCCTCAATCATCGGTAAAGTAATTTTTAGAAATCATCATTCTGTTTTAAGACTCGTAAGTTTAAATAGCAGACAAAAACAACATGAAATGTTAATTGAAAATGTGGCTTCAGGGTAAATTCCCTAAGCCCTTCTTCCCACCAGACTGTTACCCCTAGGCCCCAACTCTAGAGAAATTGCAGAATAACCACTGTGCCTTCCACCATTGTACCTGAGTCTCTACAATGCTCTGAGAATAAAGAGGAAAAAGACACAGTCCCTGCTTCCGGGAGCTCCTAGGAGCACAGGACTCATTGTAAAGTGATGGCTGAGGAGGCGTGTTAAGAGGGCTTGATAACAGTCAGCAGAGGGTGCTCAGGGCAGAGAGCCAGAACTGTAGCCAAGGCTCTCCCAGAGGAGGGAACCACTGTGCTGAGTTCTGAGATGCCCTAGAAGTGATCAGGTGAACGTATAATGTTAAGGCCATTTCTCCCTGGGGAGCTGCGCATGCAAAGGAGGGAGGCCAAACAAAGCCAGGTCCCTTCCAGGAACTGCAAATAGTCTACAAGCGAGCACAGGGTGCGGGAGGCAGATGAGCAACCAGGTGGAGAGATCACAGGTGCACATCACAAAGGACTCTGTGTGCCTCCAAGGTAGAGGAGACATGCAAAGTGATCTAGAAAGAGACAAGATAGAGGCAGGGAGGACTATTGGCAGGTTCATGTGGAGGCCTGCTGAGGCCCTGCCAGGAGGAGAGAGAAGAAAACATTTCAGCAGGTGGACGGATTGGCCACAGGTGTGATGGAAGGGCAGGAAGAGGTCAAAGATGCCGGCCAGCTTTCTGGCTTTGGCAGTGTCTAAATTTTAGTGCCATTCCCTGAAATAAGAAGGGCAAGAACCTCCTAGCGGAAAACATAGGCAAAACATTATCTGACATACGTTTCAAAAATTTTCTCCTAGAAGAAATAAAAGCAAGAATAAACAAATGGGACCTAATGAAACTTACAAGCTTCTGCAGAACAAAGGAAACCAGAAATAAAACAAGAAGAAAACCTATGGAATGGGAGAAAATTTTTGCAAGTGAAACTGACAAAGGCTTGATCTCCAAAATATATAAGCAGCTCATATGACTCAATAAGTAAAAAATAAACAACCCAATCCAAAAATGGGCAGAAGACCTAAACAAGCAACTCTCCAAGGAAGACATAGAAATCATCAAAAAGCACATGAAAAAATGTTCAATATCACTAATTATCAGAGAAATGCAAATCAAAACTACAATGAGGTATCACCTCACACCAGTCAGAATGGCCATCATTCAAAAATCCAAAAATGACAAATGCTGGACAGGCTGTGGAGAAAGGGGAACCCTCCTACACTGCTGGTGGGAATGCAGTTTGGTGCAGCCACTATGGAAAACAGTGTGGAGATTCCTCAAAAGACTAGGAATAGACTTACCATATGACCCAGGAGTCCCACTTCTGGGCTTGAATCCAGAAGGAAATCTACATCAGGATGACACCTGCACTCCAATGTTCATAGCAGCACTATTTACAATAGCCAAAACATGGAAACAGCCTAAATGTCCATCAACAGGTGACTGGATAAAGAAGATGTGGTATATTTATACAATGGAATACTACTCAGCCATAAAAACCGACAACATAATGCCATTTGCAGCAACATGGATGCTCCTGGAGAATGTCATTCTAAGTGAAGTAAGTCAGAAAGAGAAAGAAAAATACCATATAAAATCACTCATATGTGGAATCTAAAAAACAAAAACAAACAAACAAACAAAAACAAAGAATAAATACAGGACAGAAATAGACTCATGGACAGAGAATACAGACTTGTGGTTACCAGGGGGGTAGAGGGTGGGAAGGGATACACTGGGATTTCAAAATTGTAGAATAGATAAACAAGATTACACTGTATAGCACAGGGAAATATACACAAAATGTTATGATAAATCACAGAGAAAAAAATGTGACAATGAGTGTGTATATGTCCATGAATGACTGAAAAACTGTGCTGAACACTGGAATTTGACACAACATTGTAAAATGATTATAAATCAATAAAAAATTTTAAACAAAAAAAGAAGGGCAGGAAGAGGGGCAAGTCATGAGAGCAGACAACTGATTCAGTTCTGCCTGGGTGCCTGTGGGCTCCAGGAGAGATGTGCAGTAGGCAAATAAAAGTCTAGAAATCGGGAGAAAGTTCTAGGCTGAGCCAAGTAGTTTTCCTGTTTCAAGAGGCTAACGGGTGTGAGTGGACAAGCTCACAAGAGGTGTAAAGGGATAGCTCTCACCCTCCTGCATATGGGAAGCATCTGGGAGCCTTTAAAAAATAGTACACCACAGCCTGGAGTGGGGCCTTTGTACTGTTTATTGTTTTTTAAACACTGTTTTCCTTTTTGGGGGGGATAGTTAGATATATTTATTTTAATTGAGGTACTGGGAATTGAACCCAGGACCTCTTTCATGCTAAGCACATGCTCTAACACTGAGCCGAACCCTCCCCACCTTTTTTTGTTTTTAGACATTAGCTCTACCGAGCAGTCAGGGTTGAGAATCAACCTGCAGAGAGCAGAGAGTCTTGGGGGTAGAGAACAAGGAGAAGCTGCCCAGAGCCCTGAAGACCCCACCAGGGGCAGCCAGAGACGCAGGGAGCCTCGGACGGGCAGTGAGGAATGTGAACTCAACACTCCCCAATGGTGAAGACGACAAACATGTTTCAAGCACCCACTTCCCAGCAGTGTTTGTTCTGACGTTACTAGTTTTCCAGTAATACTGAGTGAGAATAGAAATAATCTGGACACAGGGATCAAATTCAAATGCTGATTATGATCATACTTAGCTGCGTGATTACTGATTAAAAGTTACTCATCTGCCACGTGTAAAATGGGGGACCTAGCACCTTGCTCGTGGGCTGCTGTGAGCGTAATGAAATGACATCTATAAAGGCGCTCCTGAATATCAGAGGTAATTGTTACTATTGTCCCCAATTGGGACACCAAGAAACAGAGGCACAGAAAGCTTCAAACATTTGCCCAAGATGAGGGTTGGGATCAGGAATCAAGCCAATGTCTTCTTGGATCCAGAGCCCAGGATCTTCTTACGAACAACACGGCACTGCCCAGGCTTCCTGCGCCAAAACTCGTCTCCCTTTGGCTCAGTTCCATGGTGCCTGTGCTGCACAGATGTCCTCACTGCCTGCCTGCCCTCCCGGTGTCTGACCCCGGCACTCCTCCGTCTGTCCCACACAGCGCTTCCTTGGGCACACCATCGCTCATGAGGCCATTGCTGTGGCTACTCGGATGTTTACACGGAAACGCAGGTGGCAGCCCAGCTTTTTGCTATAGATGCTGCTGTCAGTGGAGGCAAAGAGCTCACAGTTGGTGGGGGAGGCCTCTTGTGGTCTCCTCCTTGGCTGGAGAGCTGGATGAAATCCAGTTTCCCTTTGCAACTTAGACATCCAGTATGAGAGATATGTAAGGCCATCTGGCCTCTCAACATAGAAATGATGCCCCCGCAGTCGTTCTTAACATTGTAATCTCCTGGCTCCACCAGGGAGCAGAGGCCATGGCCTGTTGTCCACCAAATTTTGTTTCCTTGCACAACAGCTACAATGGGGTGAGTTAACACCAGACCAGAAAATCTTCAAAGCCCTCGTGTACTATTTCCTGACACTTGCAGGTCACCCAAATACCCCAGATCCTCCAAGTAAACAACTAGTAAGAGGAACTGAGCTGGCTCGTCTGTCAGACCCCTGATGGCAGGGCTGATTTGGCCTCTCCTGCTCTCGGGATGATCCGTTCTCCTTCTGTGTGCCCTTCCCCGAGTGAAAGGGACTGTTCTTTGTTTATGGGCTAGGGAGTATTTGTGGCTGTCTGACCACAACCTTCAAAAGTAGAGCTCTTGGTGAGAGTGGAAGCATGGCACCCACGTCTCATGAGCTCAGCTACCCAACAGCCTCATCTAGCCAAGACTGTGGCCAACACCAGGGGTCCATGCTGTTGAGTGTTGGGTCTGGAGAGCAATGCCTTCACCACTGAGAAGCTGCCCCACCACTTGTGCCCTTGTCCCCTTCGAGGGGGAGGTGACGCATCCATGGGATGAAAGCCTTGAGGGCACTAGGTGACTGTGGACCAAGCTGTGACTGCCCGGTCCTGTCCCCCATGTGACCCATGTTAGCCTCAAGTGCAGAAAATCCCCAAAAAGACCTCTGCTTGAGTGAATGGGTCACCTATAAGCCAACTGTTCTCGGGCCGCCTAAGAAGCAACACAGTATATACAGTGAGCCACCCACTCATTGAAGTCCCCAAGGCTCACAGCTCCCTAATGTGACAACAGGTACCCCCAGCAAACAGAAGACCCTTACTTTATAATTGACTTGAGAATTCTACTGCCAACACTGCCTCCCACCTTCCACTTATGAAGTTCTTTCCACTCTGTCCCCTGCTCTGCAATTGTGCAATCTGTCCAGAGCTCCTTCATGAGACAGGAGGGAAGGGGGCAGGGCACAGCCATTAAAAGAATGGCACAGCCATTAGCACCGAGACGGTGGAAAAGTCAACTCCCAGTAGATCTTGAGCTTCAATACACACTCACTGAAATACAGCAGGATGCTAAAAGGCACTCCGACAGGTGCCAGGACAGGTTCAAGGCTGACCATGAAAGGTCAAAGGGTGAGTGGTGGCCCAATTCCTGGGAATCCCAACACCTTCCCCAAAGCGGTTGGAATAATCCTCACACTTATTAGCATATGAAAATCCTGAGTGCCTAAAAACTAACAACCACACCTCGTGGCTGCTCTCTCTGCTGAGGGAGACAGCCCACACTATGTCAGAGGAGTGTGTAACTATTTTTACTTTAAACTGAGGCACCCAACCCCCACGCCTCATGGCCTTTCTCTTGCCTTCTGAAACAGCCCACTCTGTCTGTGGAGTATATATCTCTCTGAATAAATCTACATTTACTGAACTGTGGCTCTCTCTTGGATTCATTCCTGTGCAAACCAAGGACCCACATTTCACGAGGTGCATCTCAGGGACCCAAATAAGACCTGGGATACGGCCATCCTCTCCCCCACATTTTCCTGTATCATACATTCCTTCCCAAAGGATCTCACCTTGTGCACTCCAAAGTAGACGGCACTCATGTGTCCTGACCTGGATCTGCTTCTGCGTTTATCATTTCTTATGTCCACTAGAACGTCATCTTCATGAGGACAGGGATTTGGTTCTGTTCACAAAGGAAACACCAGCACATCACAGGTGCTTGAGAAGTATTAGCTGAATGAATGAACTGTGGGAAGTCCTGGGAATTCAACTTGGAACTCCTAGCCACTTGGCTCCAAGCTGACTCCAGTTGCTTCCTCCTACTCATGGCTGACCTCTTGCCACCATTCTCTCCTCTGCCATCACCTGAGCCTGGATGAGCTGAGATGAGCACACACCCCTGAGAGCGTGGCAGCTGGTTCATGTCGTTGCAACACACTCGCCCTCTGACTGCCAGGGGTTACTTTCGACGGACAAACTGAAGGCAGCACCATGTGCACCGCCCTAACCTACAACTCACTTGAAGCACCAGGACTGTACACAGGGGAAACGCTGGCCCTTTCCAACCTAAGGAGAGGGACTATGGGTGAGAAGAGGGTCTCTGTCAACTAACAGTCTCTTTACAAGCCCAGTCTTAGAAAAGCTCTTTAAAGACACTTTTGGTATCTTCCTTGTATTTCTGTAATCCCTCTACATTTTGTCATTTTAATCTATGCATCAGAAATACAGATGTTCTTGAAATCTCTTTTGATTTTCAATGAAGAAAATCCTCAATTTCCTTCTCTGCTAAGAAATTTACTGCACTTTATTTTAAGAAAAGCAGCTGCCTTTCATGAGTTTCTATCTTCAAACACCTAATTTCACAAGAATCAGTGAAGCAGGACATGAAAATCACGCTGTGCTTTATCACCTACTGGTGGGCAGGAATGAAATGAATGAGTACTGATCTCATGAGACGGGAAGGCTGGGGCTGTCTTATTCCTGCTACAGATGGAAGGGTCCATATCTGTGAGAGAGAGGAAGGACCAAGGATGAGAAACCAACATTTTCTAACCCATTTCTCTTTTTCAGAGTCCCAGACAAAACAGTGTGATTGCATCAACAAAACAAGAACATCTGCACCCTTTTGAAAGCACGCTACAACTTTACTACTACACACGGCACTCTGTCACTGACCTAAAGGCTGATGACAGCCAAGAAATTTGCAGGGATCTTATTCTGTGCTCATCCCTTTTTGTCTTTGGAACCTCAGGAAGTTTGCCGCCTCTCCCTGAGTGTCATTTTCCTCATCCTTCAAATGGGAGTGTAACAGTCATTCATTTACTCAGTGTCTATTCGACAACAGGAGATGGCTTATGAAAACAATAATTAAAAAAAAGCAAGACAGCAATTCTAATCTGTGCTGTCTTCCTCCTCCTCCCTGAACATGAACTTACAGGGTAAAATGGCATCTTTCACTAAATCCCGAACTTAAGGAGCAGTTCTGATAAGGAAGTCACAGGACTGCGGTTTAACCGAGAAATGACCCGGTGAAAAAGAATGAGTTGCCAGCAAATCCTCAAAACCCGTAAGGGTGCAAACTCTGGGAGCTACAGCCATGGGTGGGAGTTCCTTAGTTCCCCATTTCACAAAGCCGAGAACTTTGCAGGGCACGTGAAAGACACAGATAGCCCAGTACAACCACACCATGTTTTGGAGTACACCGGGGCCACATCACTGCTGACCTGCACTGCTGTGTGGCCCAGAGCAAGAGCCCTGGGCGGGGGTGACTGTGTTTGAGGCTGGACAAGAACTTCCTGTTCTGTCTCTTTCACTCTCTCTCTTCCTGCAATAAAACAACCGGCAGCACTCTGGTGGGGAGCACTGTACCCACATTATCTGGCAAACCACACACCAGACAGCTCTGGGTGATCTGAGAGAGGACTCTTCAATGAACATATATACACCAAAGTCAGGCAGAAGGCTGCCTGTGACCTTGGGAATCCAAACCAGCTTGTCCTGTTAATCAGGATATTACACATCTAAAGAAAGTGTGCACCAGATGAAGACGATGCTTTAGACAGCGTCGGTGGTTATGTCCAGCAATGTCTAAGGACAAGTCATGCTCTGGTAGATGGAAGCATTTTGGTTGCTTTAAGAGTTTGCTGCTGTAGGGCTGGGACATTTCATTGGGCCTTGAAACTCCAGACCCCTTTACTCCACAAAGGCAGACAAGGAAGGCGAG
Source organism: Vicugna pacos (assembly GCF_048564905.1). Lineage (NCBI taxonomy): Eukaryota > Metazoa > Chordata > Mammalia > Artiodactyla > Camelidae > Vicugna > Vicugna pacos. The sequence goes on from NC_132997.1 coordinate 728,087, forward strand.
CCAGCTCAGCCTTTATTCCAACTTCCTAACCAAAAGGCTATGAGGTTGAAAATATATTTCTCAGGCTCTTCTGCAACAAGGGTTCCAAATGTGGCTTTAAAAATGCCCATTAGAGATTGAGATTTGCAAATATTAACTACTATATATAAAAATAGCTTAAAAAAATAAATTTCTTCTGTATAGCACAGGGAACAATATTTAATATCTTGTAATAAACTTTAGTAAAAAAATATGAAAAGGAATTCATACATATATGTGAATATGAAGGACTGGAACATTGTGCTGTACATCAGAAATTGACACATTGTAACTGACTATACTGCAATTAATATATATATATGTATATATATATAATGCCCATCAGCAGCATGTGAGTGTCACTTAAAGCAGAAACCCAGATGAATGGAGGCAGAGGTGGTGGGAGGAGCTACGTTATTTTGCTGGGGTGGATGCAGCCGGCATGACAGATATCTAGAAGAATGCTCACAATAGCCACTCACTTATCTGCAAGTGAGTTAGGTTAACAGCTTCCTGAAATCCTCCCCACCCCTCCTGATGAGCCAGGTGTCTGGCGTTTTTCTGGAAATCACTAGGCGCAGCCTGGAACTCAAAGGTAAAAATTAAAAACTGCAGTCAGGCAGCGAAGAGACTGGCAGGACGCGTTGGACAAAAGTAGGTCAGAATCAACAAGGAATGGGGAGGGGATAAAACGTGTGCTGAGGACCCTGACTTCAGGGGTGGATTGTCTATGTTGAGGACTCTGAGTCAGTATGAGTAGATGGATTGGTGTGGACTAAAATGGTGGCCATTGTTCAGATAAGTGTGTGATTTGGAGTATATTTATTTGAGGAGGGTTTTTTTTCCCCGTTCAACATTGATCATTTCTAGGGAGCAGAAAAATACTCTGGCACACAACATCTAATGCAAAAGAGATGCTTCGGGATGATGGTGGTATGAGAAATTTCAGTACTGCAGTTTCAAGCTTTCCTTAATGTGGTTAACAGCAGTAGGTACTTAAAATAAGGTACTTACTATAAAGACATCATCATTTGTACATATCCTTAAAGATACACATATGGTGCTATAAGTGGGCCTGAAATGTGTTCTGCATTCTAAAATCCGATGAAATAAAATCAGTAGCTCAATATGCCTGTCGGCTCTAAAAACATGATGTAGCTCATGATCACAGAAAGCAAGATCAGCAAGGAAATTTGAGATTTGTCTTTTCCAGTGTCAAAGTTAGTATTTTTTGCTTTACTTAAAAAGCATACTTTTAATTAGGGCTGTTAGCATCCATTGGTATACGGGGTTCAGTAGATGTGTTCAGATGTTCTAGACAGTGAATCAGAGCAAAGACTGAGGATTAGACAGTAGTTAAATGCCTCACCCGTGTGATCAGCATCCACAAACTGGTATACTGAAAATCCTTAAAAGTGAGAACTTCATTAAAGCAACGAAAAGTGAGGGGAAAAAATAGCCACAGACTAGTGGAAGTTCATAACTTGTAAAAATGACAAAAGGCTACTCATGGGCATATTTTTAAAAAACCCTTCACTTAAATAAAAAAAAAACAACAATCTGACAACAGGTTGCACACTGCTCCCTGTAGGAGAAGCCATGCAGGTGGACTCTTATGTGAATGGGTCTGGAGCTGTAGAATTAGTTAGTCTTGCAAGTAACTCAGTTAAAAACAAATGCAAATGGGATACACTTCTAGACTATCTGAGTAAACATCTTGGAAAACTTACTTCTCTATGAAGCAATGACAATGGCAAAATTTGTCAAAATTAACCTCTGTAGAACTCTGGAAATTAAACCAAGACTTCCAGCAATCTGGGGACTGTTTATTTGAGAAAAAAACAGCTAAATCTCCATGAAGATAGTGAGTTTTGTGGCATTGTAACTTGATCTACCCCATCCCTGTATCCTAACCTAAATGGTGGCCTTTAAAAGCAATAGTCTCACAGTCAAGGTAGGGGCAGAAGTGATTTAAAGTTACCCAAGAAATCCACCCCCAGAAAGCTGTCACTATTTGACCTATCACAAACTCATGCTGTGCAAACAGCCTGTCCCCAGAGTGTGTGTGGGAAACAATCAGCAGTGAGTATTTAACATTACAACCGCCTGAGGCAGCGGGACCAGTAGAGGCTAACTAGATACTGACTAGGAAACTTAGAAGGCAAAATTGAGTAATGAGACGTTCTGGGGGTGAAGGTAGGGTTAAAAAGCTCCAAAAAATTTTGAGAATTGTAGAAGGCCGTACACATGTGTGGCACAGGGCAAGGAAAGATCTGAGACAACCTTAAGCCTTCAACTCTGGCTGAACTTTAGGTTCTGCATAAGCAAGAACTAAAGGCTACGGAAGAGCTACAGACTGCCTGCCGGTGCTGAGGGCATACCTCAGCACGCAGACACACAGCCACCTGGCATCAGCTCAAATGATTGGCTCCAGGCAATGAAAGAAATCACTGCCAAATCATTATTACAGTGATGACAACTAGGCTTTCTTCACACACACTATCTCATGGCCATGCATGATAAAGAATACAGACTTTACAGAATTTGTTCAGGAATGTAACTAAACAAATAGCTGCAGCAGCAATGACAATGGAAGCAGCAATAAACCCTTGAGATGAGGAAAATGTGGCTTTCAGATCTGCCACATTGTAATATTTTAAATGTCCAGTTTTCAACAGAAAATTACATGATGTACAAAGAAACAGAAACGTTTGGCCATAAAAGAGGGGAAAAAGTAGTCAATAGAAACTCCCTGAGGAAGCCCAGACACTGGACTTACTAAACAAAGACATAAATAAGCAATTACACATATGTTCAAAAAACTAACAGAAACCATGCCTAAAGAAATAAATTATGTGAACATCTCATTTTACAGAGAATATCAATAAAAAAATTTATATTAAAAACCAACTAGAAATTCTAGAAATACAAATATAATGACGAAAATGAAAACTTCAATGAGTGGTTTCTCTGTAGATATGAACTTGTTGAAGAAAATGTCAGTTAACTTAAAATTACTGAGATTATCCAGTCTGTGGAACAGAAAGAAAAATGAATGAAAAAAATGAACACTGTGTCAGAGATAGGTGGGACACCATCAACAATACCAATATACACATAATGGGAGCGCAAGAAGGAAGGAGAGAAAAAAAGGGGCAGAAAAAATATATAAAGAAATAATGGCTGAAAACTTCCCAAATTTGATGAAAACTTTAATTTGTACATCCCCGCAGCTCAACAAACTCCACATGGTATAAACGTAGAGACATCTAAAATAGGCATATCAGACTCAGTGTGTCAAAACACAAGAACAAAGGATCTTGACAGCAGAAAGACAAAAGTGGCTCAACATATAGAAAGGCTCCTCAGTAAGACAGTTGATTTCTCATCAAAAATCATGGAGACTAGAAGGCAGTGGGATGGTATCGTCAAAGTGATAAAAGGAAAAGACTGTCACCAAGTATTTTATAGCCAGCAAAATGATTCTTTAAAAAAATTAAAGGAGAAATTAAGACACTTCTACAAAAACAAAATCTGAAACAATACATTGCTAGCAGACCTACCCGACAAGAAATACTAAGGATAGTTCAGCAGGTGTAAATGAAAGGACACTCGCCTGAAAAATAAAGAGCACTACTACATGAGTAAAAAAATAAAACAGTATAAATTGAGTATTACATGTAAATGTTTTGTTCTATTTGATGTAAAGGACAACTGCATAAAACAATACTTATGAAACTGTGTAGATGCACTTATAAATGCATAAAGGTCTAATTTGTAAGACAGTGATATCATGAGGGGGGGAGGGAAAAGATTGATACCAAAGCAAAGCTTTGGTGTACTATTGAAATTAAGTTGGCACTCATGTGAACTAGATTGCTTTAAAACAAGATGTTAATTATAATCTCCAGAGCAATGGAGGAGAAGTAAGGAGGAGGAAGAGGAGGAGGAGGAGGAGGAAAAATATAAAATAAACAACAAATTAAAATGGCACACTTGAAAATGCCTACTTTGTACAAAAAAGTGTAGTAATAGAGGAATGGGGAAAAAAGACATATAGAAAGTAGATAGCAGATGTAACTTCAACCTAATAAGAAATTACATTAATGTAAATCAATTAAATATTCTAATCAAAATACTAAAGGCAGAAATAAAAGGAATAGAGAATAGATGAACAACAGAAAATAATCAACCAAAAGAAAAGTTGGTTCTTTGAAAAGATTAACAAAATTGACAAATTTTTAGCTAATATTAAAAAAAAAAAGAGAGAAGATTCAAATTACTAAAATGAGAAACAAAAGGAAGGATGTCACTACTGCCCTTACAAAGATAACAAGGAATATAAGGGAATATTATGGATAATTATATAGCCAATGAATGAGATAATCTAGATGAAATGGATAAATTCCTAGAAGGACATAAATGGCTGAAGCTAATTCAAGGAGAAATAGAAAACTCAAATAATCCTACAGTAAGTAGTGACTGAAATAGCAATCCAAAACATTCACACAAAGAAATGCTAGGCCTGTATGGCTTTGCTGGTGAATTCCATCAACTACTTAAAGAAAAAACAAAAATAAAAACAAACAAAAAAAGAAAACAATGCTTCACAAACTCGTCTAAAAATAAAGAGGAGGGAACACTTCCCAATTCATTCAATGAGACTAGTATCACACTGATACCAAAACCAGACAAAAGCATCACAAGAAATCTAAAGACTATCTCTTATGAATATAAATGCAAAAATCTTCAACAGAATACAAGCAAATCCAATCCAGTAACATATAAAATAGACCACAATTAAGTGGGATGCATCCAGGTATGCAAAGGCAGTTCAACAAACAATAGTCAATTCATGTAATACACCATATTAATAGAAAAATGGATAAAAACTAGACATAGAAGAGAACTTCCTCAATTTGACAGAGAACATCTATGAAAAACCTGGAGTAAAGATCATACATATTGTTGAAAGACTGAATTATTTCCTCCCACAATCAACATTGTACTAGAGGTTCTAGTCAAAGCAAACAGACAAAGAAAATAAAGCCTCTAGATTAGAAAGAAACAAATAAAAGTGTTTCGATTCCAGATGACATGATATTATATATTGAAATCACAAGGAATCCACAAAGGAAAAAAAAGAGAGAAAAGAAAAAAATCCTATTAAAATTAATAACCCAGTCTGACCAAAATTGTAAGACACAAATCAATACATAAAAAGGTAATTATATTTCTATACAACAGCAGTAAATAACCAAAAAATAAAATGGAGGAAACATTTTCATTAACAATAGCATCAAAAAGAATAAAATACTTAGGAATATTAAGAAAAACATGTGGAATACTGAAACTTGTATATAGAAAAATAAAATACTAGTGGTAGAAGTTAAAAATGACCTTAAATAAATGGAAAGCTCTTCTGTGTTCATGGATCAGAAGCCTTATTAATGTTAGAATGGCCATTGTCCTCAAAATGACCTATAGATGCAATGCAACTCTGGCTTTTTGGCAGAAATGAACAAGCTGATCCTAAAACTAATATGGAAATGCAAGATACCCAGAATAGTCAAAACAATCTTGAAAAAGAACAAAGATTTGAAGTTTCCAAATTCAAAACTCACTAACAAAACTAATCCACACAGTGTGGTACTTGCATAAAGGACAGAAAAATAGATTGAGAGAAAAGAACTGAGAGTCCATAAACAATCTCTTACACGTAACCATTTAATTTTTGAAAAAGGTGCCATGACAATCCAATGGGGAAAAAATAATCTTTACAAAAATGATGCTGGGACTCCTGCACATACACCTGGAAAGAAAGAAAACTGAACTTTTATCTTAACACCATTTATGAAAGTTAACTGAAAATAAATCACAGACCTGAAACTATAAAACTTTTAGAAAATGAACAATGAGAAAATCTTCAAGACTTTGGATTACAAATACTTGTAATATATGACACCAAAAGCACAAACAACAAAAGAAAAAAAATCAAGTAAACTGGACTTCAGTAAAATTAAAATCTTCTGTGCTTCAAAGGACTTCATCAAGAAAGTAAGAAGACAATCCACAGGATGGATGAAATTATTTCCAATATTTTCCAAGATAAGGGACTTTTATCCAGAATAGACAAAGAAGACTTAAAACGTGACAATACAAAGACAAATACAATAAAATTGGGCAAAGAATTTGAATACATATTTCTCCAAAAAAACCTACGAATGGGAAATAAGCACATAAAAAGATGTTCAACATCAGTAGGCATCAGGGAAACAGAAATCAAAAGTACAATGACATGCCACTTCATACCAACTAGGATGACAAATATACATGATATAGGATATATAAATATGTATCTATAAGCCCGGTAATAAGTAGTGTTGATGATGATGTGGAGAAACTGAACTCCTCATACATTACTACTGGAAATATAAAATGGTGCAGTCACTTTAAAAACTACTTTAGCAATTCCTCAAAATGTTAAAAGTAGAATAAATCCCAGCAATTCCATTTTCTGATATATCGTCAAGAGAACTGAAAATATGTGTTCACACAAAAACTTGTCCATGAGCATTTACAGCAGAATTATTCATCATCAACTGATGGACGGACAAGCAATGTGGAGTATTTATAACAATGGCATATTATTTGAACACAAAAAGGAATTTGGGTACTGATATATGCTACACCATGGATGAGCCTAGACAACGTCACACTAAATGAAAGACGACAAACAAATAAGGCGGCATACTGTATGTTTCTACTTATATGAAATGCCCAGAACAGGCAAATCCATAGAGGCAGAAAGTAGAGTGGTGGCTGCTGGGGGCTAAGGGAAAGGAAGGTTAGGGACTGACTTATTAAAGGGTACCCGTTCCTTTTGGGGGTGATGGCTACAAAGCCCTGAAATGTACTTAAAACCCTAATGCACACTTTCAAATGCTGCATTTTATGGTATGTGAATTATATCTCCACAAAGCTGTTATTCTTGAAGCTGAGCCCACCTATGGAGCAAATGGCATATCACTGACTGCGACATCTGGAGGGGGAGTGACCCACCTGCCCACCACGAAGGAGAGCAGCACCTGACCCAGTGTTGGAGGGGCACGATATTCTTGCTGACAGACACTGTGAGTAGCACAGACAAGGGGGCCAACAGAGCAAGCTGAGTTTGTGAAACAGGGTGAAGACACAAACACCTCTCAATAAAACCATTAAGAGTGCACAGTCTCTAGGAGAATGCATCTTTGTTTTTTAAATCTTTTTATACCTGTTTTATGTTCTATCACCTTATTAATCCTTAGTGTTTAAACAGTTCTCTACGTTTACACTTCTCATTTCATTTTTAATTCTCTTGGTTTTGATCTGTTATTGATTATTCACAGGATTTAAATATTGTGTTTTGATATTTTTCTTCATTTTATTAAGGCTTTTAAAAGACATCTCAACTCGACTGCTATTCTGCTTCAACTTGCTCTTCTATTACTGATTATACACTGTTTTCAAACCTTCTTTTCCTCCATTCTTTTAAAATTCTGTCTCTCTCATTTTTAAGTTTTATTTCCACATAGGCTTTAGATAGATAAATGAATAAACTCCTTTAAGGACCACAATAGATAACTGATATACCTTAAGCCACAGTGCCAGAGAGATATGAGCAGTATGAAAAAGCAGAGGAAGTATTCGCAATTAAAAGAGCAAGAGAAATCCCCTGAAAGAACGATCAATGAAATAGACATTGATGGCCTACTAGATCAAGATTTCAAAAAAGAAGTGATCAAATTACTGAAGGAACTAAAAGAGATAGTGTTTAGAGACATAAAATATGTCAAAAACAAAATATGTAGCTATAAAGAAGAGCCAATTAGAATTGTTATATTCATTGGCTGAAATGAGATCTGACCTAAAGGCTGTAAAAATCAGGCTAGATAATGCAGAGGAACGAATAAGTGACCTAGAAGAGAGGACAACAGAAAGTACCCAATCAGAACAGCTGAGAGAAAAACAAATATAAAACAATGAAAGCAATGTAAGGAACCTATGGGGTAATATAAAGCATGCCAATCTATGCAAAATAGGGGTTCCAGATGGGGAAGAAAGAACAAAGGGGATGGAAAAGGTATTTAAAGAAATCATGACTGAAAACTTCCCAAACCTAAAGAAGGATTCAGACACCCAAGCACAGGAGGCTCAGAGGTTCCCAAACAGGAAGAGCCTAAAGAGACCCATACAAAGACATATCATAATCAAGATGGCCAGACTGAAGGATAAAGAAATGATTCTAAAGGCAGCAAGAGAAAAACAAAGAGTGAGTTAGAAGAGAAGGCTCTCAGATGATTTCACTACAGAAGCACTACAGGCCAGAAGGAAGTGGCAAGATATATTCAAAGTTCTTAATGAAAAAAAGGATGCAGCCTAGGATACTTTCTCCAGCAAGGCTATCCTTTAGAATAGAAGGAGAGATAAAGAATTTCACAGAGAAGCAAAACCTAAAAGACTTTAGCAACACTAAACCCATGCAAAAAAAATATTGAAAGGTCTACTCTAAATAGAAAAGAAGCAGGATGCTACAGAAATGAGAACTTATAAATGGAAAGGTGATAACTACCATGAATTACAAATAGAATAAACATGAAACTGTAAAAGAAGATATCTAAATCATTGAGTGGGAGAGGGAAGCAAGAAAATATAGAGTATTTTTTCTTTCTTCTTTTTTTTAAATATTTTATTCTTGGTAGAATGGGTTTGAGATTACATTTCCATCTGTTTAGTACACACAGTTACAGTAATTGGTTAACAAACTTACAAAAAAGTGTAACCACAAGCCAAAAACTTACAAGTGAGTCACAAAAACTAAATACAATCCAAGATGATACAAAACAAAGTTACCATACCACAAAAGGAAGAAGAAAGGAACGAAAAAGAAATACCAAATCAACTGCAAAAATAAGTTCAAAATAGCAATAAACACTCATCTATCATTAATTATTGTAAATGTTAATGGACTAAATCCTCCAGTCAAAAGACAGAGTGGCAGACTGGATAATAAAGCAAGAACCTTCAATATTCTGCATACAAGAGACACACTTTAGGGAGAAGGACACATATAGATTGAGAGTGAATGGACGGAAAAGGATATTCCATGCAACTGGAAATGCCAAAAAAGCAGATGTAACAGTACTGATTTGAGACAAAATAGACTTTAAAACAAGGGTCATAAAGAAAGATAAACAAAAACATTTTATAATGATTAAGGGAGCAATACAAGATGAGGATATTACAATCATTAGTATATATGCACCCAACATGAGCACCTAAGTACATAAAACAACTACTAACAGAGATAAAGGGGGAAACTGATGGGAATACAATCATTGTCAGAAATTTTAACACCACATTAACATCACTAGACACATCTTTCAGAAAGAAAATAAAGAATACAACAGAGAAATTAAATGATTCAATAGAAAAATTAGATTCAGTGGATATTTTCAGAGCATTACAACCCCCTAGAATAGGATATATATTCTTTTTAAGTGCACGTGGAACATTTTCTAGGATTGATCATGTACTTGTTCACAAAAGAAGCCTCAACAATTTTAAGAACATAGAAATTATCTCAAGCAACTTTACTGACAACAATGCTGTTGAAACTAGAAATCAACTAAGGAGAAACAAAGGAGAAAAAAGGGAAAGCATAGAGATTAAACAACATGCTATTAAAAAACCAATGGGTCAATGATGAAATCAAAGTTGAAATTAAAGAATACCTTGAGACAAATGAAAATGAAAACACAACCACACAAAACTTTTGGGACGCAGCAAAAGCAGTGCTAAGAGGAAAGTTTAGGGCGATACAGGCCTTCCTCAAATAAGAACAATATCAAATAAACAATCTAACCCACCAGTTAAAAGAACTAGAAACAGAACTGCAAAAACACCCAAAAGTCAGCAGAAGGAAGGAAACAATAAAGATCAGGGAGGAAATAAATAAAATAGAGATTAAAAAAATAAAGAAAATAATCAAACCAAAAGCTAGTTTTTTGAAAGAGTAAATTAAATCAACAAACCTCTGGCCAAACTCACAAAGAAGAAAAAAGAGAGAGCACAAATTTGCAAACTAAGAAAGGAAAATGGAGAAATTACATCAAATAACATAGAAATACTGAATATCATATGAGAATATCATGAAAAACTACATGGAAAAAAATGGATAACCTAGAGGAGATGGACAAGTTTCTGGAAACATACAGACCACCAAGTCTGAATCAAGAAGAAACTGACCACTTGAACAACTTGATCACTAGGAATGAAATCGAATAAACAATAAAAAAAAAAAATCCCTACAAATAAAAGTCCAGTACTGGACAGCTTCACCGGGTAATTCTAACACACACACAAAAGAGAACTCATACCAGTCCTTCTCAAACTCTTCCAGAAGATTGAATAGAAGGAATATTCCCAGACACTTTCTATGAAGCCACCATCACCCTGATAGAAAAACCAGGCAAAGACACCACCAAAAAAGAGAATTACAGACCAATATCACTGATGAACACAGATGCAAAAGGTCCTTACCAAAATACTAGCAAATAGAATCCAACAGAACATAAAAAAGATTATACATCATGCTCAAATGGGGTTCATCTCAGGGACACAAGGGTGGTTCAACATATGCAAATCAATCACTGTAATACTTCTCATCAACAAGAGAAAGGACAAAAACCACATGATCATCTCAATAGATGCAGAAAAGTTTTTGATAAAATTCAACACCCATTTATGATAAAAATTCTCACAAAAGGGGTATTGAGGGAGCATATCTCAACATCATAAAAGCTATATATGACAAACCTATAGCCAGCATAGTTCTCAATGGTGAAAAACTCAAAAGCTTCCCACTAAAATCTGGGACAAGACAAGGATGCCCACTATCACCACTCCTATTCAATATAGTCCTGGAATTCCTAGCCACAGCAATCAGGCAAGAGAAAAAAATAAAAGTGATCCAAATTGGAAAAGAAGAGGTAAAAGTGTCATTATATGCTGACGACATGTTACTATATATAGAAAACCCTTAAAGGGCCACAAAAAAGCTACTAGAGCTGATAGAAGAATTCAGCAAGGTAGCAGGTTACAAAATTAATGTTGAAAAATCAGTTGCCTTTCTTTACACAAACGATAAATCAACAGAAAAAGAAAGTAAAGAAGCAATCCCCTTTAAAATAGCACCCAAAGTAATAAAATATCTGGGAATAAATCTAACCAAGGAGGTGAAAGAATTATACACAGAAAACTATAAACCATTGATGAAGGAAATTAAAGAAGACTTTAAAAAATGGAAAGATATTTCATGCTCTTGGATTGGAAGATTCAATATTGTTAAAATGGTCACACTGCCCAAGGCAATCTACAGATTTAATGCAATCCCTATCCAATTACCCAGGATATATTTCACAGAACTAGAACAAATCATAATAAAATTTATATGGAACCATCAAAGACCTAGAATTGCTAAAGCATTACTGAAGTGAAAGAAAGAGGCTGGAGGAATAACTCTCCCAGACTTCAGACAATACTATAGAGCTACAGTCATCAAGACAGCATGGTATTGGTACCAAAACAGACCTATGGACCAATGGAACAGAATAGAGAGCCCAGAAATGAACCCACAAACTTTTGGTCAACTCATCTTCGACAAAGGAGGCAAGAATATACAATGGAATAAAGACAGTCTCTTCAGCAAATGGTGTTGGGAAAACTGGACAGCAGCATGTAAAACAATGAAGCTAGAACACACCCTTACACCATATACAAAAATCAACTCAAAATGGATTAAAGACTTAAACATAAGACAAGATACAATAAACCTCCTAGAGGAAAACATAGGCAAAACATTATCTGACATACATTTCAAAAATTTTCTCCTGGAAGAAATAAAAGCAAGAATAAACAAATGGGACCTAATGAAACTTACAAGCTTCTGCAGAACAAAGGAAACCAGAAATAAAACAAGAAGAAAACCTATGGAATGGGAGAAAATTTTTGCAAGTGAAACCGACAAAGGCTTGATCTCCAAAATATATAAGCAGCTCATATGACTCAATAAGAAAAAAATAAACAACCCAATCCAAAAATGGGCAGAAGACCTAAATAAGCAACTCTCCAAGGAAGACATAGAAATGATCAAAAAGCACATGAAAAAATGTTCAATATCACTAATTATCAGAGAAATGCAAATCAAAACTACAATGAGGTACCACCTCACACCAGTCAGAATGGCCGTCATTCAAAAATCCACAAATGACAAATGCTGGGGAGGCTGTGGAGAAAGGGGAACCCTCCTACACTGCTGGTGGGAATGCAGTTTGGTGCAGCCACTATGGAAAACAGTGTGGAGATTCCTCAAAAGACTAGGAATAGACTTACCATATGACCCAGGAATCCCACTCCTGGGCTTGTACCCAGAAGGAAATCTACTTCAGGGTGACACCTGCACCCCTATGTTCATAGCAGCACTATTTACAATAGCCAAAACATGGAAACAACCTAAATGTCCATCAACAGGTGACTGGATAAAGAAGATGTGGTATATTTATACAATGGAATACTACTCAGCCATAAAAACCAACAACATAACACCATTTGCAGCAACATGGATGATCCTAGAGAATGTCATTCTAAGTGAAGTAAGCCAGAAAGAGAAAGAAAAATACCATATGAGATCGCTCATATGTGGAATCTAAAAAACAAAAGCAAACAAAAACCAAGCATAAATACAGGACAGAAATAGACTCATGGACAGAGAATACAGACTTGTGGTTACTGGGGGGGGTAGAGGGTGGGAAGGGATAGACTGGGATTTCAAAATTGTAGAATAGATAAACAAGATTACACTGTATAGCACAGGGAAATATACACACAAAATGTTATGATAAATCACAGAGAAAAAAATGTGACAATGAGTGTGTATATGTCCATGAATGACTGAAAAATTGTGCTGAACACTGGAATTTGACACAACACTGTAAAATGAGTATGAATGAATAAAAAATGTAAAAAAAAAATACAAACCAATTTGAACCTGTTGAAAAGACATTTGCTCAAAACAGCACGGTAGCAATGAAGTTGCTCTGGCTGGCAGGGACTTACTGGATTCCTGTGAGTGCTGGACTCCTCACATGGAATTCCCTTGGCACTCCAGGACGCCTGTGGTTGTCCCCATGGGTTTGTGGCCATATGTGGCACACACAAGTCTCTGGCTTTGCCACAATTTCAATGCCTTTTTTGGCTTATGAAAGGTTTTGCACTCAAATGGAGTTTTCTTGAGTCCACTCACTGATGTCATTTACCAGAGTTATAGTCCAGATCTGACATTCTGGACTATTAAAATCTTGCAGACATTCAAATGTTTCAGGTTTGGATGTGTATTCACCTCTGGAGGCCTGGACCATATTCGATAAAGCCACCCGGACATGTTCAGCAAAATGCAAAGAAATTTTTCTCTCTGCTAGACTGAAATGTCTATGAAGGTATAAAAACTTCTGCATCTACAAATGTAGGGAACCAACTCATCAATAACATATCTATCCGTAATGCATGGACATTTAAAAAAAAATACTGTATTTACTCCTATCAAATTCTTTCTGGCTTTTGCCAAATTGTGTCCTAAACTGTAAGGAAAGTATATAAATTTAGAGAATTTTTGACCTTTTAAGAGAGAAAGGAACCCTCCTACTCGGTTGGTGGGAATGTAAATTGCGCAGCCACTTTGGAGGACAGTATAGAGTTTCCATAAAAAACTGAAAATAGACTTCCGTGTGATCCAGCAATCCCATTCATGGGTATATTTCTGGCGAAAAATATAATTCAAAAAGACACATGCACCCCAATGTTCACAGCAGCACTATTTACAATAGCCAAAACACTGAAACAACCCAAGTGTTCACTGACAGATGACTGGATAAAGAAGTTGTGGTATATTATGTATATACACACAGATATACACACATGAACACACACACACAATGGAATACTGATCAGCCATAAAAAATAAAATAATGCCATTTGCAATAACATGGATGGACCTACAGGGTATTATGCATAGTGAAATAAGTCAGAGAAAGAAAAACAAATATTCTATGTATTAACTTATATGTATATATAAAAAATTGAACAAATTAATTACTATAATAAAACAGAAATAGACTCACAGGTACATAGAACAGACTGGTGGTTACCAATGGGGAGAAGGAGGAGAGGGGAGGCAGGAAAGGTGTAGGGTATTGAGAGGTAAAAATTACTATGTATAAATTGGATAGCTTACAGGGCTGTATCATACAGCACAGGGAAATATAGCCATTATTTTATGGTGACTTTAAATGGAATATAATCTATAAAAATGTTGAGCCTCTCTGTTGCACACCTGAAAATATTATGATGTAAATCAACTATTCAATTACAAAATTTTTCATCAAAGTTTTCTTTTCATATTATTTGCAATAAGTTAGAAGCCAGAACTGTCAATAGAAACATAGTGTAAGTCACAAATTTCCAGTAATACCATTTAGAAAATAAAAAGGAACAAGTGAAATTAATTCCAGTAATAATTATATTTATCCCAAAATATCCAATATACTATCATTTCAAAAGTGTGATTGACACTTTTAAAACTTAATAAATATTTTACATTAGTTTTGTTGTATGAAGTCTTAAAAATCTATTATGTATTTTCCACTTATAGAACATCTCAATTCAAAATAGCCACATGTGGCTAGTGGCTACTATACTAGACAGAGCAGATTACACCATTCACACTTCTGATAAATTACCTTCTGTTACTTATTTTAAAACCTTGCAGAAAAGGCTTTAGATATTCCCTATATCAAACAAAGCAACCTTGACGGGTGGGGAGTATCTTCATTATAAAGTGAAAAATAAAGGTAAGAGAGCCATGGTTACATGTATGTTAATGTAACAATACCTTCTTAATTCATTCAGGACTTTACAATCTTTCTTCATATGCCAAGGATTCACTGTCACTGTACAATATTTTTCACTGTTATTTTCTTTGGAATTGAGAGGCTTCTGATGAACCTGCTTTGTGCATCTGTACATAAAAGAAAACAATAAAACAGCTACAAGAGCTACAGTGAATGCCCCCCCATTAATTTAGAAGAAGTCTCACAGTATTTCCCAACATAAATGCTAAAATATAATTCAGAACACTTTGTGATGGTCAGCATGATTTTAACAAAAAAGTAGATAATTACCTCCCTGGTGTCAATGTTCTTTCAGAGATGGGTACCCGAAATTTAGTAAAAATGATTTTGCATATATCTTTGAAAGAAATGCTAAGAAATGACCTTTTCTGTTGGAAATTAGCCTGCTTTTACATTCTGCAGTAGGCATACGTGTTTACAAACCAGGCAGGAACTGGATCATATTTTACACATACTTTAGAAACTGATTTGAATTTTGCTTTCTACCTGCAAGGCTATTTCTTACGTAATTACATAAG
Organism: Vicugna pacos; assembly: GCF_048564905.1. Taxonomy (NCBI): domain Eukaryota; kingdom Metazoa; phylum Chordata; class Mammalia; order Artiodactyla; family Camelidae; genus Vicugna; species Vicugna pacos. The sequence continues at coordinate 743,628 of NC_132997.1, forward strand.
CAGGCCACTATACTAAATTTTGTTTCCCTGTTTGCTTAATCCTCACAACAACTCTGTAAGCTGCTATTATTACCCCCATATAACAGATAAAGAGCTTGAGGCAGAAAATAATTTGGGTAACTTGGTAAATGGTGGAGCTGGGTAAGACTGCAGCCAGTCTGACACTCAAGTCCATTCTTCTCACCGATGTCTGATACTGCTACCTACATTCAGCAATGACAACTGAATTCATATTTAAGTGTGTCATTTCTAAAAGCGCAAAGCTATAGTAGTACTGTTGTGTAAATTATTCTTTTGAGATGTGATTGCCAAAAAAACAAAAACAAATAAAATCAGGGTGCCACTGAGTGGAGGGCGAACTGCATATGGATGGACAAAAGGGGACTTTGTGAGGACACAGTTGCACAACTCTATAAATATCTAAAATGGCTGATTTGTACAATTATAATTTGTGAATTTTATGGCCTGTAAATTACACCTTAATACAGCTATTAAATTAAGAAACTGGATATCAAATTAAGACTAAAACACATATATATATATATCACACAAAGAACAACAGGCAAATATCATTATTTACTGTACCATTCTTTCATGCAGCTTCCTTTCCACACCCGTTCCTGAAAGGATGACTCAGTTTTATAATATTTTAAATTATTTAGCAAATAATTTTTGACAGACTACTATGTACCCAGGACTAATCTAGGCACTTGGAATAGATCAATAAACAAAACAAAATTCCTGTCCTCACGGAGCTTGGTTGGAGTCTAGCTGGGGTGGGGGGTGGAGATGACAATTCACACAACAGAGAGGCAGAGGAAGTGGCATGTTAAGAAAGAGGAACCATGGAAAAAATAAAAAAAGGGCAAGGTAAAGAGAGTTTAGGGCATGGGATGATGGTGATGTTGTATTAAATACCAGAGCAGGCCACACTGAGGGCTGAGGTTAGAAAAAAGACTAGGAGGTGAGAAGTCCCAGGTAGACGGAATAACCATCACCGAGGCCAGCGTGCACCTCTCATGTTCCAGAATGGGGTCACTGCTGGAGCTGCGGAGAAGGGTCAGTGCAGATCCTGTATGGCCTTGGAGGACGTTGCAAGGACTGTGGCTTTTACCCGGATTGAAATTGGGGGGCACTGCAGAATGACGACACAATCTAACTAAGGTTTTCACGGCTCACTTGACTGCCGGGTGAGAATAGTCAAAACGGGTCAGAGATGAAAGGAGGGAAGCCTCTGAGAAGAGCTGTGCAGGAGGAGAGGACAGTGGCTCAGGGCAGGGAAGCAGCAGTGGAGGCAGGAGCCATGGTGAGAAGTGGCTGGGTTCTGGATCTGTTTTAAAGGCAGTGTTAAACCAGATCTATTGACAGAATTCATGTGGTATGTCAGTGAAAATCAGAATAACTCCAAGTTTTTTGACCCAAGCAGCTGGAAGGATTAAGTTTCCACTAACTGAATGGGGAATGTTGCAGAAAGGACCAGTTTGGGGGGGTAGGACGACAAAGAGCTCAGTTTTTACACATGTTGATTTTAAGATATCAGAGTTCCAAGTGAAGATGTCAAATCAGCAGAAGATTGTAATAGTTCAGAGTTGGAGAGAAAAAGTCTAGAGGGAGGCAGAAATGTGGGAATCATGGGTCACACAGGTGGTAGAGGAAGACATGAAACCCAGATACTCAAACATTAAGATAACCTGGCATTAACCATAGAAGTTGTCCTTGAGGGCCTGCCTACTAGGTGTGGATATCAGTCCTATTTCCCAACCACTCGAATTTTATAAAGGAACTTACAAATGAATTCGTGCAAGACACTGCCTCCAGTGGGTGGATCCAGAGAAGGAGTGGGAGAATGGGATGCTGCACGCTACTCCCTACGGTAGAATATATGTGTGTGTGTGTGTGTGTGTACGCATGTTTGTGTGCACAGGGGGATGAGACATACCTGGCTTAAGAAAAAGAGCAAGTAAGTCTAGAAGCCGAAAGATGAAAGAAAATCCAGATCTGGTAGAGGGAAGAGGGGAAACACTGTGTACTGTAAGACATATCCCCATACTGCCATTTCCCACCATCCTTTCATCAGGAACACAGTTGGAAAGGGGGGAATTATGTAGATACGTGTGATGTACACAAACTTTCTGACTATGTAACACTTAATATCTACATATGTAGCAAGTTAATGATATTTATATCTGCTTCAAGTTTAATAACAAGTTCACAACAGAGGGAAAATAAAATATTGAGGACTGGTAGGAGTATCATAGAAGGCCTTTCAATGTTCACAATGGAAGCAAAAGCAGCTTCACCCCACAAAGAATGTCAATAAGAGTCAAGAATGTTTATATTTGCTTAAGAAATTGAGAGTTACAGCTTCCTGCTTTAAAGAATTAACTTTAAGACAGATACCATACTATAAGCAACGTCTATACTGGAGCTTTCTTAAAGCCATTTTTAGTTTCTGCTTGTTCTGATGTACTCCAGACACTCTGCAAAGAAAACCTTCTTTTCAAAGGCTTAAAGGAATAAAATAAGAAATAACACTGCATTCTTTTCAGTGGTCTCTGTACTGAAATCACTTGCAAATGCAGCACCCTGCCACAGGTCCACATTTTTAACAATAAAGACCTTTGCGCAATTTTTCAATTGCTATGTGACTTTGGGTCAGTCTCTCACTAAGAAGCAGAATGGAGTACCAGAAAATGACACATCAGGTCTAAAACTACAGATGTGGGAGATGAACGTACACCAGGAAACAGCTAAGTGGGAGGGTAAGGTTTACCTTTGAAGTTACCGTAAGTGCAGTTACACCTGCTCCCTGCTTCCCCTGTGAAGTGAAGAGCTAGTCTTTTCCAGAAAAGCTCTCATTCTGAGAACTGTCTTCTTTAAAATATTCGGAGATTCTCTTTTAAGGTTCTTGCACTTTTAAGCCTTTCCCCAACTCTACATCCCATAACAAGTGTAAAAATTATCCTATAGCCTATTGTTACAGAACATACTCTACAAAAGCTGAGGTTTCCCAGGGTTTGGATCCCAGAACTCTGCTACCAGATAATCCTAAAGCTTTCCTTCCATAACAGACTCTTCCGCCAATTCCCAGCTGCGGGCAAATTCGGCTTCTCAGATCAGGTAACTTTCTAACTCTGCCTACGAACACTCTGCTGCCAGGAAAGGAACTCTCAGACAGAAAGCACACAATGCCCCTAGTGAGGGTTGCCTCCTCCAATCAATCAAGATGCCATCACCAAGCAAATATTTAAACCAACTGCAAAACCTCTGAAGACAACTTACAAACAATATACTTTCTATGGAGGCATACTATTTGCTCTGGAATAGTGATTTCCAATGGAAGGAACAAAGGACCACATGACCCAAGCAATTTTTTAAAACTGCACATAACTATCCCTCTTCACGTGAGGATTCAGGCAAGCCCGTCTTACAGGCCTAGGTGTAACAGAATGACAGCACCTCTAGGAGTAGGATGAAAAGCATCGAGGTAGACTTCTAGTGAAAGGGGGTGATGTAACAGGGCCCATCGCCCACTTACCTCCCACCACAGGACAATCATCTCAGATCGAGAACAAACACTTTGGGAAACAGAGGTTGTTTATATTTTTATGGATTTCTGGTGGAAATAATGCCCTGAGTCATGTGAAGTTGTGGCTGCCAAATTGAACAGGGGACTGGACATTTTCACATTCAGGACAAAAATAGCCCCCGGATAGCCACCATATCTGCTCTCCCCTTTGCCTGTTCACCCCAAGAGCTGCAGGACTCTCCTGCTTGCAATGACACCCACCAATTCTCACAAATTCTTGCCAAGTTCACGTCATCAGCTGGTGGTGTCAAAGTCACTATTTGTACTGCTATGAAGTCCCTCCATTACTTTATATCCCTTCTATTTTCTCTCTTGTCTTCCTACCTACACTTGCATACACAAGATGGTTACTGCACTAACATTGCCTCTGTAATCAGTCCAGGATATAGGAAGTAGAGATTCAACTGTAACCAGTCCCAGAATACTTGTCATGCCACTCTAGTGTCCCAAAAAATACTCTGGCATCCCTCATCTCACACAAACAACCACTGCACTACTTAGAGGTTGTAAAATTAGAGGGCTTTCTCTACTGGGAAACACTGTGGCTTGTGGTAGAGTTGTGATTTCAGTTTTTGCAACTACTTACAGGCAAAAAGACATGGCCCGCAAATTGTCTTCAAGCGTTTGGTATTTAAACTTTCATTAGATACAGAGCCGGTGGACTAACCGTAATCTATGAACATATGGTCATATTATCAAATAATGTTCATGTCTACCTTACAGACATGTAAGGACTTGGATTACACCTGCAGCCTCTAGGCCTTTAGAATTGGATGTGAAGCATCCTGTGAAATAAAAACCTCCTATCCAGTCACAGAACACCTTAGAGGCAACATCACACTAATGTCACTGAATACATTAGTATAGTCCATGTATGGTTAAGTTACAAATCCAATTTCTCAGAGATGGAAAGGAGATGTCTAGAAAAGCTGGAAAAGCCCAATTACTAAAACAGCTCAAAAGTTAATGCAGACTCCTACACCTCCCAGAGCAGAGGGCGGAGGGGGCATTGCCCACCACTCTGTCCTTCCCCAGGACGTGGCATGTGGGGAAGCAGGCATGAATGGGTGGCTGGGACTCGGAGGTGGAGAGGTGATGAAATCAAGAGTGGAACTGCTCTGGTCCTAGAACAACAGAGCTGTAAAATGCTCGGCTTCAGTACAACCCACTCCCTTTCCCACTTTCCCTCCCACCTATGTGACAAACAGAACATAACCAAGCACTTTCTGCCCATGATGGTGACTACTAGCAAGAAAGGGACCAGGATAAAAGCATGTCTTATAAAAGATGTCTGATTTTAAGGCTATGTTTTAAACAATGATCAGCACTGTCAGAGTGGGACACTTGTGAGCCGCTCAAGTAGGGAGGAGGAGGTTGAGGATCCATTTCCAGCACTTAAATGTGTTTTATCACTCCTATTTCTGACCTTTCCTTTGCCACTATTTGTAGCACTGCCATCACTGGCAGGTAAAGGGGCAGCAATGTGACTTGGCCGTTTGGCTGATGGGGCTACATTTCCCAGCACTGGAATGAAAAGGCACTGGAAGACGATCAGCTAGATGATGTGAACTGTGGTCCTGGCCTGTGCCAAACACTAACCAGGTGACCCTGGGTTAGGCTCTTAGTCTCTCTGGGCTTCCGGCTGTTTACTTATAAAAGAAGGTTTTGTCATTGCACAAATATATCCAATATGAAATGTAACGTGAAAGTCAAACATAATGACAATTCACCTGCTTGCCTCAGGAAACTGTACAAGCACTGAACACTATGTGAATGTAAATACAGACTTAAGAAAACTATTGAGGTAAAGCGCTAAACTGAACATGGAGATAAAGTTTTATGGATTTTCTTGCCTTTCTTTTTTAATTGCAACACTGAATTAATAGTTATTAGGTATAATCCACACCACCACCCTGCGAATAAATAAAGTAGGTAAGCACTGCCTGGATGCATGTTTTGTCCGATGCTAAGCAGGGTGAGGGGTATAAAGGAGGCTGAACAAGGTAGTCTTCTCCAGTTACCAGCTAAGTGAGGAAAAACATTGGAAACCACCCAGGGATGGTACCAAGTCAGTACTCAAAGCCAAGATTACAGGCTACTGATCATAAACAGTGCAGGAATACAAAGAGGAGCTAGAAGTATTTGGAGTAAATAGGGAAGACTCTATGAAGGGGATGGGGCTCCAACTAGTTCTCAGGGCAATTGTAATCTGTTTTAACTGAGGACTGGATAGGAAAAGGCTGGTGACTCCTGGTTTTTAATAAGGCACAGGTTACCATAGGAGGCTAATTTACATAATAATTGGAACACATAATGTAAGTACAAAATGATGATTGGTCGAGACTACCTGACTGAGATCTGGTTGTGTTAAGTCTTTGACTTGACTCTAGATGTTGGAGAGCCAAAACTGTAGGTTGACTGAAAGGGGGGGAGAGAATATCCAAGAATTCAGCAGAAGTAAAAAATAACGTATCAGGGATGAAAGCTCTACATCAGAGTATCAGCAATCAGAATAGACACTTGAAACCAAAAACATACAGTTCAAGAAGCTGACAAAATATGGAGGGTGGTGATAGAAAGATAAATCAAAGACCACTCCAAGCCTTTGGGTATTTAAGACCGGAAGAATGATTATCCCACTGAATAAGTGGAGATGCTGCAAGAAGAAAGATTATGAAATCAGCTTTAGACATGTTGAATCTGATGTATGAGCTAAGAGTAGGTTTTCTCTAAGAAGCTCAAAATTCAAAACTGAAGCACAGATGTTGAGTACAGGCTTAAGATGCAGATGGACAAGACATGATAAATCTCCTAAAAGAAAACATAGGCAAAACATTATCTGACATAAATCTTAGCAACATTCTCCTAGGGTAATCTACCAAGGCAATGGAAATAAGAGAAAAAAATAAACAAAAGGGATGTAATTAAACACATAAATTTCTTCACAACAAAGACAACCATAAGTAAAACAAAAGGAAACAACAACCTACGAATGGGAGAAAATATTTGCAAATGATACGACTAACAAAGGCTTAATATTTAGAATATATAAACAGCTCATACAACTTAATAACAAAAAAACAAACAGCTCAATCCTAAAATAGGCAGAAGACCTAAACAAGCATTTCTCCAATGAAGACACAATTGGCCAATAGGCACAGGAAAAAATGCTCGATATCACTAATAAACCGAGGAATTCAAATCAAAACTACAATGAAGAATCAGCTCACACTAGTCAGAATGGCCATCGCTCAGAAGTTCATGAATGATAAATGCTAGAGAGGCTGTAGTGGGAAGGGTACCCTCTTACACTGCTGGTAGAAATCTAGTTTGGTGTAGTCATTATGGAAAGCATGGAAATCCCTGAAAAAACTAAAAGTAGACTTACCCTATGACCCAGCAATTCCACATCTGTGTACATAACTGGAAATAACTCCAATGTGAAAAAATACCTGCTCACCAGTATTCACAGCACCACTGTATACAATAGCCGAGACATGGAGGCAAGTTAAATGTAGTAACAGATGACTGGATAAAGAAGTTGTGGCATATTTATACACTGGAATACTACTCTACCATGAATAGGACAAAATAAAACCATTTGCAGCAACATGGATGGAGCTAGAGATCGTCATTCTAAGTGAAATCAGCCAGAAACAGAAAAATACCAAATGATACCACTCATATGTGCAATCTAAAAAAAGAGAGAAAAAGACAATGTAAACTCATCTGCAGAACAGAAACAGACTTGCAGACTTAGTAAACAATCTTAAGGTTACCAGGGAAAGGGGAGTTCGAGATTTACAAATGTTAGCCACTACATATAAAAAGAGATTTTAAATAAAGTTTCTTCTATATAGCACAGAAACCTATGTTCATTATCCAACAATAACCTATAATGAAAAAGCCGATACAGCCACCAACTGAGGAAGCAAGAGAAGAAAGGAGAGTTAGTTATGCTGGGCTAGAGCCCACTTCTAAAATACTTTTCAGCCACTGATGCTGCCCCAAGTACACTGAGCCTTCCTCCCAGGGACAGGCTGACATGACATGTGTCCTGCAAACCTGGGGCAGCAGAGGCCGTCCCCAGGTCTGGCCCTGGGGGAGATGGGAGCAAGTCCACCTGCTTCCCTTGGGGCAGCACCCCTCCCCGCAGCCCCCGCCACCTGACTGTACCACGCCTGCCTCTCAGGAAACCACTGGCTTGAAAACAAGTGATCCACGAACCTGGGGCAGCGGCAGGGAGATGGGCAGCGACCTGGCAAGCTGGTCGACTTGCCCCCATCTTCCCCACGGCCTGTCAAGGGCTCGGCCTCTGCTCCTCCAGGCACGGTCAGCAGGTCAGCCTGCTCCCGGGAGGAGGGCGCGGTGTGGTCGAAGGCAATGGCTGGTTATGGAGTCTGACAATGGGGGCCCGTGGATTTGCTTCAAACTCCCCAGCGCATGGCCTGAGCTTGGCCTCTGCTGCCTCAGGTTCGTGGAACTCAGGTTACAGGTCAGCCTGCTCCTGGAAGGCGGTGCTGTGCTGTCAGGGAAAGGTGGCGGCTGCGATGGCGGGATTGGGGCTGCCCTGTGAGAGTGCGGGGTTTGCGACCATTCCCGCTGCCGCTGCAGCCATCCCAGCACACTGATCACACCGAGCCCACCTCCCAGGAGTAGACTGACCTGTAACCTGAGTCCCACGAACCTGGGTCTTTAGAGGCCACCCCCAAGGTCAGGCCGCGGGTAAGATGGAAGCAAATCCAGGGGCTCTCATGGGGCAGCCCCCATTCCATCCGAGGCCCCGCGACCGCACCGCACCCGCCTCCCAGAAGCAGGCCATGATCTGAGGGCCAATAGGAGATGCTCCGGAGCCGTCCGGCGACCTCCCACCTCCCGGGGCTGTACCTGCTCTCCTAAACCCGGGTATAACCGGCTGTAAAAGTCGGTGTTCAGGAACTACTAATACCGGGGTTACCACGAACCACAGCAGCGGCTGGGACCCGCCTCAGGGTCCCAACGGGACGCGCAGCCGGGACCTCACCTCCGCACCCCTCCCTGGGCGCATCCTCAGCTGCACAGCCCAGGCGTCACCCGCCGGCTCCCCGAGCAGCGCGCTCCTACCAGCGCCCTCTTAACTGTCCGGCAGCGGCAGCCGAGCCGCGGGCAAGCGGCGGCCCAGGCCCCAGGCCATGTTCCTCTTCCAGGAGCTGGTCCAGGAGCAACCGGCTGCCGCCAGCTTCCACGCGTTCTGGGTGGGTTCCGGCGTCCGCGAGTCTGTCCGTCTGCGCGTGCGCGCCCCTCCTCCTCCCGCCCGCAGCGCAAACTGCTCGGGTGGGTCTCCTGCTTTACCGGCCCTGGCCGCTGGGGCCGGGAGGAGCCAGGTGGGGCCCCTCCTGCTTGTCCCGCCGGGTCTCCATCCCCAGAGCCTTCACCCAGCCACCGACTGGGTCCTGGCACTGAATTAGAACCACGACTGCCCTGGGCCAGGCCACACCCCGCCAGCCCCAATTCCCCTGCTCACCTTTTCCTCCCTATTACTACCTTCCCACCCCTGGCCAGGCCCAGTCTCCCACCAGACCTTGAAGACACGGCTCCTTCTCCTCACACCGAGGTCCCTGCCCTGACACTCCATCCTGCTAGGTCCTAACCTATGGCCCCTACACCCACAAGCTTACCCCTCATGTCTCAGCACAGGACACCCAACATCCTGAAATTGTCCCCCTCACCTCTCAACCAGGTCAGTTCCAATCTGATCGGGCCCCACACCTCTCCACCTGTACCCCCTCACCATGGGATCCCCTTCACTCTGAGTGCACCCCTACCCTGAGCTCACTCCCCCACCCCTCACCCTGTGGTTGAGGTGGGGAAATCCGGGCTCCAGTAATGATGACTACTGCCACCAGTGGGGGATCCAGCCTAGTGTGCACATTCATAGTTAATGTCTGAGGCTACAGGGTGAGGCAGGCTGGGCTGAAGGTGGTTCCAATTCCCGCCTTGGCAGCCTGATTCCCGCAGCTTGTGCCTCAACTGACCCGATGGGTCAGGTTGATCCCAGGCTGCCAGGCACTGGCCTTGGGCTTTGGGTGGTTGATGGTACTGATGGTGATCTGGACCCCTAAGGCGGAGGCATTGGGCACGCGGACGTTTGGGGTGGGGGAGTTCAGAGTTTGCACTTGAGCCCAGGGGTAGACAGCAGATGGTGGGCTGTGTGCATGGGGCTGTGTGCGTGGCCTGTTCTCAGCCCAGGTGGGTGCAGGGAACTTGTTCATTCACACCAGGCCAGAGGGAAGAGGGAAGGGAGCTGTCAAGGCGTCAAAGTGAGGAAGCCAAAGCTTTAGAGCAAAGTAGGAAGGTGCACTGGCCAGGCCACCATGGATCTCGCCGCGACGCTGGTCCCTTGCATCAGGGGAGACTGGCAGTTGACTGGCCAATGAGACATCCCCTGCTGTGTTATAGTTTACAGACAATTGAAGGGATTTTGAGAGGTAATTTTAATCCAATAATTGTCACTTTCTCTGCAGTAGATTAGGTCCAAAGTCATGGTGAATCTGGCAGGGATCCTGCCTGAACTCCAGCCTTGGACAGTGGAGGACCCACCCAGGAATCATCCACTTAGCTCTCACCAAAAGTCACTGTAATAGAGAAGAACAAATCTGACTCCATATTGGATCTGTTCCTTTTCCTTTAACACTCTGCCGTGTTTTCTAGGCTTAGACTTGCTAGTTATGCACCTTTTGTAAAACAATGTTGCCTTTAGCCTGAAATAAACAGGAGAGCCTATTCCCAAAACTCTGAGCTTTAAGGATATTAATACTTTGCACTCCTATAAAGATAACAAGTTGCAGAATAGAAAAAGTTTGTTTTGTTGCAGGTTTTGCAGAAACACCATGATCTGACCCATGTGGACAGCTGCAAAGGATTCCAAGAACAAAGAATTCCTACACCAAGAAGTTTGCAACAACCAACCACAGCCCCTCCCCTTTTTAGTAGAAAAGGAGCCTGAAGTTGACATGGTTCTCCAAGATATTAGTCCGCCATTATCTTGGTTTGCAGCTGTTTACGTAGACCAGGTCATAGTGCCTCTGTAAATCCTCTAACAAAACAAAAGTAGTTTTCTATTCTACAACCTGTTGTCTTTATACAAGTGCAAAAGTGTTAATATCCTTAAAGATCAGAGCCTTGAAAGTAGGCTCTTCTGTATATTTAAGGCTAAAGGCAACATTGTTTCACAAAAGGTGCAGAGCTAGTAAAACTAAGTCTAGAAAAGAGGGCAAAGGGTTAAAGCCAAAAGGACAGATCTTCTATGGAGTCAGATTTTTTTCTTTTCTATTATACTATATTCTATTTTTGTTTTAAGTATATAAGAATAAAGTTAGCCTTTTCCCATTTTAAATTCTGCAACTTTAAGGAGCATTAATTGCATTCACAGTGCTGTGAGACCAACACCACTGGTTTCAGACTATTTCCTTCGTCAAAGTAAAATCCTGTATACAAAGTGCACCCCACGTCCTACGTCCCCCAGCCCATGACAAGCCCTAATCCCCTTTCTCTCTCTATGTCTTTACCTATCCTGGAGGTTCCCTATCAATGGAATCATATAAAAGTTGGCTTTTTTTTTTTGTTTGTCTGCCCACATATCTTAAGTAGGGACGGGTGAATTATTTTTTTTTCACGTGAATTAGCATTTTTGTATTTTGAGAGGAAAGTCCAGATGGATTAAAGATGAGACGTACCAAATGAAGCCCTTTTAGTAACTCTGTGTATAATCTCGGGGTAGGCACTGCTGTTCTAACTGTGAAACCAGAGCCAGAAGGGAGATGCTTAGCTCTTCTTGTGGCAAAATAAATCCAAACAAAAGCAGAAAACAAAGGCCAAGAAAGACAGCTGGAAAGACAAACCACAGCCTGGAAAAACCTTTCCTCATGACCCAAGATCGGAAAAAAGCTTCACATCCCTGTGGTCCAAAAAGCTCTTGAAGCCCAGTGTTCTGAAAAGAAACAAAACACACAGAGTCAGTTCCAACGAGAGGCAGTGCAGGTGGCCGGTTTGTACTGGAGATGCTTGACCTCTCAGGTGAGGACACAGGCAGACAGACAGACTGCAGAGACAGCATTGGCCACCATCACCCTGGCAGGTCTTTAGCCCGGTGACAACCAGCCCTGGTGACAACGTGAGCAGGCAGAGGCCCCAGGAGGTACCCTGGAAGGAAGAGCAAATGGACGCTCCTCTCCGGCAGAACAAGGTGTAGGATGCATCAAAGTGCCACAGGTGCATCCCTTCCCTAGCAGTGCTGAGCCTTAGAGAAGATCCCACCAAAGTGCTTGCACAATTTTCAAAGATAATGTTTCTTCAGTAACATGAATTCAAAATAATCAATATGTCGTCAAGGGATTTTCAGAAGTGACCTGCCCTGGACCCGTACAATACACACACATAAATACACACATATACACATAAATATATACACACATACATACAGGAAAAGAGACAGACAGACTGAAACACAGAGAAGCAGGGGGAGACAGAGAAACAGAGAGAGAGACAACTCAGAGAGGCACTGAGAGACAGAGACAGAGAGAAGGAACACTGGAGCTGGTAATGAGTGGAACTCACATACATTTTCACAAGTCAGTCTATGTGTCAGAACCTGGTCCCAAAGTCGATCCACCCTCCAGGGGAGGGTGTGGGGATCCCACAAGGGTGTGGGAACAGAAGGCAAAAAATAGGAATCCATTGTGGGGCCGCCCACCACAGAGGCCGAGATGGGACACTGGGCCTGTATGTCAACATGACAGAATGACCTAGGAGGTTGTATGCCAGAGCGGAAGATGTCAGAGTTGTATTTAATTTCAGTCTCACGACTGGGAGCGGGGAAGCAAGCAGCAAGGAAAGTGACTTTCTCCAGACCCCAGGGCAGACCCCGGCCTGTGTGGGGTGTGCTTTGCACTCTGCCAGCCCTCTATGGGGTCCTTCCTTTGCTGAGTCTGTGCACGATCTCCCTGTGATGCCAGCCCGTGGGGGTGACAGATGCAATAGATGTTTCTAGGTCTAGAGACAGGATGGCTTCTCCAGGAAGCAGGGGCCAGAATGATCCCCACTGTGCTGATGGGGGATTGGGGAGACCCTGAGAGGCGCATGGCTTGTCCAGGATGATAACACTGCTGAGTAGGGGGAGCCAGGTCTGAACCCAGCTGTGTCTTCAGAGCTGTGGCACTGGTTGCATCCAGGCCTCCCCAGGGCTATGGAGGGGCTGAGTTGGTGTCACTGTGTGTGGACATGGCATGGAGTGAGAAATGAGAGATTGGAAGCCCAGAAAGACCCTTGAGGAGCTTTGTGTCAGGAGGAAGCTTGGAGAAGTGGACCCCAGGAAGTGACCTCACTTCCCTGGCAATAGAGCCCAACAGAACTTGGAACCGAAGTCACCAGGCACCCACTCTGTAGAGAAGTCCCTACTCAGCTCACCTGGTTGGAGACAGAGGCATGTTCTGCTGCATTCCATTATCTTGAGGCCGCAGGCCCCGGAAAGCCCGCAGCGAGGGTCTCTACCAACGCTGCTGGCACTGGGTCAGGTCTCACCCAAGGCACCTCTGGCCTTTTGGCCAGAGAGACCCAAAGGTAACCCAGGGAGGCCCAGGGCAGGCCCCTCCAGGCTGGGCCATCACTCAGATCCCATCCAGGTAGCCACACGGCCCCATCCTGCCTGGTGGAGTTGGAGCAGTCATGTTGGGGATGGGTATCTGCCTCAAGAAAGAGCAGGACAGAGGCCTGGGGGGCCCGGTCACATAGACAGCCCAGGACAAAGCTGGCTGGCTGATATGTGGAGAGCCCGGGAAGGGTCCTGCTGCCCGAGGCTGAGCCCATGCTCTCTGGGTATGTATTTTCCCTCCCGGATGTCTGAGCTGAACAAGGTTCTGGTCTGATCTAGCAGCAGAGGGTAGAGTCTACAGAATCAGGAGTGTTCCTGGCCGGGAAGGACTCTGAGACTTCCATGCTGGGTCAGCTGCTGGTCACTATCATTGCAGAGCCAGATACCACATATTGAACAGAAGCTGATGAATAAGAACACCAACGCCCCCTCCCCAAGTGAAGGGCTGGTGTGTCACTCTTCTGAGGGCTAGCGCAGACTCCTGGTGGGTCTGGATATGGAGGGGTCCCCACCACCATGGCCCACAAATCAGTGGGGCAGGCCTCTGACCCAGACATCACCCAGGGCTCTCCCAGGGACCTACCCGGGGCTGACGGGTATCTCAGCACACCCTGGTCTGACCTGGAGCACCGTGCCCACCTCGCTGCAAGTCAGGTGGAGGACCAGGAGCCCCCGAAGCAGAGACCAAAGGTCAGAAAGGCAGGGCTGGTGTATGTGTGTAGGTGAGGGTGGGGCAAGGGCTGGGCCACACAGGGAGGTGTCCCTAGAGGCTACTGTTGGGACCAGAAAAAAGAATGGCCTCAGACCAGCTGTCTGGAAAAATTCAGTCACAGAACACATCCTGTGGGCACTTTCTGGGTGGGAGCTGTCTGGAAAGCTCTGGGAAGATTTCTGTCCTTGTAGAGGCACATGGAAAGGGAGGCAGGTGTGTAAAATTTTCCTCTCTCACAGCATGAGGTATTCCACAAGAATTAAAACTCTCTCCACTTGCAATAGTTACAGAGGAGGCAGGGGCAGGGGAAGATGTCAGAGGCCAGAAAAAGGATGATCTGGATCCAGCAGGAGACACCGAGCTCCCTCCTGCCTTTCCTGCAGCTACTCCTGAACCTTAATCTGCAGCTGAACTGCTGGGTAACGGAGAACCAGTTCAGGAAACACCACCACCTGGGGCAGAGCCCCTTCTGCACCCACCCACACCTTCTTCTCCAAAATGATCTCCAAAATCCCATCATCAGTCCCTTCCCCCTCTCAAACTTCACGTCACTTCCGCTGGAGATGTTTTTGTTTCATTTTCTTTAGTTTCCTTTGCTTGTTTCACATGATTTATGACATCCTTTATTTTTCTTTTCAGAGTTTCATGTAATAAAATATAGACTTTTCCCCTTTTAAATTGTGCAATTCAGGAGCATTAGGGACATTCACAATGTTGTGCGACCATCACTACCATCTAGTTTCACACTATTTCTTTCCTCAAAGTGAAACCTTAGATCCAGAGCACACACTACCCTTCCTCCTCACCCAGCCCCTGACAAACCCAAGTCCTCTTTCTCTTTGCGTGTCTTTACCTCTACTGGTTGTTCCATGCCAATGAAATTTTAAAAAAGGGTTTTTTCCTCCCTGCCCACATGTTTTAAGCTGGGGCTGAGGACTTCTGTTTGTTTTCACTTGAAACAGCATTTTTATTATTTTCAAGGGTTATCCAGGGGGATTAAAGATGTGATGCACAAAATGAAGCCCTTTTAGTAACTCTGTGCATAATCTCATGGTAGACACTGCTGTTCCCCCTGTGACATCACAGCCAGAAGACACAAGGGAGATGCTTAGCTCTTCCTGTGGCAAAAACAAAACCAAACGAATCAAAAAAATTAGTAAAAACCCAGAAAAATTGCTTGAAAGACAAACACAACCTGGAAAATGCATTCCTCATAACGCAATGTTGGAGAAATTTTTCCCATCCCTGTAGTCCAAAATCCTTTCGAAACCCAGTGTTCTAAACAGTAACAGAACAGGCATGGGCAGTTCCAATGAGAGGCAATACAGGTGGCCAGTGTGTGTTAGAGATGCTTGACCTCTCTGGTGAGAACAGAGGCAGACGGAAACACTGCAGAGACAGCACCGGTCACCATCACACTGGCGGTTTTTAGTCAGGTGACAACCAGCCCTGATGACAATGTAAGCAGGCAGAGGCTCCAGCAGATCCCCTGGAGGGAAGAATGAAGGGACGCTCCTCTTCAGGAGAACAGGGTGCAGGACGCATCAAAGGGCCACAGATGCATCTTTTCCCCAGAAGTTCTGATCCGTACAGTTCACCCCACTAAAGCCCTTACACACCTATTCAAAGATGCCTTTTCAAGGCTGTTCATCACAGCACTGGTTGAAACAGTCGGAATTAAAGCAACACTAATGTTGATGGAGAGGGGATGGGGTCCATTCGTTCTGGTTCATGTGGATGAAAGAATGCTGTGCGGTTGGAAAAATGGGTGCTTGGTCTCAACCCAATATCAAGGGAGGCCTCAGGGTGGAAATATGCAGACCCACTCTCTGCATCCAGGGTCCCATCTGAACCACCACATATGTGTGAAATCAATATAGATGGAAATTGATCTGATTGTGAGTGTGTGAGAGACAGAGATGGAGAGAGACATACTGAGAGACACAGAGACTGAGACATAAGCACCAAATCATTCATGACAGTCACCGCTGTGGGTGGGAATTACAAATCTCTTCTCTTTTAGGCAATATTTCAATTTTTTGTACTGTGTCTGTATTACTCTACTAATTCTAAAAGGATTAAAATCCTATGCTAATGTGACCCATTCATTACTCATCTATGGAGTAATTAAAGTACATTAATCCTATTTTTAAAAGAATTTAAAGCCTTCTCAGGACTCAGTTCCTTGTCAGCTCCATGGCAGCAGAGGTTCTCCAGGAGGTCGTGTCTCTTCTGAATCAGCATCCAATAGAGGTGAGGAAGAAGTACCCGACTTGGACACTGAAGACTACAATAGATGAGAGTCTGTTGAGAGAAATTAAGACCTACATTCACAGAGAATAATCCCATATTCATGGGGCAGAAGGCTTCATTCTACTAAGATGACAATAGTCCACGAATAGATCTAAGGCTTCAAAGAATGCCTACCCAAATCCCAGGTCGTGTTTTGCAGGAATTGACAATCAATCTAAAATTCACGTGGAAAATCCAGGGGGTCAGAATACATGAGTGAATCTTGAAAAAGAAGAACAAAGTTCGAGGAATGGAAAGTCAGATGGAACCCACGGCTAATACAAATCCTCTTTAAGCTGAAGATAACTGAGATTCAAAAGATGTAGAAGAAAACCTGTCATGGAAGACAATTCTCTCCTCTCCCTTTGCCCTAATAAGTTAGTTTGATAACAAAGCCTTTAACTTTCACCATTTAACATGGTAGGAAATTTTCTGGTTGACTCCTGCGTGTGTATAAATAAACCGTTTCTCTCCTTCATCTCCTCCAGAAGTGGGCTCTTTGGGAGGGACTCTGGATGATGGGGACTTGCTCTTTTCTCACCTTCTTTAGTGACATCTTTTGTCCATGGTGAAGTTCTTAAAAAAAAGAAAAGTCTCATTAATTTTGGGTCAGATTTGGAACATATATACCTTTGGAGACCCCCTGGAGGAACAAGGGGGTTCAATACTGCTGGGAGAATTCACTTGTCAAAATGCCTAACAAGACGCTATTTGCAAGGTTTTTTTTTAAAGATTCTTACCCTAAAACAAATCCCCTATCTAAACCTTTTGGATGATCAAATAGAAAGAAAAAAGGAGAATCATGTCTGGCCTAAGAACACTTGCTTAACAAAACGGAAGGACAGAGTCAGTTTCAGAGCAAAAATTAAAATGCATTTATACTATCAACCCTCTCACCCTTTTGTACACTGTCCTCATGTAATCTGCCAGAAGGCCCTTTGCACGGAACTCGTGCTCATTTTCAGAGCTCGGCCAAGAGAGTGGTTGGTCCCCAGGGCCTGAGAGGGGCTATTTGTGAAATCTTCTCTGCTGAGACCCAGCGGACTGAAGGTAACTGTCTTCTCTGAGGGAGAGATAGCACACCGAGCCTCTGTGGAGGCATCTCTGAGGTCATCCCAAAGGCACACAGCTCTAAATCTGGACACGGGAATTTTTGATTGGCATCTTAGTTGGAAATCTCCTCCTGGATAGAAAGAAGCATTCAAGACGTTGCAATTGGATGGGCAGGTCGACCTCTCCAATTAGTCGATGAGGAGGACACGCAATTCTCTGCAGAAGTAGGAACACCCATCCCTGCTCGGCTGACGTCATGTACAGAGAAACAGACGCGACTCTAGGGGGAATTCAAAACCCACCAACCCTTCTTACCGACGTCAACGTCCCCACTTTATTCTCCTGTCAGGTCTCTGCACAAAAACTGTGGCTCATCCCGAAATATCACATACCCATCACCCTGTACCACTCTGTGTCTGTGTCCAACTCGAGCACTAAGGCCTGTGACCGTTACTGTCAAATCGTGTCCCCATTTCAGCCCGTCTCCCGCCATCATCCCAGCCCAACCTCGGTGTCTCTCTCCAGGTCAGCAGCACTCTTCCCACTGGCTTCCCATCAGCTTACCCTTCCTTGCATCCATTGCTTATTCCCCATACGTTACCCACAACGGTCTTATTAAAGTATGAGTCAGATCAAGTTTTTCCACTTTGCAAAATACTTTCGTGATTTTCCATTATATTCAGAAGGATATCCAGATTCCCTATCAAGGCCCTATGTGATCTGGGCCCTCACCCATCTCTGCAGCCTCAGCTCTCACCGTTCTGCTCCAGCCCATCTTCACCGCCCCGATGGTCCCCACCAGGACAGCTGTGTTTGTAACTCCAAGTCTCGTACTTAAACTTCTTCCAGCCTGGGAGGCTTTTCTTGTCTGTTACCTACGTGGCTTATTCTTTTGCTTTATTCAAGATTTTGTTCAAATTATTTACCCTCAGAGAGGACTTATCTGACCAGGTTATTTAAAATAGCACGCACATATTTCCTATTCAAACATTTTCTCTCCTAATATGCTTTATGTTTTTTTGTGGCAATTATTAGTACCTGGCAGTACATCATATATTTATTTGCTTACTGGTTTACTGTCTGTCTTTCTTACTAGACCTATATTCATGGAACCACAAATAATTGTTTTAACCAGTAACTTTGAAACCACCTTTAAATGAATTCTTTTATAAGATGAGAAATTCAGAGGCTTCCACGGGTTGCTTAGGGGAAAAAAGAAAAAGGATTCAGGTTGAACTAATTTATTAAGGACCTGGGAGTTGGTTATTTATTTTATACATAGTAGTGTGTACCTGTTAATCCCAAACTCCTAATCTAGCAAAAGACCTAGCTGACTACTATTTTTAAAAGACTTTTTTTCTTTTTAAACTGGGGTTGTTTGAGATCTCTTTTCTTCTTTGTTATTTTTCTTTTTTTTTAAAGACTTTTTCTTATTTTTTTTAACATTGAGGTACCGCAAATTGAATCCAGCACGTACTCTACCCCTTGAAATATACCATCCCCTCCAAAGACAATTATTTTTATACTTTGGCAATACCATATTGAATTAAGACTTTTGTTCCATTTTCCCTTCATAGAGTTTATAACTGAGGGAGAGAGTCAGAGGAAATCCTGGGCCATCCCTTCCATCTCAGCAGGGTACTACACAGCAGAGAAGCGTGGCTGTCTCCAGGCCCAGCTCACCTTTCTGCTCTGAGGGCCGACTCAGACCACTTCTCTTAAAAGCAGCGTGTTAGAAGCAGCAGAAAGCCATCTCACGAGCAACAATAACAAAACTGACCCACCTGCAGTTGGACAATATCTGCCCTGAAACAAAACTCTTAAATTTCTTCTTCCTATTAGTGGATGGTTTTCTAAAATATTCCCAAGGAGATGAATCTCACTGTATTTTTCTGGATTTCTTGGGCCTTCTATGACTTTAACTGCAGGCTTGATTTTCTGCACAACATCTGCAGGGAAGCCAGGCAGAAAACGTGAACAGACCCTGCAGGCCACGGCTGAGGCCTCCGTTCAAAGCATCCTTGTTGTGCAGAGCCTACGTTCATGGGACCAGTTTCATAACTGCTGTAATTAGTTCTTATCCAAGTGTCCCACCGGAAATGTTTCTAGATAGAAGGTGGCCTGACACAGATGAGCAGTGAGGATGTGGGATGTAGATGGCAGACAGACTGGAAGGAGAAAAGGGAAATGTTTCTTCAGGCTTCAGTTTGGAAGATTTCTGATTTTTATATGGACATTAAACTTGGTCAGGCTGAAGCACCGTTTGCTCTAAGACGGGGTGATGTACACGTATCCCTACAACTTCTAAATAATATGTTGAAGCTGGGCGTGACAGCCTAGGGGACAGACAGCTTTGAGTGACACATCCGTTCCAGGATGCCTATGATCTCGGGCTCACAAAGAGGAAAAGAATGCACATATTTTGCCTCTGTAGTTCTATGTGAAATTATTTTGACCCTTGCCGGATGGTGTAAGATCAGAGAGCATGTAGTCTTTCTTACGTCGCAAAGACAATTCTTCTTGATGAGTCAGCAGACTGTTTCCGATGGCCCGGGGTCTGTGCCAGACATTAGCTGTCTAGACAAATACCACACAGCCCCCCATCCCTCAAGGAGATCACAGTGTGTTGTGGAAGATACAAATTTAAATAGATTTTCAAAACAATGAGGTAAGAGTCACTTTGCATCATATATACTATATGTTCAGAGGGGCTCTTGCACTGCCTGGGGCTGTGTTCTAGAAGGTAGGGAAGGTGTCAGAGAGGAAATGCTTTCTGCACTGACATCTGACGGATTCCAGCAAATCTCTAGACCAGGAGATTGTGTGGTGGGGACGGGATACTCCGCAGCTTCTGTGTCTCGTGCAGAGGTCTGGTCGTGTCTAAGAGCACTTTGCACTTAGGGAAGGAAGGTCAGTGAGGCTAGAGGCTGTGGGGAACTAGCGGAAGCTGAGGCTGAAAAAAAGCAGCAACTAGGTGATGAGAAGGTGTGACGTTAAATCAAGGAGCATGGACATCCTCACACACGCAGCGGGGAATTCTTTGGGGTTTTAAGGAGAGTGACACAGATTAGTCATTAAAAGTGAGCAAAGTGGATTGTTCACTCTAAAGTACAGCACTGGGGAGACTAGAAAGGGGTGGGAATTAATGCAGTGGGGAGCGAGGAGCAGGGACTTAGTTGGGGGACATTAAGGAATAGAATTGTAGTACTGATGGGGGTGAGGGAGTGGAAAAGTAAAGGAAAACTCCCAGATGTTTGGCACAGAAAAGAGATGGGACAGTGATGCCATTGTTTGAAAAAGTAAAACTAGTTCTGGGCGAGTGTAAATCCAGACAAACAGAGCTTGAGATTTTTATGTGCTAACCAATTGTGAATGTCTACTTGTCAATTAGAAATATATTTCTGGGACTGAACTGAGATGTCCATGCTGGAAAAGATTTGACAGTTAATCAGTGGACAGAGAGCAGTTGAAGCCACGGGAATAAATGCCACCCACTGACAGTTTACCAAAGAAAAGGGAAGGAGGGCACTTCTGGTTCAGAAAATATGGCAGACCAGAATCTTGAAGACCCACTCACTGAAGACACATAAAAACGTAGGACAAAATGCCACCGTTTTCCTGTTTTTTTTTAAGGGCACCTTTATTGTGGTATAATTCATGTACAATAAAATACACATATATCACATGTACTATTTGATGAATTTGATAAATATCTACACCCAGAAAACCATCACCATGATCAAGATAGCTAACATTTCCATAACTCCACAAGAGGGGCACTTTTCGAATCCCCATATTTATCCCTTCCCATCCCATTCTATCCCTGTGAACCGTAAGTTTGTTTCTCTATGTCTGTGGGTCTGTTTATCTTCTGTATTTAAGTTCATATGTTTCTTTTTTTGATTCCACATATAAGTGATATCATATGGCATTTTTCTCTTTTTCTGGCTTACTTCACTTAGAATGACTATCTCTACGTCCATCCATGTTGCTGCAAATGACATTATTTGTTTTTTCATGGCTGAGTAGTATTCCATTTTATAAATATACTACTATTTCTTTATCCAGTCACCTGTCAATGGACATTTGGGTTGTTGCCATGTCCTGGCTATTATAAATACTGCTGCTGTGAGCACTGAGGTGCATGTGACTTTTTGAATTAGAGTTTTCTTCTGACATATGCCCAGGATTGTGAAGGCTGGATCATGAGTTAAGTCCATTTTCAGCTTTTAAAGGAACCTCCACACTGTCTTCTCTAGTGACAATGCAGCCCATCTTGTGAAAGCAGAACCATGCTCAGAAAGTAACGGGTATTTTTAAGGGCCAGACATGAAGTGCAGTGAGTGTGGCCTGTTCAAGAATCAGAGGGCAGTCTGCCAGGGCTGGAGGAGAGTGACAAGGGAAGTGTAGTACAGGTTGGAGTCTGACCACGTGGGGACATGGCAGGCTGGGATAAGGAGCCTGGACTTCCAGTCATCCCTTGGTAACAATGGGGCACTGGTTCCAGGACTCACCCTGAAGTCAACATCCATGGATGCTGACGCCTCTTGTATAAAATGACATAGGACTTGCATGGGACTCATGTACATCCTCCCATCTACTTTTTTTTATATATACAAACTTTTTTTAATTGAGTTATAGTCATTTTACAAAGTTGTATCAAATTCCAGCATACAGCACAAGTTTTCAGTTATACATGAATATACACATATATTTGTTTTCACTTTCTCTTTCACTGTGTCCTCCTGTGTACTTTAAATTATCTCTAGATTACTCATGGTATCTAATAAAACATGAATGCTATGTAAGTTGTTGCCAATGTATGGCAAATTCAAGTGTTGCTTTTTGAAACTTTCTGTTTTTTCAAGAATATTTTCAATCCACTGTTAGTTGAAACTGCTGGAAAGGGAGCCCCTAGATACGGAGAATCCCCAAGCTCCTCCTTCCCACATCCTAAATTTTCACTGCAAGCACTGAAGGGGCCCAAACATAGAAGAGACCCATCTACCTGCTGGAAACCCTGAGGAATTCCGTCAGTGTATGTAGCGCAGGAGAGAAGGCTTAGGGCCAACTAGTGGGAAAGGAGGGCCTGCCTGGAGAGGATGGAGGAAGGACAGTAGTGGAAGCCATCACGTACTCTTACTGGAACTAGCTGATAGCAGTGAGGGACGCCAAGGAACTGGGTACACATCACGTGTGGGGCGATCCTGGCCACCAGGTGCAGGGTTCACATAGCTGGGACCCAGTTTGCAAGATCAAAATAACATGGAGGGAGGGGGGCTGCCTCAGTCCCAGGATCCTGACAACGGCCACAGCGCTGTGACCCCAGCTAATGCGGTTCCCCTAGTAAGCCAGAAAGAGGAAACTCTGAGCCAAGATATTGCAGATTCCACCGCAGCCACGCAGATAACTAGATCTCTAACCTGGCAAAATGTAACCACCAGAAACAGGAATCTTTCCTTTTCTCTTCCTTTGGAACTTTGGACAGGGAGTCACACATCTTTGACGGGAACCACCATAAACCAATAGAGAGCTCACTTTTTCAGGAATAAGCATGGAGAAAAAGAGTGGGGTGATGGTTTAAAGCAGAAGTCAAAGTTGAAGCCCATCTGAGAAATGGTAAAAACATGCTTCTCAGTGAATTTGAGTTATGGCAAAAAGAAGGAGGAAGGTTAAGGAAATCTCTATTAATATCCATTCACCATAAAAGACTAGCCAGCCATAAAAAGACAGCACCTTAAATTAATTTTTTTGTGTGTGTGATGAAAAACAATGCCTTAATTTAAAACAAGGCTTGGGCCATCAACAACACTCTGAGAGTTGTTGATGAGGAGAACATAAATCTGCATATAGATATGTAAGTGTTCCAAGTACACCGCTCAAAAACAATTAGTCAATCATGTGTCCAGTTGATTGGGAAATCCCAATAAGAAAATAACTCAAAAGTGGGAAAGACATGGGATTAAATAGTGGTAGTGAGCAATGAAATCCAAGATGTATATACGTTTATTTTCTTTGTTAATGTAACAAACTTAAAGTAACGGTCTAAAAAGTAGTAACTGGAGCACACAAACACACAGACATACACACACACAATTTGGAACAGCAGAGAGGTAAAATATGCTAAATTTATCATTATTGAGGAACAGGATCTAATAGATTATTTCATTTTTGAGACTCTTATAGGAATACTGGTCCAATTGCATAAAAATTTATGAACTTAGAGATGATTTATAAAGATTTAGAGAGAATTTTCTTTAAGAGGCAATATAGCTTCCAAATCACTGAAGAGAAAATTAACAATAAAAAAATTAATTAATCTAGGTAATATGGAGTAACACTGACCATATTTACCACCCTAAAATAAACCACAAAATGGATAAAATATATGAAGCAATGATTTTTAAGACACGTGGAAACGATCATCCACTAGGACCTTGCCTTGCCACCTCGATACCAAGGCTCCTAGGCCTCCTACTGCCATCACAAAGGATGTCCACCAGGAGGCGACATTTCCTTCCTCTGCTCCTACTGCAGAGCCAGTCCTGAGCAGTCCTTTTCCAGGTGTTGGCAGGCAGCTCCCAGAAGTGCTCTCGTGGGCCTTGGTCCCTTTTGGCCACCAGCAAAGGGATCATGGATGAGCAGTGAGCCTCCTTCCTCATCCAAGACCTAGGAAACTATCTGACTTCTGAGCAGCCCTTCACTCTTGTCTGCTGTCTGGTACTCTCCACCCGGCTTCCCGAGTCCCCGGCACGGGCAGCCTGCACGCTGGCCACAGCCCATCAGAATCTGTTCCCCCGCCAAGAGGCCACGCATGATCATGAGCAGGGCTCCAGGCCTCTGGAGCAGCGCGGCTTGGACTGGGTCCTGGCCCTGGGCGCGCGAGCTCCATGCCCTTGGTTGAGTCAGTCAACATCTCTAAGCTACAGTTTCCTCATCAGTAAAATGAGGACATAATCAATATGGAAATAAAACAGAATCTGAGGGGGACTAAATTTCTGGTGATTGAAAATTATTTTAATTTTGATTTATACAGCAAAGGACATCATACAATTTTTACTACTTCGTATTTCTAAAGGACAGCTTCTACTATTAAAAGTAATGCATGCACGTACACACAAACACACGTGCAGACACACTGGCTCTGGTCCAAATACATCCCCACGGGCACACACACATGGAGTCGTGTACCACCCACACACTCATAACATACACACAACCACACCCATCCTCAGGCGCACACACACACATAACATACAGAACCACATATATCCCCAGGTGCACGTGAGCACAGACACACACAAAGTCATGTACCACACACGTTCCCAGGTGCGCGCGTGCACACACACACGTCTTACACACTTTGGCGTTATTCTAAATCAATTTACAATTGAGGGTCACAGTGTCCATTGTTTTATCCACTCAGAAGATCCTGACTTTGGAGCGTGAAGCAGGAGCCCTCCTCTCTGGAGATGGTGTTTACCAATTACAGTCTCAGTAGAGCCAACATAACTGCTCTAGACCTTTGGAAGTGCAGGGCCAAAGCATACCTGGGAGCTCACATCCTATACATGTAAACATGTTAAGTGCACCAGGTTCTAAAGTCCTGCCTTTACAAATATACGTTCATTATAAGGGGGAAGACCAGGTTCAAAATTAGAATTCCCAGACACAGGGGAGTCCAGCAAAGAAAGTGAGTGTGTGGGGAAAGCTGATTCCCAGTCTCTGACCAGTAGCCTGACCCTTTTCTTCCCAATGCTGGGTCCATCCCTTGGCACAAGGGGCCTTGGATGTGCACAGAGGGACACTCAGAATTCACATACGGGATGTGCTCATACCCTCCGTGCATACAGCTGCCCTTCGGCCTCTCTGTGAGTCCTGGGAATCTGAACTTCTAAGAGAGCTGGTGCAGGCACTAGGAATGGGTCAGGGGCTGCTGAGACAGGGCATCTGGGGTCCTGGGTTTCTAGAGCACGGGATGGAGCCAGTGACCCTGTCCCCTTGGCCCTGCTGACTCCACCCCATCAAGGGCGTGGCCAGAGGAAGTGTCAGTGCAGGACCAAGGGCAGCGGGCCCCCTTGCCGGGGTCTAAGGGCAGAAGGCCTAAGGAAAGGTCTGAAGAGGCTGTAAGGTATCTTCATTCCCATTAATTAAACAAAAATAAAAGCATACCACAGGCGTGAGTGGAAAGGGTTTTGTTAGAACAAGGGAAGGCACTTGCCAAGGTCTGGCCATAGAGGGCTGGTGGGCTTGCCAGGTTGATGAGGAACCAAGAGGCCGTTAGTCCCCTCTGGGTCTAAACACCTCCTGAATTCCTCCGGGTGACACTGAAATGCAGTGAGACACGGAACTCTCTTAAGTTGTTAAAATCTTCATGGTGAACCATTCAACTCTCTCCTCATTCTTGGCTGCGAAAGCACAATAAACACAGGCCAGAAACTCATCAGCCTGTTGGTTGGTTCACTATCCGTCTGGCGCCTCCTCTTGTAGGAGCCTTTATCACATCACCCAGGGCTGACCCGGCTCAGGATTATAGCTGATTTTCCGCAGGTGGCATCACTTGCTAGTGACATGAAGCAGGCACATTAGCCACCTCCCAAACACTGAGGCTCCTCCTGGGAGGAGCCTTCAGACCCCCAATCCAGCCTCTGCGCCACGATGTTCCTTAGTGTCACTACCGGTTTGCTGCCCTGGCTTCTAGCTCTGACCAGATCCTCGCCGGATTGTCGATAAATGTCACCCATATACCACATCTAAGCTTGCGGTCCAGATGTGACCATGGTGCTTATTTTCTTCCCATCGATGGATTGTTTGATCTTTGTGTAATCGTGTCGGCAGGAAGGCCAGTACCGCCCTCTTGAGGCCTCCCCGAGCCGCCTCTGTGTATAACTGTACTAGCGCCCCAGGGGATCGGGTCTGAAGCCTGGCACTCAGACACGAGGATGACAGCTGGAGAGACAGGAATCCACTCCTGCTGTGGCTTCTGCTGAGGCTCGATGTGGCCATACAAATGGATCCCACAGGCCCTGACGTCACTTGACTCACTGCAGGGATGCTCCCACACTGCCGCGTTCCCCCCAGAGACCGACGGCTTTCGGCTTGTTCCGGAAGGCCCCACCCCCAAGGGGGCACTGGGTCCAGTGGAGCGTCCAGCCTGCTACCCCGCCAGCCCTTAGGGCCTTGGTGGGGCCTGGAACATCAACTGCCCTCCCCTTAGGGACCCCTTTGTCCTTTCCAGACAACAGACCTAAGTCATAAGCACTTTAACCCAACTGAGGGTGTTTTCCTCACTTCAGGGGCAGTGAGGCCTGGGTTTCTTCACACTCCAAGTGCTCCAGGTCTGGACGCAGACAGCCTGGCTCTCCCCCCAGTCCTTCAGTTCCCGGACACACCTGCTGCTGGTCACGGAGTCTGTGCTTTGTTCTGTTCCAGGACAAGAGGTGCACTCTGCCCTCCGCCCCGTCCCCACCAGCGGTGGCAGAGGTGGCGGACACCCAGGTGAGCTTGGGCCTGAGGCACTGCCCGGAAATCAGTGCCCCAGAGGCCGCTGGTGACTAGAGGGACCACGGGGCAGAAGGCAGCATGGGATGGAAGGGGGAGGAAGGTTCAGGATAACGAGATGAAAGGGGGAACAGATAGCACCGTGAGGACCTCGACCATGAAAGGGAAGAAAATAGACAGTGACAGCTGGAGCGGTTTTGGCGTTAAAAGCTGCGGGCTTTTTCATTTAATTTTATTAATTACCATTACATATAGTGACATAATTTTTTTTGATTAAAGATTAGGTGCCATGTCATATAACAGGATATAGTATAATATTTATTAAATAATACATAATAGTAGATATACTAGCATGTTATGTTGTTTATTTATTATCAGATAGTATATAATACATATGTAGTTATTTATATGCATAGTATATAATTCATGCATCTATATAATATATAACACATAACAATGTAGGATTATGATTAATATATTTTATAACAAGATTACATAACAAATGTAAGATTATCCATTGTATATCTTGGTTCATGACACATGCTCACCTTAGGTGCCTGTCAGAAGTATTTATGTATTAAAATTAATATTATAAGAAACAGTTGTGAACCTATCACCCAGCACCAGAACAGGACTATTGACAGTGACATACTGTGTCCTATCCTGCCCTTGGCTTCTTCTCACAGGAAGTAACCAGCATCCTGAATCCTGGCTTACACTTGCCTTGTGTTACTTTCACACGCACAACATTTAAGATAAGTTAAAACAAATGAACTGCAGGTACATGCGAAGAAGTGGATGCATCATACACTCTATGTTAAATTGAAAAAGTAAGCCCTAGAAGGTAGCCTATTGTGTGCTATGCTTTTAACTGTGTATATATATATATATGTCAACTAAACTCACTAAATTAAGAACAACTACAGCTAGAGTCCAGGTGGGAGAGGGACAGATAAAAGGTGAGGTGAGCAGATTTGCTGCAGGTGAGCGAGTTCCTTTCCAGTAACATGTCATTCTCTCTGAAGCAGGAGGCAAGGCCATCTGCTGGGAGTCAGGGAAGAGACAGAGGGAAGCTTAGAGGTGTGCAGAGAGCAGAGAATGTTACCAGCACTGTGTGGCAAGTGGGGAAATGTGCTCACTAGAGAAATCCTGGAGGATTGCCTGGCAGTGGCAACATGCTGGGCATTGATTTGAGGTCTTAGAAATCTGTGCTGGGAGAGCCTGCTGCCTGCAGGCTCAGAACAAATAGAGCTGGGTGAACTGAGATGGAAGTCGTCCTGGTGAGGAACTGGAAAGATCAAGGGTCAAGGGGGATTTGTTTGTCATAAACAGAGTGCTGACTGTGGATGCAGAGCTGGAAGGTGGGGAAGTGGAAGTAAGAGGAACGTGGACAGGCAGGAAAGCAGAGGAGCCAGTGCATGATGCCCCAGTGAGGGTGAAGGAGGGCCAAGGAGGCTGGTGGAGAAGCAGCTGGACGGCTAGAGTTGGGCACATAAAGGAGAGAGGCTGGACCTGGGGTGGAGGCATGCCTGGGTATGAGCCTGGGGGTAGGGTGAATGAGGGGTTGCTGGCTCAGGCTGATGGAGAAGAAGACCCTATAATGACCATACTGGGTGGTGGAGGGAGAATAAAATTTGACGTCTTAATGGTAGGCGGTGAGGCAACACAGAGCTGGTGGTCCAGCTTCTCCTGACTGAGGCAGTTAAGCAGGGAGGCCAGGGTGGCAGGCACTGCTAGGAATGGACTGGGTTTTCCAGGTGCTCCCAAGAGCGGAGGAGAAATCACCTCATGGAGGAAAGTGAGCACAAGGAGGTCAACCCAGTCTCCTGATCAAACGGAGGGTGTGAGGGGACAAAGCGTCAACTCCAGAGATGGTGGCCCAGGAAGCAGGGACCACGGGTGAAGTGAGGGGACACTCAGAGAAGAGAGGGAGAAGAGTCTTCTGGTTGTAGGGGAAAGAGAGGCCCCAGGACAAAGGAGCACAGGGGCACAGTGATGAGGATGGACTGGCTCTGTTGTGACACTGCAGGAATGGCTGGATCTTTGTCCTGAGGGCTTAGTTTGGGGGGCTACTGGCCTCATGAGGGCCCCCCTCTCAGCAGCCTGGACAGAGGCTCCCGCTCCTGATAGCTCCGTGGCCACCACTGTTCCCGGAGGGGCTATGACTCCATCTTCTATCAGACATTCCTGCCCAGTCCCCGACTGCCAGCGAGGGAGCCTGGGCCTCACAGCCGTTTGCCATGGAGGGACACAGGCTCCTCGGAGAAGCAGGCTGATCTTACTTTTCTCCGTGAACCAGGGCCTAGCAAACCGCCAGCCAATGGGTGGGCCATTCAGAGGCTCAGATACTTCTTAAATTAACTCAAAGCAGTAGAATAGCAGAGCTGGAGGAAGTGACCACTGAGCTCACAGAGTTCACTGCCCACACCCCCATTCTACAGATGAGGAAACAGAGGCCAAGCAGTGAAGCTGCCTTGGCCAAGGTCACGCTGCTCTTTAATTCTGGCCTGTGTTGGGCATGCCAAGTGATGAGATGCACTGAAGGGCCTGAGAGGGGGCTCTGGGGCCAGACAGCTTGGGTTTAAGTCCCAGCTCTGCCATTTACTAGCTGTGTGATTAATGACTGTCCTTCCTGTAAAGTGCCACCCCATTGGTTTGTCATGAACACAGAGTTCCTGGAACAGCAGGACAGAATTTTTTAAAGGTTTGCTGTTGCTTTGGTTACTATTATTATCACCAAGTGAACCCTGAAATGAAGAACAAAGACAGCAAGAATTTTTATTTTAAAAGATTTTAGAATATGATGATGACTGTTTGATTTAAACTATTCAAGTTTGCATTTGACACTTATTAACAACTGCACAATGGATGACTTTTGAGGAAATGTTATTTCATGTCTTAAATTCTCACTAACTACACAGGCTATTCAACAGGAAGCAATTTTTTTTCAGGAAGAGGGATAAAAATTAACAATATCTCTGTACCTCTCGGTTCCCAGTGAGTTGGTTGTGACCTGTCAACCCAACTTTGGGGAAGTGCCCGCTCCTCCTGGGCTAGCTGCACTGCCCAGCGGCCTCCAGGGGGTGTTGTACCCCCAAACGAATCCAGTATCTTTGTTCACATCTTTGCTTCAGATCCCTCAAGGACTGCCCATTAACCAGGGCCCCATCTGCCCCGCCAGCCTCGCCTGCTGGACTCCAGGACACTATCCTGGGTCTCAACCATCCTCTGTTCCTACGCCTGCCCCACTACTCTTCCCTTTGTCCTTCAAGTGTGGGCTCCTGTGGCTAGCCACCCAGCAGGTGTCTCCCAGTCCTCCACCTCGGGGAACTGCATCGTCCTGCACGGTGCCTAGCGAACCCGTGTGGAGGCAGGAAGAATACAGAACAACAGGTGCTCAGAGGGGCTGCCTTTCCCACTGCAGGGGCCCTGGAGAGCTTTCTCCCAGCTGGTTATTCACAGGCGTTGAAGCTGTGGAATCTCGATCTTACCAATTTAAAGGGCATCATCACTAATTACAAAAGAAATCATTTTTTCAGAAGCAAAAGGAGAAAAGACTTTGTGGCCCGTGCCCCCATCTTTCTTCCTCTGCCTTCAGAGGTAATTCTCACTCTCTGGGCAAGGGTAGAAAGCAACACACAGAATATTATTTTTTAATGATTTTTTCCCACTCTGAAGATTGCATCCCAGGACCGATGAAGGCTAGGATGGTTTGGCTTCCCTGGACTGAGTATTCAGAGGCTCAGAGGGGAGGGGGTTGGGCAGATAATTCAGCATTATGGAACCAAACAGAGACATTAAAAGGTTCTACTCTAAACAGAAAGGAAGCAGGATGCTATAGAAATGGGAAAACCATAGTTGGAAATGAAATAACGAGTTACAAGACAATAAACATGAAGATGTAAAAAAGAAAAAGTACATCAAAATACAACAATGTGGGAAAGGGAGACGGTAGCAAGAAAAGATAGAATTTTTTCTCTTTCTTTTTCTTTTTTCTCATTCTTAGGATGTGTTGGAGCCTACGTGATTATCAGTCTAAAGGAAATAGATATAGTAATGGGTTTATATACTTGAAAAATAGGGTAACCACAAATCGAAAGCATATAATAGAGTTAAAAGAAACCCAAAAAGAAACAAACTCTAGATGGCTTAAAGACTTAAACATTAGTCAAGACGCTATAAAACTCTCAGAAGAAAACATAGGCAAAACATTATTTGACATATATCTCAGCAGTGTTTTCCTAGGGCAATCCACCCAAGCAACAGAAATAAAAGCCAAAATAAACAAATGGGACGTAGTTACACCTATCAGCTTTTTCAAAGCAATAAAAACCATAAGCAAAATGAAAAGACAACCTATGGATTGGGAGAAAATATTTGCAAAAGATGAGACTGAACATGGCTTAACTTGTAGACTATAAAAATAGTTCATACAACTTAATAAGAAAAAAAAAAACCCAATCCAAAAATGGGCAGAACAACTAAACAAGCAATTCTCCAATGAAGATATACATATGGCCAATAGTCATATGAAAAAAAGGCACAATATCACTAATACTCAGAGAAATGCAAATCAAAACTCCAATAACTTATCATCTCACACTACTCAGAATGGCCACCATTCAAACATCCACTCACCATAAATGCTGGAGAGTCTTGGAGAAAAGGGAACACTCCTACATTATTGCTGGGAATGTAGTTTGGTGAAGCCAATGTGGAAAACAGTATAGAGATTCCTCAAAAGACTAAATAAAGACTTATCATTTGATCCAGCAATTACACTCCTGGGCAAATATCCAGAGGGAACCTTAATTTCAAAAGATACCTGCACCCCAATGTTCACAGCAGCATTGTTTTCAATGGCCAAGACATAGAAGCAACCTAAACGCCCACTGACAAATGACTGGATAAAGATGTAGTATTTAGATATAAAAGAATATTACTCAGTTGTAACAAAGAACGAAATAATGCCATTTACAGCAACATGGACGGACTTGGAGATTATCACACTAAAGTGAAATAACTCAGACAGAGAAAGACAAGTAACATATGATACTACTTATATGTGGAATTTTTAAAAAAGATACAAATAAACTTATTTACAGAACAAAAACAGACTCACAGACTTAGAAAACAAACTTAGGAGTTTGGGATTAACAATTACAAACTACTATATGTAAAACAGACAAACAGCAAGGATTCACTGTAGAACACAGGGAAAATGTTCAGTATCTTGCAACCTATAATGGAAAAGAATCTGAAAAAGAATAGACTATGTATATGTACAACTGAATCATTATGCTGTATATCTGCAACTAACAAAACATTGTAAATCAACCACATTTCAATTTAAAAAATGATAAGCTCTAAATAGCTGTATTCAAAGAAAATCTTCAACACTTACCTCCTACAAAAAGCAAAATGGGAAGCTTGAGCAGGACCAAATTATACTGAATGAGAGGTTATATACCTTCTCCAGAACGTGACCCATGGTACACACCCATCGTGTTTTCCTTCAGGTAAGAATGGCCCTTACTGCCCAGGGAGCGAGTCCTGCTGGGACAAGGCCTCTGTGGCAGTGGCCTCCTTGTCACCGCTCCATCTCACCAGAAGGCCAGGGTTTTCAGAGGGGAGGGAACACAGAGCTCATACACTTCAGATATATTTCCTGAGAAAAACTGTGGAAAGATCAAATTCACCTGCAGTGCAGGAAACATGAGCACGGCTCCTAAGCAGACTGACAAGCCCGAAGCAAGACAGCCCGATGTTCACATCGGAACCAGAACAAAAACCGTCTGGCCCCAGTTAAACGATCACCATCTCACCTGCAATGATGTCAGGGATGTTTCTGTTGGGACTTGAGAGATCAAAAAAGTCAGACCAGGGAATCCGGACCTGGTGGATGTCCAGGCTCTGCCAATGGTAGAGGCGGCCCTAAGGGGGTATCACCAGCACCGACTCTTCCATTTTCAGCAGAGTCTTCAGGAGGAAGGCGATGTGGATACAGACGCCCCTACGGAGGCTGAAGCCCTTCGGAGTGTTGACATAACACAGAAGGTACCTGGCAGGGAGCAAAGGAGAGCGAGTCTTCAGGGCCAGGACTCTGCACAGGAATCCCGGCTTAGATAGAACAGATACAATGGGAATTTCTGCACAGCACATGGCCTAGACTCAAGACACGTTCAGCAGCTTCTGGTTTGTATAGTGGAGGCACTGTCCACCGATCTCTGTGTGGCCAATTATTTCGAGTCCGGGAGCACATGCAGAAGATATCTTGGCATCTGTCTATCAACGCTAAGCACCTGACTAGTACCTGAGCACCCGTTCTCCAGGGGCTCTCAACCTTCTTGGCCTAAAGACCCCTGTACACTCTTAAATAATGAGGACTTCAAAAGGCTGCTGTTTATGTAGGTTAAATCTATCAATAGTTCCTGTGTTAGAAGTTAAATAAGAACTTTAAAAAATGCTTATGAGTTCACTTAAAAATAATAACAACCTACTACATGATACCATTAATACTCTTAAGCAAAAAATAAGTATATTTTTCTAAACAAAAATCATTAATGAGAGGAATAGCAGTGATTTTAATTTCTGAAAATCTCTTTTGGACTGGTGAGAGCTTAATTCTATCTGCCTCTACATTACCTGTTTTGTGATATCACAGACCAGGTTTTCCCTGGAAAACCCCACAGGAAACTCGGGGTGCAAGAGTGTGCAAAAGGCAGGTGACTTTCCGGCGTTCCTATGAAAATAGTCTTGCATCTCAGGGGCCTCGGACTCACTTTGATAACTGCTGCCCTACCCTAGGCGAGACTCTCCTACACAAGAGCCAGGCAAATGTCCTGGCTTCTTTAATGAGTTACCGCAGCAACACCCCTCCCTTCTCTGTGTTAATGTTTCCCACAACCTCCATTACTGCAGATGAGGATGTAATCCTCAACTGAGGCCTCTAATCCCAGAAGAGTACCAATCTTGAAAGGGAGGGCCCATCTACCATCTCTACACCCCGCACAGTCTATTTTGAGTCAAGCCCTAGATAACTGCTAATTGACACTGACCCTTGTCTTACTCCTGAGTTTTATCGAAGGAGCCAACATCTGGATGGAACTGAAATTTCCCTGCTGATATACAAGGCTGATAAACCACCCTATTCCAACATCTGATTCTGGGGCTCTTCAAAACGCGGGTAAGGCCCCGCTTCATAAAAGACGGGTCCTCCACCTGCCCTTCCCAGGGGTTCTGGGAGGCCGCGGCCACGCAGGGCTACCCGGACTCGCGGTCCAAGCCCCAGAGCCCGAGGGGGAGGAAAGCCGGAGGCTGTGCCCCAGCCCTGTCCCCCCCTCCCCAAACCGCTCCCCGGCACCACAGCCCTCCCCGGCCGCCACACCAACCCGGATCCCACCCCGGTCCATGTCCACTGGCCCCACCAACGGCGCGGCTGTAAGTTTACTGTCTGTGAGACGCCGCCCCAGAAAGGATGTCGGCCGCCGACTGACGCGGCCAGAACTAGTGGCCCGGCCAAGCAAGCCGCCATCCCCAGCAGCAAACACCGCCATGGTCCCGGGCAGCTGCACACTTCCGGAGCCCGCTGCCTGCCCCAGAAGCGCACGCCGGCCCGCGAGGAGCGCGGCGTCTGTATCCATGGCAACGCCGCGGGGCCCTCCCCTAGCGCTTGCGTCTGCGTCCTCCCGAGGCTAGACGTGCGACAGCAGAACTTTCGGAGCCAATGGGAGCAAGGGCGCGGCCAGGACGGGGGTGGGGGGAGGCTTATGGGGCAGCTGGGCGGGGCCGGGGCGGGCGGGGCCGCGCGGACGTCCTCACCTGCAGGTGGCACCGGCCGGAGGCTGGGGCAGTGCTGCCACCAGTGGGCGGGGCGGCGGGGCGGCGGGGCGGGGGCACCCTCACCTGTCTCTGTGCGGGGCTCAGCCTGGGCTCCGGGGCCTCCGCTTGCACCGGAAGTGGACCCAGGCTACCGGTGGGCAAGATAGAGGACTGAGCCCAGGCAGGCACGGCTGGCCAGGTAGGGCACCTGAAGTGCAGATCCGCCAGGCCGGCTGCCGGCCTTGAATACGCCCTGCTAGGCAGTTTCCAAGAAGACGGGATCTGTCCCAAGAGGGGAGGTAGGGCAGGGTGCCAGATACCTGGTTGGGTGCGGTCTTACAGGAGAGCCTCGTTGAGAGGGTGCAGAGCAGCCCCTGTGTTGGCGGGGCTAGGAATTTGGGGTATAGGGTGGGGATGATGTTTGCCATGCCCTGTGGTCTCCCAAAGAACTCGCACCCCCAAGCAAAGGACCCTGCTCCCTCCACCCTTCACTGCATCCCCTGCCTTCCCCAGCACCACCGCCCCTGCCCCTGGAGTGTCCCATGACCTCTCCCCACACCAGGCACTGTCCCTGTTACAGGTACTTATCTCCTGGTGGTTCCAGCCCAAGGGTGGGGGCTGTCTCTGACCAGTTAGGATGCCTGGAGCCTTTGTGTGAAACCTCAGACTATAATGCAGGCGTGCACAGAGGCCCCTCAAACAGGATTCCCTGCATTCCCTCCCCACCACGCACCCACAGCGCAGCTGCCACACCAGGCCAAGCCTGCCGGAGGACCGCTGTTCCCTCTCCTCCTGTCCCTGATCAAGAGTGCACCGCCCACACTGCTGGGTATTTAGTGGGCCTTAGAAGAGCAGCTGGTATTTTCATGGACAAATATTTGCTCTATTGGGAAGAGTTGAGTGCAAAGGGATGTAGGGTATGCCTTTTCTGTTGTCCTGGAACTGGTGACTAGGATGCAAACTTAAGTCAAAGCAGTTTTTAGAGAGAGCCGCAAAATATCTTACCCAAAGATCACTGTTCCCCTACAAAGGCAACACCACCTGGCGGGTGGGATCCTGGTCCCTCTTTCTGGAGATTGGGCTTTGCACCCTCCAGCTGGGACAGAGCCTGAAACAGCTCTGAACACGCTCCAACAGGCTTTCCCAGCACAAACTGCCTTTATTTTGAATCTGGCTGAAGGAAGCAGCTGAGAAATCTGGGTAAATCTTCCTGGGTGTAACCATGCCTTTTGTGCTGAATGAAAGAGCGGCTCTCCACATGCTTACATCTTAGAACTGAATGTGTGTCGAAGCCTTCATGCATGTAGCATGTTGGGAACAGCGTTTCATGGTGAGGGGAACTATATAACTTACATGTATATGGGGAAGTCCTCACTCCAACAGGCTTTTCCTGCACAAACTGCCTTTATTTCGAAATTGGCTCTTGCTGAGAAATCTTGGTAAGTGTTCTTAGGTGTAGCCATGCCCATTATGCTGGATGATAGAGCGGCTCTACATTTGTTCACATCTCAGAAATGAATGTGTGTTGAAGCCGTCATTCATGTAGCGTGTTGGGAACACAGAATTTCGTGGTGAGAACTATGTAAATTACATGTCTATGATGAAGAACTTGCTAGAACCGGGTATTCCAGCGCATACTGCCTTTATTTCGAAACTGGCTTCTCAGAAGCCTGTGGTCTCCACTGCAGGTCTGTCCCCAAACCCAGGGCCAGCATGGTGACTCTGCTCCCCCTGTCTATTCTGGAAGGTCTAGGTGTCCTCCATGGCCCTTCCACCATTGTTTTTTTTGGAAAACTCCGCAGATGGAATGGGCCTGAGAACAGGAGAGCTGGATGCCAGAAGCCACAGCCCAGTGTGTGGCTCCTGGGAGGGGCATCTCCTCTCTGTGGGATCTGATCTAACCTCCCCTCTCCCCCACCCCCACCCCTCTCTTCCTGCATTTCCTGATTGATCCCTGGATAATGGTCCATACCAGGAATGACCTGGGAGAGGTTTTATGAGTCTTTAAGTGGAAAAAAAAGAAAGAAATCTTTAGACAAGTTACTTAAAGTAACTTCCAGCTTTACCGGGAAAGTCCTCATTCCAATGTTTAAGGCTAGATGATAGGGTGTCAAATTGCTTAACCACTCACATCTGAGCAAGTGCTACCTCTCTCTCCAGCTCCCCGCAGCATCCACCTGTGGCAACTTGGCCAAAAAAAGGCAAGAAAGCTCTTTCCCCTCGCCAGCACCAGCGTGGCTTTGGAGTCAGTGGAGGCTGAGAGAAAGGGCCCCGCCCTGAGGTTTCGGGGGCCTCCAGCAACAGCCAGAAGAGCGGGGGTTTTCAGAGTGGCCCAGCAGGGAAACCAGGCAAGGCCACCTGGCCCAAGTCTTCCCTGCCCAGAGAGCCCCATGAACTGCTTTGGGCCACACTCCCCGTTTGGGCCCCCTGCAAATAGGTACCACGAGAGCCACACCTGAGAATGCAGAAGGACAGCCCTTTAGCCTGGGGTCCCAGCAGGTGTGTCCTGTGAGACCTGTGGCCACATAAGTTCCTTGTCTCTCCAGGTCACTGAAGGGACTGTGCTGGGCATCTTGGTGGTCAGGGACATGGGAACACCTCTAAACTCTGAAGAAGGACAGAGAGACTCTTCCTGGAAGCAAGGATTCCAGGGAGACACCTTGCCCAGAACTGGGGGACTGTGTCCTGTGTAGACCCCTGGGAGGCAATGTGGGGCTGTGGGGTCCTCTTCTGAGAAGGGAGCAGGTGAGTTTTCCAGGGGTGGGGTCCTGCTTTGTCCAGACATGTCCTTGTGTAAGACTCATTTACAAACACCTCCAAGTCCACCTAGGGGTGGCCCCAGAGGTGGGGGTAGAGGAGGAGAGTGAAGGGTGCAGACTTAGGGGCCCCCGAGCCACCCAGGGAGCCAAGGGTCAGTGGGAACATCTTGGGAGCCTAGTGCAGGGGTGGAGGACGAGCACTAAGAACATGCCAAGTCATGCAATAAAGTGACCTGTGACCACGAGACACAGGTGGCCGTACACCAAAAGAGGCAGATAGAAATTTAGACCCAGGATCTGAGAACCTTGAGAGGGGCTGGAGGGTCCCAGGAACCCTCAGGAAAAGCTCTTCTAGGGGCACAGACATCCCAATACACACATTTCTCATGGAAGCTTTTTGGGGTGCAGAGTGAGTTACCAGGATCCTGAACTTAGTATGGAATCCCACCCCCTTGTTCATCACGGTTCCTGGCAATAAATTGCTGTCATTTGTCCCTGGACATGCACAGGGGAGCTGACTGCTGTGGGGGTCACTGCAGGACTAGAATCTTCTGGTGTGTGCTCTGTGACCACAGAAACCCAGGGGGATTTCTCAACGGGAGAACCTGGAGACCATGCCTGCAAGGACCACCCTCATGGGATGGCCAAGGAGCTCATAGTACCCAGGCCACCAAGTGACGAAGTTGTGGGGTTGCCTGGGGTATCCTGGGGGCATGTAGATTTCTGAGGTCAGCACGTGGGCCCAGCACTGCTGGATGGTCTGCACAAAGAGGGGCCTGCCCTCCTGATGATGGCTCTTAACACCTGCAGGGAAACTGCTCTCAGGGCTCCTGGAGTTCCATATTGAGAGTGTCCTGCCAGCCTTGTGGGGTCACCTTCCCCTGATGCAGAAGCAGACCTCTCTCCCTTGAGGCCCAGGGGACACCTGGCTCAGGTGCCACCTGTGTGCCCTGGACACGCAGAGCCCCAGAGCTCTGGCACAGCCTGGGGTGTGGTCGTGTCCGGGCAAGAAAGGCCCTGGGAAGGGGCTCATTCAAGGGCAGAGGCCACTCTGCAGGGATGCTGGACCTGGCAGCAATGCACTGCTTCAGTACTCCCTTGGGTTGGGTCTCCAACCTGTGGGATGGAAGGGCCTCTCCTTCCTGCGGTGCTGTCGGGGGAACTAGATCCATCGTCAAGGTCAGCCCTGAAAATGGAGGCTGCGCTACCTCCATTCCTGGAAAGAAAATCAGTCCCCTCCAGTCCAGGTGATTCAGAAAGTCATTCAGCATTGTTCGAGGCCCCCACTTTAGGGTTTGAATTAGAGCTAAGCGGCTTAGGAGGCCAGATCCCTGTCCGTGGCTCCAGGAGCAGGCTTTCTGCTGGGGGACAGGATCCTCACAAACACCTGTGTCTTTGTGGGACACTCCCCTCTGACAAGCTGGGAGGCAGGGTGCAGTTGTGGGAAATCGTGTTTACATGAGCAGAGGGCCACCATGTGGTGGGGGCACAGGAGACTGTGAGAATGAGTCCCACAGCCTTTCTGGAATCAAAAAACTAGCAAATGTGAAAAAGTGCATAATTTGTTTTATTGAACAGGCTGCTTATGTACGTTTGGAGGACCAGGTTCAATGACTCAGCATCCCTCCAGGACAATATCCTCAAGAGAAGAACAGACAGAGCAGGAGGAGATCTGGGGTTTCTCCCAGGAATGAGGTGGAACAGGGATTTCTGCAGATTTGCAAGGAGTCCCCGACCACTGAGCATGGGGTTACAGCCCCACGAGACCCCTGTCATGTTTGGCTTGGGCTCTGGCTCTGGCCTGCTCATGTATTCTTCCAGCAGAGTTCCAGAAACTCAGAGGGTGGACTTAGAGGGGCTGCGTTTGGAACCTAGTGAGGAGGTGGAGGGTCCTTTATATTGAGTCCCTTCATCCTAATCACCGTAGCTGAAGCCCAACACCCCCCAGGCCTCCATGGTTGCTGTGGAGGGAGAACAAGCCTGGCAGGCGACCTAGGGGTCCCACTACTGTGTCCTTCCCTTGTCTTCGTTCCCTTTCACCGCGGAAGGTGTGATTGTCTCATGTCATGGTGGTCTCCACAATGTCCCTCCCAGTAATCTCTCTTCTCCATCAGGTGGGGTTCCCAACCCCGCTCAGCCTTCTCTGCATGGATGCTGAAGGACCAGGCCCACCTGAAGTTCTGAGCTCGAGCAGTAAGGTGGAAACAAAGAAACCAATGGAAAAAAGAAGCAAGTGATTGTGGCAAAGCTCCCCACCACAGAGAAGCTGCCCTGAGTGGAAGGGAGAGTGTGGGCATGCCCGTTTGTTTCTTATCTCCCAGTGCTCTTAGCTTTCTTATTGCCTACCTGCATGGTTACAACAAAATGATCTGCAAAACTGAAAATATTTACTCTCTTGCTTTTACAGAAAAGGCTGGCCAGCCTCTGGTCCGGTACCAGGCAAGAGATTGGAGTTCCTTTCCAGTTTGGAAACATCTTGGCAGGCCCAGGTTTGCAAAGGTCTTTAAGAGTAGTTACGGAGTTTTGCTTTTAAACTTTTTTACGGCTGTATATACTTGTGAGATGTGGTTGTGATGTATAATTCTGAGCCGGGATTTTCTCAAACTGTTTCTCACTTCTTATACCAGACATTCCTAAATTCCAAGTGGAACTGCATCTTAAGGAAGCCATGGAATTTAGCAAAAGGATACAGATCTCATTTCCTTTTAAGCATCGGTGTACCTCCATCATGGCAGTATTTGTTATGTGTTATTGATAGGGGAACTAAGTAGTAAACAGATTAATAGAAAATAGGGGATTTTAGGTACACAGGTTCATCTTTTCAACATTGTTTGTAATATTTGCAGTTTAAGATGACCATTCCAGAGAAATAGGCAGCCTCTTAGAATGAAATAGCATTTCCTCTGAACCATAATTAATTTTTATTTTGTAGACAGCAGGAAGGGTAATAACACATCACACATTTGGGAACATCAAAGAGAAAATGTAACTTTCTGGGAGCGCACTCCCCCACCTCCCCCTGCCCTTTTTACTGTCCCATTCTCCCTGGAAGGCTCTTTCTTATCTTCTGCTCATGGCTCCAGTAACTCTTTCTTCCTCCTTGTTCCTCAGCTGGTAAGGTTAGTTTTCTACTTTGAACAAGCAAACAAGCCAACAGAAGAGAAATTTCACAAGCAACTCCCAGCACATCCGCTCGCCTTCTGATGTCTGTGACCTCACTCTCGGTGCCCCACCGCTTATTAAAAGTGGCATCGAAAGCCAGTTCCTCCAAAAGTCCCCGAGGCCCCATCCCTCCCATCTTCTCTGGATTGTCACTCCCAAAACCATCCTCTCTTTCACTGCCTCATCTATTTTGTTCTCCTGCTAGTTGGCACCATCAGTATATAAACGTCCATCCTCTTAAACAAACAACACTCCTTGACCCTAATTCACCCCCACCAATTGCCACCCTGTGTCTTTGCAGCAAATCTTTAAGGAGTTGTTTAAACTCACTGTCTGCATCTTCTCTTGAGCCATCCCCTTTTACACCCACTCTGGATTTTCGCCTGATCCCTCGCTCTATGGAAACTGCCCTGTCAAGGCCATCAGTGACCCCATGTTGCTAAATATAGTGGTCAATTTTGACTCATCATGCTTGGCCCCTCGGCAGCATTTGACCCAGCTCTTCCATCCCTCCTACCCCGTGTTCCTGCTTCACTCAACCTCCAGCCGATTGCTCTGTCTGTTTCTGCTTTTGGCCTGCTGGCTGGTCCTTTGCCAATGTCTCCTGTTTTTTCCAAACATATACTGTGGGTGTTCCCCAGGGTGGGTTCCTGGGCCTCTCCTCTCTCCTCTGCTATTCCTTTGGTGGAAGCAACCCAGCCTTGGAAATTGGCATGCCATCAATTTCTCGATTTCTCCAAAATTCCCTGATTTCCCCTTTCCATCTGAGCCTTTATCCCTGAGGCTCACATTCTTTTCCTTTCATTCATCTTGCTTTCTCATTCATACATATGTTCTACTATGTAATTACTTTTCCAAATTTTGAATCAGTACATATATATCATGTAAAATGCTCAAATATGTATTATTTCCACTAAGATGCTAATTCTACCTTAGAACATTTCTGCACTTCTGTATTTATGTGAAAAAAGCGAATAGTATTTCTACAAGCCTCATAGTTAAACACTGTGTTAGTTTGGGGCTATTATGTAACATGAAATAATGGTACATGAACATAGTCGTTTTTCATTTATTTTTATGTAACACCGAGATGAGGTTTTTGCCCTGAAGACTGGTTTTATTGAAGTTTTACCTACGTTACGGACAGTCAGTTTATGTGAAAGCCCTCATTTCTCCCCTTTTTTGATATATGTTCCATTTGGCTATATATAACATATACCTTGGCATGAAACAAAATTCCCAAATCATTCACATAATACAATTAATATGTTTAAATTATATTTTTTAGATGTTAAAAAGAAAAAGAAAACAGATTCCTCTACCTATTAGGCTCTTCTGTGGCAATATGTAATACACCCCTTAACCATGACATTGAAGAACTGAGATGATACCAGCCCCTTTCCACCTGCTCAGCCCCACCTTTTCCCATCCCCTGTGGATGGAGAGGACATCCCTCCGATTGTCCAGGCCCAGATGTTGGAACCATGTCCTTTCTCTCTCTTTCTTTTACACTCACAGACAGCAAATCCAGCTTGTTAGAAAATTCTGGATATTCTGTCTTAATTAAATACCTGCTCTCTGCTCCCCGCCATCCTAAGAGCCACCTTCAGCCCTTCCTGGATACCAATAGCCTCCTGTTTCCATCTTTGCTTTCTACAATCTCTCATCCACACAGAGTCAGAGGGAGCCTGTAAAAACATACATTGGGGGTGGTGGGTGTAGCTCAGTGGTAGGCCGCATGCTTAGCATGCTTGAGATCCTGGGTTCAATCACCAGCACATTCATTAAAATAAATAAATTACTTCCCCCCAAAAAACACAAACACAAAAGCATAAGTTGGACTACATCACCCCTCCTCTCAAAACTCACTAAACGGGTCACCATGTCATTAGGAGCCAAAGTCGTCACAAAGGCCTCAGGACCCGGCGTGTTCTGCCTCTCTGCCCACACTCTCCCCCTCACTCTGGGGGCCTCTGGCTCCGGCTCTTCCTTCTTCCTCCGGATCTATTCTGCTTCAAGTTCATTACTCCGTGAGATCTGCCAGGATTGCCTTATTCCCTCCTGCCTGCCTCCCACCCCACCGCCATCATCCGAGTTTGCTCATATCACTCTTTTTAAAAAATTTTTCCAAACTCTTGCTACCCCAACATGCTGCCTGTTTCCTCTGCTAAAATTCTGAGCCCCCAGTGATGGGGAGTCATGTCTATTTTGTTGACTGATAAAGCCCGAGAGCCTTGGGAACGGTCTAGTTAGGAGATTCCCGTACGTAGTAGGAGCTTATACAAATTTGCTGAATGAATGTAGGTGCCCTGGTCCAATCCGATGGAGCACTTCTGTGATGTGCTCAAAGAATAACTCTCCTTTCCACCTGAGAGGGAGTGACAACTTCCTTGGTGATTAAAGGCAAGAATTTTTTGCTTTATGCTGTTAACCTTAGGCGGGGAGACTGGGGGATCTTCATATATATTTTTAAATTTGGTTTACTCTGCAGTTGGTCTTTGGTCTCTGTATAATTTTGAGAAAATCTTTATGAGTGATCATTCTTTGATCAGATTGAACAGGTTCCAGGGGGAAGGACCAAGCCTGTCCCATCAGCCATCCTATGTGTCATCTCCTGGGACCCAGTGGATGCTCAGTATGTAAGTGAACCGACAGGAGTGAGTGAAGAGATGGGAGCATCTCATTA
Source organism: Vicugna pacos (assembly GCF_048564905.1). NCBI lineage: Eukaryota > Metazoa > Chordata > Mammalia > Artiodactyla > Camelidae > Vicugna > Vicugna pacos. Next base: position 786,831 of record NC_132997.1, read on the forward strand.
TTGTGGCGGCTCTCTGTCCAATGCCTTGAGATTTGGGGAAGGGTTTACGAGTGCAGAAGGGAGAGGTCAGGTCCTCTGTGCTTTTCCTGAGTGCCCTGGCCTTACCCATTCCCCCAGCCCCCTCTGGGCAGCCAAGCCAAGGAGCTGGGCCACCAGTGGTTGTGCTGATCAATAATCCACCTTCACCCAAGTCCGGGGGTAGGTACACATTGTTGTAGTCACTGGAGTCAGGTCCTTGGAGGAATTCCTCACCGAACTATGTTTTGGACCTTTTATTTTTCTCTAGAACCTCCAGCTGAAGAAGATTGTCTTAGACACATGAAAGTTGAGGACACCTTCTGTCCCCTCGCAACCCAAGTGGGGCTGGGAGTCTGCTGTTTCTATAGCCGGTGGGCTCGTGTTGATTTGGGCATCCCTGTGCCTGAATTCCTGCAGTACACTTGGTGGTAAGGATGGGGGTGCCTGGCAGGGAGGGAAGCGGGTCGGGAGACTGTGCTGGGCTGATGTTAACCTGGGGTGAGCGGGAGCCTGCTGATGCATGGCATCTCGGGGCAGGGAACTCTCCACACTCAAGAGGGGTTCCCACTCCTGCAGGGGCCCTTTGATCAGGGTGCTGGGCTGTCAGGGGACCACAGGGGTCCCAGTGAGGATTAGGGTGCCTTCAGGCAATGGGAAGTGTGGGGTCCAGCGGCAATTTAATTAACTGTGCACCCAAACCCAGCCCCCACCTATTTCAGCCTGTTTCCTAATCTGCAAAACTGGAATGCTATTAAACATCTCGCGGGGTCGTTGATGGGCTGGGACAGACTAGACAGTCAGGAGCTGGAATTCCTCTGTCCCCTGATTGTTTGCCTTCTTTCTGACTATTTGCTCTCACAAGCTCAGTCTCTCTGTCTCTCGCTCTTTCACTTCTAACTTTCTCTCATGCTCTGGTTTCATTTGATTTCCAACCACCGACCCTCCCCTCCGCCAATCCCCAGATGAGTGAACTTGATTTCTATGTGTCAGTTCCAAATTCCCAGGAAAGATGCTCTGTCACCCTCTGGATCTGTTGTCCAACCCATGAGTTGTGGCCAGAGGAGCGAGTCCCTCTGGGACCAGCAGATATTCTCTGCCCAGCCCGCAGCCACCACTGTGGGAGCACATAGCTCTCCGTGGAGGAAGCACTGGCTGTGACCTTGTGTCACTAAGTGTGAATTTATGTCTTCTCTTGAAACACCTTCATTCTCCTAAACAAAGATGAAAATTAAACACTCCCGGGATTTGTGTCATGGAACACTCAGGCTAATGGGGCTGGAATCTCTGCTGCATTTAAGGGGCTACAGTGAATCCCCAACGAGAGCCTGCAAAGGGAACAGCACCGGCCCCACCCGGCACTTAGGGCGCTGAGTCTGCGTGACGTTGAGCCAGGCTTCTGACCACAGCTCAGGGGTCTGGTCTGACCAGTTAGCCTTTGAAACCAACCAGCTTTGGATTCCTCAATCCCACCCTGAGGTTTTACCTGAACCATCAGCTTCTGTATCTCTGAAGACAGATGCTGAGGACCCTTCACGTAAGCCGTTCGCACAGCCCTGTTCAGGCCTTTGTGCTGCACGGTCTGCCCGGCGAGCTGACCGAGGTTGGTATTTTACTGATGTTAGAAGTAGTCTGGTTTCCCGATGTACTGTTTCACTGAGCAAGCAACAGAAGCCACTTCTCGCTGATAAAAGCAGAAAAGGGACATAATGAAAAGATACTGGGAGGGTGTGTGGAGTGGCCAGGACCAGAGCCAACCCAGGAGCTGTAGGAGGTGTTAGGGAGCCCCAGGCACCAGGCTGGGAGGGGTGCTACCGGGCCCCCTGCCACCCCAGAAGGGACCCCCTCCACCCGACCCTCCACCTCACTCACTGCAGGTTCATGTCCCGGCAGGGCCAGGTCACACTGAAGCCACCAGCACACACCTCAGTGGGGGAGCTGGCCCCGTCTGAGCTGCGGGCGTGCCTGGTGTGGGAAGAGGCCCAGTTAGAGGAAAGCGGTTCCTCTACTGTTCCGAGTTAAGGTGCAAGTCAGTGCCCATCACTCAGGAGAGCCAGGCTGGATGGACCTCATTGTGGTGACTAGGCTGTCTGAGTTCACTTATCACTTTGTATGTTTGAAGGCCCTGGAGGGAGAAAAAGTGAAGGTTCTAGTACTTATTTTGTGTTTCCCATGTACCAGGTGTGGTAAGCAAGCCACTTCAGACAAGGCCCAGAGCAACCACGTAAATAGGCCACAGAGCAAGTCATGCAGTCAGGCCTCTGTGGTCCCGAAACCCGTGTCCCCATCGGCTCCATAGTTACCAGTGGAAACTAGGCGGATTTATGGGACTGTGTGCTCCTGTGGGGGCTGGGATATGTGTGTTTAAGTCCACATCTTCAGAAACTCGGCTAGAACCACAGACACTGATTGCACAGAGGCAGAGGAAGGGAGGATTCCAGCCTCTGGTCCAGCTCGTGTGGAGCTCAGAAGTTCTTCCTCCTTTCCTGAAAACAACACCAGATCTGAGGGAGCTGCAAACCCACTGCTCTTCTTAGATCCCAGAAAACTGAGGGGAAAAGCTGCTCCCAACCCAGAGAGGTTGCAAAGGGAACAGCGGGCAGGCTTGGAGAGACACAGCTCCCAAGGCAGAACCAGCTTTTGTAAGAACCCCGGGGGCAGGCAGATTTAACAGGTCCCTGAGGCCAGCAGGAGGCTCAGTGTGGGGATATCAGAGTGTGACAACTCCAGGGGGCCAGTCAGAGGGGCCCCATGCTCTTTTTCATGTATTTTACATCCAGGACCGTGTCCTGTTCTCAGAATGAAGGTCAGAGGATAACTCCTCATGCTTCCTGCCTGGAAAGGAGAAAATAACTGTATTGAAATACACCCAGAACATTCTGTTTCATTGGGGGAAGCTGTTTTTTGTTTGTTTGTTTGTTTGTTTAATGAGAAATAATTTTACCAGAGCCTAACCAACCTGGGAGAAGGGAAATCCCTTCTGTGTCACCCAAATTGGGGTGGGGGGAAAGAGACACACTTGTGGAGGTCACAGCTCAGGGCACAGGCTCAATGAGAACTAATCACAGGACTGCAGATGCCCTGCTCTGTCCCGCTCCCCCAACACCTTACCTCCATGTCAGTAGGGCCCGTGTGTAATAACAGGAATAATACTAACAGAAGTAAATGTCTCAGGAGTGTCTAGGGAAAACCCAAAGACAGCGGGGAGATGAAAACAAGGACACACAGGCTGTTTTAGCCTCTCACACCAATAGCTGTAGCAAACTACACACAGCCCAGCCCCAGTAGATAAACAGACAACCTCACAGAAGAAATTATTTATTTTGGTTCTCTTACCCAGTGCATTCCATGGTGCATCCTCGCCTAGAATTGAGTGGAAGCAAGTCCATCTCAGAAGGGACATAACTGAAGAGGGATGGCTTCCCAGACTCTGAGGGACAGAGACAGCACCAGCCTGGGTTAGAGAAAGGTGAGGGGTGGGGTAGGGTGTGGGCTGCCTTCTTCCCCGAATAAGGAACCTTCCTGAGGCCAGCACAGTAGGAGGGAGGGCCATGGGGTGGAAGCAGCCAGACTTCATCCTGAGAACTGATGGGATGCCTCAAAGGGACCATTCAGGTGCCCAAACTGGGCCCTGAGTGTGGGAGCCAGTCGGTCTGACTCAGAGCCCAGGACTGAGGTGGGCGCACAGCAGGCCGGTCTTACTTGGCCGGATCCATTTCACTTCTCCGAAGCCCTGTGTAAAACATGAAGCGTGGACGGCCTGATGAGCACAGCTCTGACCTCAAGACCGGTTTCAACTCCTCTCTTTCCAGAGAACAGCATCTCTGAACTCGTCCTGGGTGACCGCACAGAGATCACCTTAGTGGCCCAGGCTAGTGACCGGGAACATGTACCTTCCTGCAGGCAACCCCTGACGTCCACTGATGCATCATATACTGGCAAAGAGTGAGTCCCTGTGCATTGGTCTAACAGCAGAGACTCTGCCAAAGGCCCAAGAAGTGGTGTGTGGGACATGCAGGGGTGCAGGAGTGTAAGCAGTGCAAAAGTGTAACTGGTGACAGGGGTGCAGGGGCTGTGGAGGGCGCAGGAATTTCAGGGGATGTGGGGGTGGAGGGGTGCAGAATTGCAGAGTGTAGCAGGGGTTCAGAGGTGCAGGGAGTGTAGGGATGCAGGGAGGTGCTCAGGGACGTGGCCAGGATTAGAAGGCAAGTGCACATCCTTACAGTCAGCCTGACCCAGCAGGCTATTGCAATGCTTTGGGGCGGCGGCAGCGGCGGTGGGGGTGGCCGTTGGGAGGCTGCCCGGGCAAACCGGTCTATTTATTCTCTTCCCTGCAGCCTGGCCTGGGGTGGGGATTGGCCGCCGAAGATTCGCCAGATGTTGCACTCCAGGTAAGCTTGCTCCTGGTAGGTGGGGCGGTTAGGTCAGCGGGCGGCGGCAGCGGCAGAGGGGCGGAGCGGGGCTACCCCTGGTGAACGGGTGGAATAGCTGCCTTGTCCCGGCTGCTGGGCCTGGGAGCGGCCTCTGCTTCCCCAGGTCGCCGGACACGCCTGTCCCACTCAGCTTGCTGAGTGCGGAGTGGGGGCGGGGCCGTTAAGTTGCGGGGCCCACGGGGGTAGGGGGGCTGCCGCGGGGGAGCCGGTCAATTCGCTTCGCTCTCCCCGGCGGCGGAGCCAGGGGCGGCTTCTACTGCCCTAGAGGCGGGACGCGGGTCTCCAGATGAGCTTGCTCCTGGGAGGCGGCTTCGGAGGCGGCAGGGGCAGGGCATGTGTTCCAGGGAGCTGCTCCATTACTTCTCTCCCCTCGGCCTGGCTTGGGGGCGACCTCTGCCGCCGGAGATTTGCCTGAGGTCCGACTCCAGGTGAGCTTGCTCCTGGGAGATGGGTGCGGTGAGGTCAGGGATCTGGTAAGTTGGTGGCTGCGGGGATAGGGAGGCTGCCCCGGGGTAGCTTGTGGATTAGCTCCATGTCTGCACCACGTGGCCTGCAGGCGGCTTCTGCTGCCCCAGGTCCCGGGACACCCCTGTCCCAATTTGCCTGCTGGGGGCGGGAGGCAGGGTAGTCAGGGTGCAAGGGTGGCGGGGGTCGGAGGCCTGCAGCGGTGGAGCGGGCCCATTTACTCCCATCTTCCCCGCGGCTCGTCCTGGGGGCGGTCTCTGTTGCCCTGGGTTACGGGACACGTGTATCCTAGTCAGCTTGACCCCGGGAGGCGGGCGTGATACGTTTGGGGTGGTGGAAGCAGCGGCGCGTTTTCCCATGAAGCCGGTCCATTTGCTCCCATTTCTCCTCATGGTTTGCCCTGGGGGCGGTCCCTGTTGCTCCAAGTTCGCCGGACGTCCATCTCCAGGTCAGCCTGCTCCCTAGAGGAGGCCACTGTGAGGTCAGGGGGCAGGAGCGGTGGCTGATGCGGGGGGATGGGGATGTATTGGGGAGTTGGTAGATTGGCTCCCGTCTCCGCGATGGCATGGTGTGGGAGTGGCCTCTCCTGACCCAGATCAGCAGACACACCTGTCCCATTCAGCCTGCTGGGGAGGGGCTCCCTGGGCGGTGCCTTTAAGGTGCGAGGGTGCTGATGTCGAGGGTAGAGGGCCTGCAGGGCGGAGCTTGTCAATTTGCCCTTCTCTTCCCCGTGGCCAATCCTGGGGGCGTCCTCTGCTGCCCAAGAAGCCCGATGCCCATCTCCAGGTCAGCTTTCTCCTGGGAGGCGGGCGCGATGAATTCGAGGGGAAGGGGCAGCCAGCCGTCGCAGCTGCCTAATGGGGCCACTTCTCCTTTCCCCTGACCTGGCCTGGGGACGGCCTCTCCTGCCCAAGATTCGCCTGACAAACCACACCAGGTCAGGTTGCTCCTGGGAGGTGGGTGTGGTGAGATCAGGGGGTGGAGAGGAGAGGGTTACTGCCTATTGCGGGCTGGAGGATAACCTCCCATCTCTCTGGAGGCCTGATGTGGGGGCGGCCTCTGCTGCCTCTCGTTCCCAGGTCACAAATCTCAGGGTCATATTGTCACGGGGGTGCGTTAAGTTGGGGGGCGGCGGGGTGATGGTGAGAGTATGGGGCCTGCCTCTTGGGAGCTAGTGGTTTAGCTCCCATCTCCCCAGCAGCTTGGCCTGGGGTCAGCCTCTGTTGCCCCAGGTTGCAAAGCACAGTTTCTCTGACAGCTTAGCCACCGGAGGTGGGCAGGATGTGCTGAGGGGACTGAGGCAGCCACCAATGCAGCAACGGAGGGGGCTGTCCCTGGCAAGCTGGTCAATTTGTTCCCATCTCTACCTTTGCTTCCCTAGTTTCGCAGGACGTCCTTCTCCAGTTTATCCTTCTCCTGGGAGGTGGGCTCAGTGCATGCAGCCCAAGGTCTGGGCTCTCCCCTTGGGAGGGGAAGAACTCTCTTGTTCTCCTTTGTCTTTATTCTTCAGTGAAGGGGTTACTTGGCCCAATTCTTAATCCTGAGAAAGTGTAGCCTGTGTTATGGAAGAGCTGCTGGACAGTGTGCTTTCTAGGTGGGTTTTCACATCAGCTGATGCCCCAGGCAGACAGGAAAGCTATTACTCAGAGCTTCTTAGTGTGGAGTTGGGGGATGGCCCTGCTGTCCTCACCATACTTTTTAAAAATATGTTACTTCCCTCTTTTTCCTAGGTGACATTTTAGGTTATTGGGTCACAGATTGCTGGCACACCCATCCCTGTTCTCAAACATCTTTTAAACTTGGGTGAAGTGATAAGTAGGGGAAGAAGATGATTTACTGAAAGGTAAGAATACGTAAATTTGCATTAAAGCTACCTTCTGTCAATCTTTCTCAAATGATTTTTGTCGGATTCAAAATCAACGACCTAGTGAATGTTGTACTCTTGTGTAAATCATTGATCTTTACATCACATTTGTTGAGTGGTCAACGAGATTTGTTTAGTAGATTATTCCTGAAAGGAAAAGCTCAGGCTTTTGATAATTCCTTGTCTGATGTTACCCAGGCAGTCACAGTAGAAGACACAGCTGATATAAAAGTCCCTCACCTGCCTGAACTGCAAAGCTTCTTGGATTACCGATTCCTGAAATGCAGGTGACTCTTGATGATAATCTGGGGGATGGTTTATATGATCAGATTCTTCCAGTCCTGTAAATGGGTTCCGTGGCCCCAGCCCCGGGAGAACTGGTCATAAGGGCCATATCGTGAGGGGTGGGATGGGAAGGCAAGGTGTAAGAGCTGGAATCACTGAGATTCAACACTCGCTAAACACAGACTCCAGAGCCTAGTTGTTCTGTTCTGGATTTGAGAGTTTGTTCAGACATGATTCTTGCCTTTAAGGAGTCACTGCCTGGGTGGAAGTAACCTTTACATAAATCTGAGGAGGATGGAAATTAAGTAGATGGGCTGTTATGGTTCTCAGTGTGCCTAGGCTCGCTCTTCCAGGCACTCATTGGACTAACGAGAGTCATGTTATTCACTCATTCACTGATTTATTACCCTTGAACTGATCATTTGTCCCACAGTAAGTGAAACAAGGGATCAGGAACCTGAATTTTGTCCCCTCTCCTATCACTGATTGTATCTGTCAGTCGGGCGCCCTGCGTATGCATTGTGAAATGGTGGTATTTCTTGCCCAATGGGGCTGAACTGTCAGTTCTGAGAATCAGGGGAGACACGTGGGTAGGAAAGCACCCTGACACACATGGCCCCCCCACCCCGTGAGACAGCATTGTCGATGCTCAGGTGACCCGATGTAGACCGCGCTGCTAAACCTGAGCATGGTTAGTGATCTTGGTGGCTATGAAAATACAGACTACCGGTCCCTACCTCTGGAGGCTCTGAGGGTGTGTACCCCAGAATTCTGCATTTTTAAAAGGACTTTAATTCTGGTGAAGATTATCTGAGTGTCCCACTGAGAAACACTGGTGTTCGAGGCACCAATATTGAGGATTCTCAGGGAGCGATGTCTTTTCAGGATGGTCCTAGGGCCCTCACTTGAGACTTTTGCCTTGGGTTTAATTGTATGTGTTCAGAAGTGATGTCTCTCACTTCCAGTGCTTGTAAGCGTGCTCTGTGCAGGGATTTATTCTCAGTAGATGGCAAAAACTATGATTCTTCAGGTCACCGAGCTAGAGTGTGAGCGATCTTTTATTTTGGTATTCTTTATAGCAATGCAGAGTCTCCCGAGAAGAGATTCAGACTTAACAGCTTTGTGTCAGACTTTGGAAGACCGCTGGTGCCCAAGGTGTTCTCTGGCAGGGCAATGACGAATCTAGGTCCCTCTTTCCCTGCTACATCAATGAAGTGGACCACTTGGACAAGGCCAAAGCTGGTATCTCAACCATTGCCCTTGACAGTGATATTCGGCTCCAGGAAGCCTTCAGATGCAGCAGGTGGCCAGAGGAGGAGCTGAACAGGCTCATGAAATGTGACATCCCCAACTTCATCAATACAGACCAGAACTCTTCCGTTGGGGAAGATGATCTCCTGATTTTGGAACCACCGATTGTTCTAGAAAATAAGCCATTTGCTCAGACCTCACACAAAGACTTGAATTGAGAAACTTGCTTTGTCAAGTGTCTTTCTGAAGATGTGAACTCTGTCTTTGTATGGCAGGAATTGCCCTTTCACAAAATTGTATGTGTTTGTGTCTGAGAGAGGGAAATGGAGACAGACAGAAAGACAGAGACAGAAGAGAGCCCCCTCAGAAGAGAGCTAGTTAAGGTGAGTTTTTGTGCCTTTAAAAAAAAATTTGGGGTTTTGGGGGGAACAAAGTATTTACACTGTTTCATTCTCCTACTGGGAAACCTGGCCCCATCCTCAGTGTCAGTGGCCTTGAATGGGGTTGGCACGGTGCGTTTCATCTGGCGCTGTCACTACCACGCTCTGCCTTTAGCATGTTGCTTTGCCTGTCAGGGCTGCCACCCTTTTAACCTTAAGGCTAGGAGTCTGGGGTAGATGATCCATCTCAGCTCTGCTGTTTTGAAAATTCCTGATGGCAGCATAAACCAGGCCCTACCTCCTGTCTCTTGCTGGGGCACCCCTCAGGTCTGTGCCTTCTACTCAACCCTTTACTGAGCCCAGTTCTATCAGGAGCCCAAGTGCCTACCGGGATGGAAGGAGACTTGTCTCTCGTGGTCACGGTGGCCGACATTTCCATTGGTTGTGCTAAAACAGCTCTTCTGAGATCCCCTGGCCACCCTTGCTCAAACCTGAGGACAACACTGTCGTTTCTTTCCTAGGAGGAGGATCAATGCATGGTGCACTTTATGACAATCCTGTCCCCAGGAATGCACGGAAGTTTTTCAGCTGAGTGAGGGGAGGTGCCTCTGTGTCCCTGTGTCCCTGTATATCTGTCTGCTCACACTACCCTGCCACCGGCTACTGAGCAAGAAAAGTGCTATTCACCATGCTGTGTGTTTTGCAGATGTGTAGGTGATGGTCGTCTGGCTCGTGTGTGTGGGCTTGGAGCTGGGATGTTGAAGGGCTTATAAATACCTCATCAACATGTATTCAAAGTGGCCTGGTGCCACACGGACTTGATTCATGAAGGCAGCAAGCCTGAACACTGGTTTCGAAACAACTTGGTTTTGATCAGTCACACTGCATGCATGACTCGCTGCTAATCTCTGGGTGGTTTTTTCATTTTAGATTTATTCACCCAGTGTCTTGCTTAAGCTGAAAAATACTTTTATTTCACCAGAATATTCTCTGATTCTTTGTTTTCACACATCCAGTTTTTTAATTCCTTTAAAAATTTTCTGTGTTTATAATGCCTCCTGATTTCTATCATTTTTATGCACCAGATTTTATGTAGGAACTGTTCCACCAAAAGGAATCCCCTTGCTATAATATCTTTTGAGGAAAATATTATTCTTTAAGACCCTAACACTAATTCGTAGAACAAAGCATGGAACATTTCTTGTAGTTAATACATGTTCATGCAAAAAGAAACTTGATATTTTCATTGAAGAATGTTGATTTTAATAACTTTTACTAATGTGAATATTATTATTCATAATTTAAGTAACCAAATAAAACCACAGTTATTTATTATTAAGATTAAAAACTATTTACATGGTCTCTCAATTAGAAGACTGAAGTGTATTTAAAAATGGAAAAATACCCATGATGACACCATCTTTTTTATTAACTAAATATCAAGAGCTGTGCAGGGTTATGATTTGACCACCTGCAAGCTGTCAAGTTAGCATGAGGTAGTTTGTGGATGCTGCCAGAAGACAGGAGACTCCCCCAGGATCAGAGACTAAGGACTTCCTGCCAGCACAGCAGACAGCCAGTGGTTCATGTTCATGTTGGTTCCTGAGTTCCTTTCCTATTGCTGTTGTAACAAAGGACCACAGACTCAGTGGTTTAAAGCAATACACATTCATCTTCTCACTGTTCTAGGGTGCAGAAGTGAAAAGTCAATGTCAGTGGACTAAAACCAACGTGTGGCCAAGGCTATGTTCCACACCGAGGCTCTTGGGAGGGATTCATCTTCCTACCTTTCCCAGCTTGCATAGGTGCTCATACTCCTTGGCCCAGGGCCCTGTGTCACTGTGACTTCTGCTGCCACTTCACATCTCTGTCTCTGACCAATCTGCCTCTCTCCTCTAAGGACCTCCGTGATGACGTTTGCTTTCCCACAGTGATCTGCCATCCCAAGGTCCTTGACAGTCACACCTGCAGAGTCCCTTTTGCCATGCACAGTGACATATTCCCAGGTTCTAGGGATCAGACCGTGGACATATTGGGGGCCATTATTCTGCAAAGTTCTTCCCTTTGGCTCCACTGGTTCTTGTCCATCCCACATGCAAAATGCATCCACCTCATCCCAACACCCTCCAGAGTCTCATTTACTACACCATCAACTCAAAGTCCAACATGTAGTCTATGTATTATCAGCTCAAAAGCCTAAATATTTTCATCCTCATCGCCTAAGTCAGGCATGAGTGAGACCCTGGGTGTGATCTTCTCTGCTCAAAATCCTGCAATGGCTTCTCATTTCACACAGTGAAGAAGCGAGAGTCCTTATGGTGACCTTACAGGTTTCCTCCCCCTCCCCAAGCTGAGCTCATCTCCGGTTTTCTCCCTGGCTCACTCTGCTCCAGCAACACTGGCCTCCCTGCTGGCCCTTGGGGACATCAGACTTGCACCCACAGGCCTGTTGCCCTGGCCGGTCTCTGTCAAACTCATATGCTGAAGTCCTAACCGCCAGGACTACAGAACATGACCCCATTTGGTAATAGGGTTGTTGCAGAGGTCATTGGTTAAGAAGAGGTCATTAGGGTGGGCCTTAATCCAGTATGACTTGTGTCCTGATAAAAAGGGGCAATGTGGACACAGAGATACGTGTACATGGGAGATGACGTGATGAAATGTGGAGAGAAGACTGTCGTCTCCAAGCCAAGGAGAGAGGCCTGGACCAGCCTCTCCCTCCCAGCCCTCAGGAGGAACCAGCCCTGCTGACACCCTGCCTGCAGACTCCCCACCCCCAGGGCTGTGAGACAGTGAGCCTCTGTAGTTCCCGTCACCCAGTGTGCGGTGCTGTGTTAGAGGAAGCTCAGCAACTAGCACCCCCTTCTCAAGGTCCTCAGTGAGGCCTGCTCTGGCCATCTCATTTTAAACTGGAAACTGCCTTCCCCTTGTCTCTGCCCCAGAAACCCCCTCTCCCTGATCATATTATTTCTATCACCTTCTAGAATACCATATATTTCACATGACTGTCACGACTGTAGTTTATGTTCTGCTCTTCGTCAGTCCTACAGGGACAAGGATCCTTATTTGTTCACTGACGGACCTCAGGTGTCTTGACCAGTACCCGTGGCACAGCAGTCAATACAAATTGGCCGGATGGAAGGAGGGATCGTTCCTTACATTCACAGGTGAGTGAACGAAGATTCCGGGGGATTGAGTGTTTTGCTCAGGCACAGAGCTGGTAAGTGTCAGGCCAAGGTGGGTTTCAGGTACCTATGAACCTGTGGGAGTCTTGAGTGATTCCCTTTCCATTGATTAGTATTTCTCAGGTGTCTCTTTTTCTGGCTCTAACTTTTGACTTCTTTCTGGTATTCTTCTAAGCTTTCAACCAGTTGTAAGTTTTAATTCTGCTTTGTCTCAGGTAAACAAATGAAATCTGTAAATCTTTTAACTCATTATTTCATCTAAATACATTGTGATTAGTGATGATGTATTTCTGGCATCTTGTTTTGTGATTTCTATTTGCTTTGCGCTGCTTTTCTTCTGCCGGTTATATCCCTTGCAGTCATGGTTAAGAGCATGGCGTGTAGAGGCAGCCTATCTGAGCTTGGTTCCCTCCCTTGCTAACCATGTAACCAGGATACGTAATCCCTTTGAGACTCACTTTCTTCATATACAAAAAGTGGTACTATCCACCTCAAAGACTGTGAGCATTAAGTGATAAAATGGATGGAGAACTTAGAATAGTGACCGGCGTATTTTGCATTCTTCATTTTGACTTCTTTATTTTTATTCTCTTTTTAAACAATTACTTTAGAGATTACTGTTGAATTTTAATGAACACCCTAGATATTGAAGATTAAAATGTTACTTAACCCATACATTGAATTTTATATACCAAATGATATCTGTATTTTGTTTCCATAAGTTCTGTTTAGCTCTATAAAAAAATTGATCTGCTTTCTTTTACATGATGTCCTGATTGTTCATTATGTTACATAAGATTCATTTTATCTTTTAATGATTCAGTCATACTTATTTTATGCTCTCTCTTAGATTATTTCATAATTTTAGGCTCTGGAATATTAATCATCCTGTGTTTTACGGTGAGCTCTTTCTTCCCTGTGGCATTTATTTTCTTCTGTTTATAGTTGTGTGTCTGTGTGTGTGTAGAGTTGTGGGAGTTTCTCTATAGTGAGTACAATTATTTTCCTATGATTGTCCCTTACATCCTGGTTTATAAAGTTTCCCTAGAGAACAATTTTGTGTTGCTTATCCTAAGGCTCCAGGTGATATGTTCAACCTTGAATTATATTTTTCAGTTTGGGAATTCCGGAATCTTAAGTGGAGTATCAATATGGATTCCACATTCATATAAAGCAGGGGCTTGGAGATTAGATTTTTTTAAGGGAGATTTTGTTTTTCCCTAGAGAACAGGCTGTTTCACCCCTTTCCTGCGTGCACAGGTGGAGAAATTTGAGTCTTCCTTTCAGTGAAGAGTCAAGTCGTCCAATACGTCTTATGCAGAGGTTTCTATAAAGGAAGACTTCTACATCTGGTATGGACACTTTTTCTTAATGGACATTGTATCCCTATTTATGTGCAGATGAAAACCCCTTCCCTCCAGGGTGCTGTGGCATCAGCTCACAAGATTACCATTTTTGCGTTAAGTGTCCTCTTTTTATTGTCTCCTGGGAACTTCTCTCTCCATAGTTATCTCTGTGTTACTTTTGTTGTTGTATTTTATACGGCATTACTGAAAGTTTTACTTAAAAGGGATCCTAATTAGCTCTGTTTACCTGTTTCCAGAGCTGAAAGCTTCAGTTCTAGAGTATCTGTTTGATTTTTCTTAAAAATACATTCCAATATATTTCTCTGGTGAAAGTCTTGACCCTGTTATCTGTTCTCCCATCATTTCCTTATTTTCTTGATTATATTAAAAGTGTTTTATAGCCTTTATTGGTAACTCTGATGCTTACATCACCTGGGGGTTTGCATCCTTTGTCTAATATTTCTTATTCTCATTTTATCCATCATATAGTCTTGACATGTTGCATGTCTAGAAATTCTTTATTACATGGCAGACACTGCAAATGAAAAATCCATATCTTATCTTCTGTAAGAGGTTTTCTACCTTCCCGTTAGGCAGACAGGGTGAGAGACTGATCATCTCACTCCAATAAGGCCCTGAGTTGCGTCGACAAAAGTGCCTTTTTTCTTAAGACAGCTTTGAGGTATACTTGGCAAAATAATTTTCACAGATTTAAAGTGTACAACTTAATGCGTTTTGACATAAGTATATCCCCAAGGAACCATGACCACATTCAAGACAGTGAACATACCCATCACCCACAAAACTCTTCTCCTGCATTTTGTTGTCCCTCCCTCCCTCCCCGTCTATTCCCCTGGAAACCATTGATCTGCTTTCTATCACAACATACTGGTTTGCATTCTCAAGATCGTTGTATGAATGGATTCATGCAGTATCTACTCTATGTTGTCTAACTTCTTTCATTCAGTGTAATTATTTTGAGAGTCATATGTGTTGCTATATTAATAGCTTATTTTTCTCATAGCAGAGTATTGCTTAATGCTGAGTTTTTCCTGAATAGTTTATTGCGAACAGTGTTTGGTTAGACCATCCTTTGTTTCTCCATTTACTTCTTGATGGATGCGTGGGTTATTTCCAACTTGAGCTATTATAAATAATATTGCAGTGAATATTTGGTTACAAGTCTTTTTATGGACATACACTTTTATTTTCTAAAGCATCAGATGAGAAATATCTGGGTTAAATGGTAGATAGGTGTTTACCTTTTTTAAGGAAACTGTTAAACAGTTTTCCAAAATGGTTGTGCTATTGTAAATTCCTCGTGGTATGTATCAGTTCTGGTTGCTCTACTTCCTTGCCAGCACTTTGTAAGGTCGATCTTTCTAATCGTATACATTCTAGTATATATGTGAACTAGTATCTCACTGTGATTTTTAAAAGCATTTCTATAATGACTAATGGCATCTTTAATCAGCATCTTTTCATATGCTTATTATCCATCTGGATATCTTTATTGAAGTGTGTTTTCTGGCCTCATTCATTCATTCAGGTGTTTGCATTATTATTGTGTTTTGAAATGTTTTTATTCTGGATCAGACACAAAGAGAGACCTTTACCAGACATATGATCTGCAAATAGCTTCTGTCTATAGCTTGTCTTTTCATTTGCTTAGCAGTGTTTAGAAGAGCTTTGAAGAGTCTTCATTTCTGTAAAGTTCACTCTATCAGTTACTTTTTAAAATAGATGATACTTTTGGTGTCATAGCAAAGAAATATTTGCCAAATCCAAGGCCATAAAGCTTAAGCCTATGCTTTTTCTACTAGCTGTTTTATAGTTTTAGATTTCTTATTAAAATCTATGATCCACTTTGAGTTAATTTTTGTATATTTTGTGAGGTGTGGATCAAAGTTCATTTTTTTTTTTTGCATATCACTGTCTAACAATTCCCTCACTAATTGTTGAAAAGATCCTTTTCTCCACTGCATCCTTTTTGAGAATCAATTGTCTATATAAGTGTTTGTTTAGTTCTGAACTTTCTATTCTGTTCCATTATTCTATTTTCCTGTTTTACACCAACAGCATACATTCTGATTACTGTAGCTTTATAAAATAAAGTCTGAAAATTAGATAGTGTAAGTCTTCCAACTTTGTTTTTCTTGTTCAAAGTTGTTTTGGATATTTGGGATCCTTTGCATTTTTATATGAATTTTACAATCAGTTTCTAAATTCCTTACATCCTGTTCTACCAAAATTCCACCCATGTCTTTGGCCATCTCCAAAGCCGCATTTTCAGAAGTCTCTCTAGATCCCAGGTGAAAGGAATTTGTCTTTCTTCTGGCTCCATTCACATTTCATATTATTTGATTACATTTATTCATATTTGGCTGTATGTACTTGTCTGATCTTTCCAGCCATATGGTAAATCTCTCAAAATTAGGAATCTTGACTTGGTTCCCTATATCTGCTGAGAAAACTAGTTCTATGCTTTGCAGCAGTGAGCCCTGCAGTAAGAGGTATCTGCAGCACACATCTAGCTCATTGCTTGCATATTGTCAAGAAATCCTGCAGATTTAGAATTGTTTATTGATTGTTGTCTCCAAGACGTCTCAGTCTTTTTTATTTCTATTGTTACTGTTGCAGTTTCAAAGAGCAATGGCTAATTATTTTCCAAATATCAAAACATACTGTAATTGAGTTGTGATGTAAATTATGTGCTGCTGTGTCTTAAAAACCTCCTTAGTGTTCACAGGCTCCTTCACTCATGGAAATTTTGGGAGAATGACATATCCTTAGAGATAGCACTGCTGACTTTGGCGACCTGAGAAGCAGTATCTGAACTCACTCCTGATGTTTTTCTAGTGTCCCATCTAGCCCTCCTCCAGCCCTCCATGGGGGGACATGCAGTTCTGCACTTGAAAAGCCTGTTGCTTCTCAAGAAGACTTCCCTATGAAACATAATCATGTCCTTCTTTTGGGGACATTCAGTCCAGAGATTTGGCGGCAGGGGAAAATGTTTAGTCTGCTTTTGGTAGAGCCTAAACTCTTCCATAATTATTAGAAGCAAATCCAATGAGGAAACTGTGTTGGCATCTAACAAATCAGCATAAATGTCTGATGAGGCAGATCAGCTTCCCCATCCCACTCAGGCGTCATGTTGATGTGACACTCAACTTGGCTAAAATTTTCTCCTCTGTGCAACGTAAGTTTCAAGACATTATGAATGGCTTTTTGTTTTTCTTCCTTGGTCTTTCCACATTCACTGTGTCTGGTGAGATTATATGAATCCTGCTTATTTTCAGCCCAGCAATTACCCTTTTTAAAGGATCACATGTTTAAAAGGCTAGTGGACAATTTGTTAGAAGATAGAATTCCTTAGATTTTGGTCCTGGAGTTGAATCTTGGTTAGGGGTGAATGAAAATTCCCATTAAAATTTTAAATTCAGTGTTACAAAGTTTTAAAAATAGTTAAATATTAGTCAATTTCATTAAACACTTTAGCAGTTATTTACTTTTAAGCCGGTTTCTGGGGCAATTTTTTAAATGATTCCCTCTCTTTATTGATTCCCTCTTTATCAGAATCCTTGAGAGGCCCTTGTCATCACTGTCAGTATCATCATCATCATCATCATGGAACTGATTCCTCTGGACGATTCTAGGAAAATAAAGAGATCGGTGGAGTTATGTGTAGGTCAGTGTGTGCATATACAATAAGAACAGTTATCAGACATTAGATGCAAGAAATCCACTTTATTTAGAGAAGAATGTGGTCATGAAATCCTGATGTGGTGAATGAAGGTAGCAGTGGGAACAGAATAGTCAGTGAAAAGGAGGAGGAAGTGAGCGAAGCGGGGAGCATAGATCCTTGGTTAGCCGATCATCAAATTGGTGAGAATGAGGGGAGTGTGTTGGCAGAATCATGTCCCTCCCCCGCCACAGGTTAGCCAACTGTGACATGTTTCTGTACATGGTAAAAGGGATGACAGATTATATTAGGAGAAAAATCTTAGAGGATTTCTGTCTTCTAAATTGTCTATTAGCCTTTTAAACCCGTGATACATTATTAAAGATTAGTGGAGGGCCACAAATAAAAAGGATTCATATAATCTCACCACACATACTGAATGTAGAAAGACTAAGAAAGAAAAACAAAAAGTCATTCATAAGTGCCTTGAACCTTAAATTGCTCATGAGAGGAAATGTCACACAAGGTGAATGTCACAGCCACATACATAATGCCTGAGTGGGAGGGGAGAAGGGGATCCTGAGATGAGACAATAGGGTGAGTAGCCTGGATTGTCCAGGTGGGCCCAATGTAATCACAAGGGTCCTTAAAATGGAGGACATAGCCCAGCTGAGTTTAAACTCAGAGGGAGGTGTAGCCATGGAGCAGTGTTCAGAAAGGCTGCTGGCCATGAAAATGGAGGAAGTCGTGGGGCACAAGCTAAGGAAGTTGGGTAACCTCTGAAAGCTAGAAAAAAAACCAAAAACAAGGAAACATTCTCTTCTAGATCCTCTAGAAGGAAGGAACCCTGCTGTTAAGTTGAATTTAGCTCAATGAGAACTGTGTTGGATCTCTGACCTCCACAGCCATAAGGTGATAAATCTGTGCTGGTTTAAGTTGTTAAGCTTATGGAAATTTGTTACAGTGGTAATAGAAAAATAACATAGTGGGCGGTAGTGTAAGGGATTAAAGGTCTAGGCTGGGGTGTGGAGAGGATTCTGACATTTATACTGAAAAACAACCAGGTGCAGTGGGAAGGTGTCTTAAGGAAGACCTACCTGGCAGGGCTGTTAAGACGACTGTTTGGAGTGAGGAGAGCATTGGATTAGAGGAATCAATTAAATCTCTACCAGAAAAATAAGGAGTAAAATAACAGGGCTTCAGTGTTAGTGGATGCAGGAATGGAAATGTGCAGAGGGATATAAACATTACTTTGATATTAGCTCCAGGTTTGATGACTGCATGTTGGGGAGAGTTAGCCGATGTGTGGGCTGAATGTTTGCATCCCCTCAAAATCCATATGTCAAAACCCCATCTCCCAGGGTGATGGTATGGGAGGCGGGGCCTTTGGGAGGTGATTACTAGGATAAAGTGAAGTCATGAGAGTAGAGCCCTCATGAATGGGATTAGTGGCGTTATAAAGGGTCCCAGATTGCTTGCTTCTCTCTGCTCTCTGGCCCATGAAGATAGAGGGAAGACAGCCATCTTCGAGCCATGAAGGCTATTCTCTCCCAGATACATTGACCTCAGTCTCCAAAACTTAAGGAACATGCTGGTTGTTTAAGCCACCCGACCCACGGTAATTTGTTACAGCATCCCAGACTGACGAAGACAGGGGAGAATGCCTCTGAGTTTGGCACTGATTGCCTGGAGAATGCTGAAACCCAGGGAAGTGGGCAGCACAGACGTTTACCCATTTAATCCTGGCAACGCGGTACGAGATAGAGTCTACATATTTCTCGCTATTTAAAAGGGAAGGAAAAAGAGGCACAAATAACAACAACAACAACAACAACAATAATTTTTCCAAGATTCACACAGAACCCCCTGGAGGCAGAGTGAGAATTTATACTCAGGCAGGCTGACCCCAGAGCCCCTGCTCATAACTACTAAGTCAGATCACCTTGCTTATGTGGATCAATTTTTTTCAAGTGTGATATGAGGGTACTGTGTCCAGTAACTTATAATTTCAAAATACCTCACTGTAAGGGAATCATTAGTCCCAGGCTTTGCAAACCACAGAAAGCTAGACATACAAAAATAACTCGTTAGGGCAAGATAACCAATAATGTTTTTAAATATTATACTTGCTGAACTTTTGCAATAAAATGTGTATTTATAATTCTGTCTGGCTACAGAATAACTTCATAATCCTGAATGTGGCTGGTGGCTCCCATGGTGGGCAGCACGGGCCTAGAGAATTTAAGTGACTTGTGCAGCCTCGCCCAGGAAGCTTGTGGTGGGATCAGAGCTATAGGCTGGGACTTTTCCTTCCTATCCAACAAGTCCCTTATGGAGGCTTAGAAGCTTCTCCTTTGGTGCTCAGCTGTCTATCCGTACATATGACATCTTGTCAGGTGTCCCAGCCTGCTCCTGAACATCAGCCAGAACCCACTTCTGCTCTTTTCTGGCCAGGTAATACATTCTAGCAACTTCCATTGACTTCTTGGCATCAGATCTTACCTGGAAGGGTAGTGGCTAGAGATGTAAATGTGTCCACATGGCAGAGTTTTCATACACATAGCAGGAGTTGTCAAGAGAAGAAAACGTCAGGAAGACGAGTGGAAGCAGGTCATTTAAAATACCAAATGGGTACTTTCAATGTATGTTTGTCTTTCCAAGTCCATACTTGTTCTGCTTGTGCATTACAGGCCAGTAAATCGGGAGAGCAGGTTTTGCGGCAAGAAACAGCAACTTTAATTTGGAAAGCCAGATGAGAAGATGGAAGTCAAATGTCCTGGAAAACCATCTCCCAAAGTCAGAATTCAGGATCTTTTTATATTAAAAAGGGGAAGCAGGAATGCTTGGTTGTTGCAAACTTCTTTTATGAATTCTTTGTTGTTAGAATCTTTTGTTCTTGCAGCTCTTCACCTGGGTCAGATCCGTGTAAACCTCCAAAAAACAAATGTTATTTCTATTTTGTAACTTGTTATCTTTATACGAATGGAAAAGTGTTAATTTCCTTTAAAGTCAGAGCCTTGAGGATAGGGTCTCCTGTATATTTCAGGCTTTAGGCAACATTGTTTTACAAAAGGTGCAGAACGAACAAGACTAAACCTAGGAAAAAGGGCACAGGTTTAAAGTCAAACGAACAGATCTAATATGGAGTAAGATTTGTTCTTTCCTATTTCAGTAGTGCCATGTAGAAGGCACTTTGGGCAGCTTTTTGTAGGGTCCTGGAGGCTTTCTCTCTCAGCCTCTGGGCTCCTCTATGGTAAACCCTTCACAGCTGTCTGGCCTGCTGGAAAACCACTCCGACTGTTTTGCCCGGAAGATGTGTTCGGTTTATAACTCATATCTACTCCTTGGAAAACAACTCAAGAAAAACTCAGTTGGTTTTCCACCAGCCCTTGGCAAGGTTGAGGGATAGCATGTTATTATTTTATAAAATAAATTAAAAATAAAAATAAAAATAATAATAATAAAAGAAGTCTTAAAAAAGCACTGGGCACATAGGAGAGAGTCAATAAATGTTTCCTGGCTTAAATTAACAGTGATGGCTCAGTGAATCCATGGCTGTTGTATTTGCTGTGCTAGTTACTCCTTTGCTCCATTTCAATTTTTTTTAACTGAAAAAGAAATACATGCATATGGTTAAAAAAATTCAAACAGAGCACAAAAATACACAAGTGAAAGAAGTTTTCCCTCATCCTCTGTTCTTTCAGCCCTCCCTGGAGATGCCACTGTTTACTATTCTTTTTGTGCTTTTCCAGATATGCTTTGCATATTCCCACCTATGTATGCAAATTCCTTTAAACGTTTACTTATTTTTAACTTATAGGGGTTTAAATCCTCAAGTGCTTTCTGCCCGGGTAATAGAAAAGAACAAATCTGACTCCATACTAGAACTTTTCCTTTGACTTTAACCCTGTACTCTGTCTCCTAGGCTTCATCTTGCTTGTGAAACAATGTTGCCTAGAGCCTGAAATATACAGGAGAGCCTATTCTGAAGGCTCTGACCTTTAAGGATATTTAACACTTTTTCATTCATAAAAAGATAACAAGTTGCAGAATAGAAAATAACGTTTGTTTTGCTGGAGGTTTACAGAGATTTGACTCAGGCGGATAGCTGCAAGAAAAAAGGATTTTAAAAAAAAGAATTCCTACACCAAGAATTTGCTGCAACCAAGCACGTAGGAAAGAAGCCTGAATTCTGACTTGGGGAGATGGTTTTCCAGGACATTACTTTGCCATCAAGGTCTACAGAAACTTGGTATTCCATGCCCCAACACCTGGTCTCCCAACTTACTGGCCTGTCCTGCACTGAGGAGAATGAATTTGGACTCAGTAACACTCCTATCTACCCAGCAAGCTGGGCACTGGAAATGAGGACAGCTCTCCCACACCCAGGGACCTACTGTGAGCCCTTGATGGTTCCCCTAGGGTGGGGTGTGGTTTAATCAGGAGGGATGGGGACTATGCACCTACACTCAGGCAGTATGCTCCCTCTGGGGCTCTGATTTTATACCTCCCGCTCCCCGCCAGCTCAAAACCTGGGATAGTGGAGCTAAGGCAGAGATCTTGCCTGCCTGTTTCCCAGCGTGTAAAAGGGGAATATGTACTCTTCCCAGGGTAGTTCTGAGCGACAACACCCTCGGGTGCTTGGTTCCCAGAGCAACAGGAAACACTTCTCCGCGTGGGGGCAACGGACGTGATCCCATAGGGGTTCTGCAGAGGCCTCGAATGAAGGGCTGGACCAGGGAGATAAAATTTGAGCTGCGGGCCTTGAAGTGTTAGAGAAGGGTGCAGAGGCAGGACTGCTGCCTGTTTCGGGGTGCCGCCGGAGGTAAAGCTTATTCTCTCCATCTCTGCTACTCCCCTCCCCTCTCCAGATCCCTCCGTTCTCTCTGCACCTCCTGTCCATCTACCTCCCTCCACTTTTCCCCTCCTCCCTTCCTCCTCCCATTTTCTCCCTCCCTCACTTCCCCAGCTTCTCTCGCAGAAACCAGAGGGTCGCTGGCACGACTGCGCATGCGTAGTCGGTGCCAGCTGGACCGCGGGTTGGAAGCTCCAGCTCAGAGCCGGATCGGCCCCAAAGGCTTCTCCATTCTGTCGCCCGTTAGGCCTTTGGCTTCTGCCCGGGGCCGGGACCTCCGGCAGTGGAAGTGCAAGGTAGGGGCTCCCGGGAAATGTTCAGGCTGCTGGGGGAGGGTGGTCCGCGTGTCAGAGCCCGCGAGGGCGCGAATCAACGTGTGTTCAGCTGAATTGCTCGGCCCAGGCCCCTCTGCCCCAGTGCCTCCGTCACACCTGTCCAGGGCCAGGTGTGCACCTGCCGCCTCTCGCCCCAGCCGGGCTCCCCTCAGTCCGCGGCTGGCGTCCCCTTCCCCTCTCCCGCCTGCGAGAACTCTCCTCCCGGGCTTCCTCTCCTCGGCCGCCGACCCGTCCCCACACCTGTGCGGGCTGTGTCCCGCGCGGGCGGGGTCTGCGGACCCGGACGGGGGCGGGCGGCTGGGGCTGGCCTCCGAGCGGGGCTGCCGCACGCGTCCCCCACCCAGCTCTCCCTGCCCCACGACCCCGGGGCTGCCCTCCTCTCCCTTTCCCGCTCCCTGCGGACCAGGTCAGTGGCGTGGGCGCTGCTCCCTGGGCTGAGAGCCTCAGGTTGTAAATACCAGCCTCTCCTGGTGGAGTTGGCAAAAGGGAGCGTCAGTGCTAAGGAAGCTTCCGTCTCCTCCCTCAGTGTTTCTGCCCCAGGTAATTTCCTTGAACAATTTCAGGTGTTATGATGGCGGTGCTTGATGATGTCACGTGTTTTTATAGTGCGAGGGATTATAGTGGTGAAAGCAGGGCTTGGTTCAGCTAAAAATGAGCTGAAGGCATGAGGCTGTGACATCCTCCAGGCTTCCCTCTCCCAGGGTGAAACGTGTGACTGTAGATTTTAGAAAGATAGTTACAGTCCCTAACTAGCCCAGCCCAGCTAGTGTGTGTTAACAGGAACAGCACCACCAGAGGCGTTGGAGACCCAGGGACATTGCAGTCCTAAAGAGCTCCTGGCACAGTTTGGTTTGTTTTGGCTTTTTGTTTTTCTTAAATTGTGTGGCACACTAGTTGTATAGAGGGGAAAATAATTGTCAAGAAATATTTTTTTTCATATAACAGCTTTATTGTGATTTTGTTCACACACCATGAAGTCCATCCATTTAAATTGTACAATTCAGCAGCTTTTAGCATATTCACAGTGCTGCAACCATTATTATTCCAGAACGTTTTTTATCACTTCAGAAAGAACAGTGGAAATCAATGACCTATCCACCCTTCCCCAGTGGTGTTTCTAAAGAAGTTTCTTGGCTGTTCCTGACCATAAATTAACTCGTTACATTCCATGAAAAATCTGGTAGGAATTCTAATAAGAATTACATTGAATCTGTCTATAAAAACAGGAATAATTAATGTCTTTATGGCATAAACTTCTTCTACCGATGAATATATCTGAGACCCTAAATTTTCATCTGTCCAGAGCCTGGCCCATGGGAAGTCCTCACAAATTGTTGGGCTTGTGAATGATGAGATTCTATACATTCTTAGTTGCAACTGTAGCTTTTCACAGAAGAGAAAAGTAACCTCAGTGAAGCCAAGTGACACTCTGATGGTCAGAAAGGGTGACAGTCAGTGCTGGAGTGATCCAGTGGACTTGGTGCTTGCCACCAGAATTCTCCACCACCTACAGCTAAGGGGATTACAGTGTTCTTTTATTTTTTTAATGACTTGCTTTTATTTTTCTAATTATTTTTTATTGAAGTGTAGTTAACTTACAATGTTAGTTTCAGGTGTACAGGAGAGATTCAGTTATAAACAGATGCATATGTATATACATAAGTTTTAGATTGTTTTTAGTACAACTCATTACAAGAACTTGAATATAGTTCCCTGTGCTATATAGCAGGTCCTTGTCATTTATTTTATATTTATTAATGTGTATCTGTTAATCCCCCCTTTCCTGCCTGCTAAACACAGTTTGTTTCTATGTCCATGAGTCCATTTCTAGCAGCATCGTTTTTCCTAGTTAATATATGCTGCTTGGTGGCTTTCAGTTTCAGTAATTCCATCTTATCTGTGGGCGTTTTACTTCTGGTGGGCCTGTATGTGGTTTTCACACGTGGTAACAGAGATCTGTATTTGGGAGAACTCCAGGCCTCCTGTAGTCCCTGGTACAGCTCACCCACTGAGCTGATGCTTGAACTGGGAAAAAAACACAGTAAATGTTAGAATTTCCACTATGATTGAGACTTCAAAGTTTCTATAACCTCTCTAGCCCACCTTAATTTTGGCTGCACCCATACTGGGTAAGTTGATGGAACTCCATGTTATGGTGATGTAGAGACAGGGCCTTGTATGCTTCTTCTCTTTCCTTTTTCTAACACTCATTCTCCTGGGCCTCCCAGATCTTCCCACAGTGGTGCCCAGGGCTGGCTTGGTGCTGCACTCAGGCAATATTTGTTAATAAGGCCCTTTCCTCATCTCTTCTCAGCGTCCGTTTCCTTCTCTGCACAATGAGACCATAGACTAGGTAAGTGCTTTTCAGTTTCTTTTAAAGCCATGTTTCCTTTGAGAAACAGAAAATGCAAATCTCTCCTCCCATCCCAACTGTTTAGATTTTGATACGTCCTCCAAGGAGTGACAAAGTTCTTTGTGGAAAACTGATGTGATTGTGATTCCAGGTGGCACAGAAAAGACTCTTCAGAGATTTATTGCAGGGAAAGGGCAGGAAAGGGGCTGTATGTCACACTTTCTAGTGTGAGCAGTGGAGAAGGGGATTGGGTTTAAATACGGTGTCTGATGTGGCCTCTCTCTAATCTTGCACAATGTGATAAACTTCTCTCCCTCAGTTTCTTCATGTGTCAAGTTGGGGTGATAGTATTTTAGGGTTTTTGTGAAACATTATACACATAATCCATTTGTGTCTCTTTAGAAACAAGAGCTGCTAGGGCGTCAGTGATTTCTTTGAAAAAAAAAATCTTGTCCATAGCACTTTGTCTGTGTGTATTTTGAAGTTCCTGGAGGGTGAGTGTTGAAACTAAAGTCCATCGTCGGACAGGTGGCCCTTGGTTCTCTGTGCCCCAGATTGCCCCCTCCTCCCCAGTCCTCTTCCTCAGTCCAGGATGAAGTTCCCTTGTAGATTTACACAGAGGTCTTGTGGAAATGGCTTTTCATTTTATTGTTTCACAAAGGAGGGCTGCCATCATGATCTCTGTGGTCAGGTTTTGGTGAACTGAAGGCTATGAAATTGGGGGTTTCTATTTAATAAAAAGAAAAATAAATTACAAATACAAACTTAGACCTAGGTTGGTGAGAAGGGCTCTTGGAAGTGGGGACCACTAGATTTGTTAGCTTCAGTTGCAGTGGCCTCTGGCCACGAGGACCCATCCTCGTGCTCTGAATTTGGAGGGACAAGTGGATTCAGTGGGAAATTTAACTGAGTGTATCTCATGGTCTAGGGATTGTTCTATTTGTGCTGTGTGTTCCTTATTTGAGACAGTGAGCTCATTTAACCTCAGTATCCTCTTTAAAATATTAGACTTTTAATTTTGTGATGTAATGGAGATTCCCATGTAGTTGTAAGAGATAATATGGAGAGGGCCTATGAACTGTTTGCCCAGTTTTCCTTAATGGTTCGATCTTGCAAAATTCGGGTACAATTCATTACTGACTCACTAACCCTTTGAAGTTTGTGTTATTGCCTTCATTTCTATTCACGATTAAACTGGGACTTAGAGAAGCACACAGGCCTGCCCAGGTCACCCACATGGTTAGTGCAGAGTTGGGTGAACTTGGGCTTGGGATTTCTAGGCAGTACCACTATGATGGTCTATAGCAGGGAGCACCATTCACTTTGCTTGTTTATTCATTCATTCAACAAACATTTATTGAGTAACCTCTGTGGGTCAGATGCTTTCATAGGGTTATCTGATTCCTCAGCAGTAATGAGAATCAGGTTAAGTTTTCTTTTTTTTAAAGAAAGTGAGAAGATATAACCCCCACCAAAGGTAATATAGCTCATAAAGGAGCGATAGTAAATTTCTACAGTCCCCCCTTTTTATGCAGGTGGTACCCTAGGCATTTTAATTTGCAAACTTGCGTAATCCAGATATATTCTTGTAAGGCAAGGATTTTTTTTTAATTGAAGTATAGTCAAGTTTACAATGTTGTGTCAATTGCAAGATGTTTTTTGAAATTTGAATTAAAAATATTTTTTGAGGAGGGTAAGTATGATTGTTTATTAGTTTCATTTTTGAAAATGAGGTACTGGGGTTTGAACCCAGGACCTCGTACATGGTAAGCACGTGCTCTACCACTGAACTGTACCCTCCTCCCCAAGGCAAGTTTTCTTACCCATTATTCTGCAGCTTAGGAGTTCAAACAAATTGGAATTGAAATCCTGATGTTTAGATCCCACTGTGGTTCTTTTCTCTATATTCTACTTAAAGGGGTTTGGAAAGCTGTTCCTTTGTTCATTTCTTTATCCAGCAGTTTTGAGCACTGACTTTGCATCAGGGTCTGGCTAGGTACTTGGAAACAGAAAACAAGAAATGACACTGCTGTGCAGGCGCAGCAAGCCTAGACCAAAAGCTGGGTAATGTGATCGGAGCTACAATAGCCATGTGCAGACGCTGAGGACAAACTGTACCCCCGGCTTTGCTTGGGCTTCCCTTGCCTTCTGGCTGGTACACACGAGGTCACTGCAACCCAGAGGGGCGCACAGCCCACAGAAGAGTATGTATATCGATCTCTTCTCACCTCTCTGCAGGGACTGCAACATGAGCATCCCTGACTACGTGCAGTGCGCTGAGAACGAACAGATTCTCCCCGTGATGGTAAAAGCCGTTGGGATCATCTCAGAGGAAAATTTTTTTGCATCTATAAGCGAATCTCCTTGGTGAGCCAGATCAGCCCGTGCGGCTCCCAGTGGGCACTCTGTATCCACTATAGGCACCACTATGCGCCCGAGAATGAGTGGAGAAACTTCCAGACACATTGCAAGGTCGTGGGCCTTGTCACCATTACCGACTGCCTCTCGGCCAAGGCCTTCGAGAAGCTCCACGTGCAGAGGAGCTGTATGGCACCTCGTTAATGACTCTCAGCTCTTTGTCTTTGTGCTGTATGGGGAGGTGGCCGAGCAGACGTGCACCGACGTGGCCTTCAATCTACGAGGCCTGCAGGCTGGTGGAGAAGAGGATCGAGGACTTCACTGAGTCACTCTTCATCATTCTGAAGTCCAAGTGGCTGGATAGGGCCCCCAACAAGTCTGGAGACAAGATCCCCCTCCTCTGCACCTTGTTGGAGAAGGAGGACTTCATGGGACTGGACACAGAGAGCAGGTAAGCCTACCTGTAGGACCGGCCGCCCTGGCTGTGTGCCGGATTGCTTCCCTACATCCAGGAAGGGATCAGCAAGGAAGAAGGCTGTCTTGTAGCCAAGGGTGGAGGAAGGTGCAGCCCGCCGATTTACAGACATTTCAAAGTGAATGCACCTTTGTTTCAGAGAGATCCTTTTAGGGTTAGTGTGGACACTTCCTCCCGTTTTTCAGCCAGGACCACTGTGGGACCCCTGGAGTTTCTGTCCAATAGAGTAGCAACAGCCACTGATGCTAGGAGCGCTGAGGAGGAGGCTGGTCTGAGCTGACATGTGCTGTAGGTCAAATGCACATCAGACGCTGAGGCTTGTCTAGAAAAAGGAATGTATTCTATCTTGTTACTTTCTATATTGATTACATGTCAAAATAATAGTATTTTACATACAGTAGAATAAGTAAGATCTGTTCTTAAAATCAGTTTCTAATATTTGTTTTTTTGTTTGTTTGTTTAATTTTTAAATGTGGCAACTGGGAAACTTTCTTTACATGGATCTCATCTCATTTCTGTTGGGCAGCCTGTCCTGGGACAGTCTCATCCCTTTGCTTATAGATGAGATGCTGAATCCCGAGACGCAGAACGAGGCGCTGGTTGAGCTGCAGCTGGAGCCAGTGTCTGCTGCCTCCCAGGCCCAGCACCTGCAAGGCTCAGGCCCTCTCTCCCTGCCCGACAGCCACCATGCCAGGTTAGGACATCAGAAACACCGCCAGGGACTTCCGAATGAACTCCTTATGCAGGGAAAGTTGTGTCACGGAGTATAGGACAGAGCAGGGAAAGGTTCCTGCTCACTTTGCCCCTGTGATTAGGTCAAAGGCCTCACTTTGCCTCGGAAGTGCAGACGAGCTCTTCTGGGCAGCCTACCCCCTCACCCTCTGCTCTGTTTCCCATGTGTCTATCGTGTTGTCCCTCGGGCAGTAAAGGTTGAGATGCCTTTGCCGAGAGGTGGTTCCACTTTGCTGGGGAGAGTGAGGGAAGTTGTATCCCCCCGGCCTACGGCCTCGGGCTTTGAGTTTGGGGAGCGCTCATGGCGGTCCCAAAGGTGACGGTCGGAGAACCTGGCACGTACTGCTGGGCCCGCTGTGGAGGCGGTGCTCTGTGATTCTTGATCATACCTAAGATCAGATCCTACTTTCTGGTTGTTGGTCAGTTGGAGGAGAAGATTCCAGAGAATTGATAAAAAGAATGTCCAGACC
Organism: Vicugna pacos; assembly: GCF_048564905.1. Classification (NCBI taxonomy): domain Eukaryota; kingdom Metazoa; phylum Chordata; class Mammalia; order Artiodactyla; family Camelidae; genus Vicugna; species Vicugna pacos. The sequence continues at coordinate 815,315 of NC_132997.1, forward strand.
AGCCCTGTGTGTGAGAGGCACAGGGGACCCGAGTCCCACCTGCGTGGGGTGTCTGGCGAACTCTGGATGAATTTTCAGTTCCTCCCCGGACATGCCTCTGTGGCTTAAGGAAGGGGCAAGGCATGTCGTGGCCATGATCTGTACTTGTCCTCACAGGGCCCTGTGATCTACATGTCCGCACTCCCCTTCTGCTCCTTGGAGATTAGGTGGCAGGTTTAGGAGCCTGGGCATTGCTGAAGGCACAGCTGCCAGCACCGGGCTTCTCCCAGACTGACTCCGTTCACCTCACCTGTCACCTCCTGCTGAGCCCCCAGGCATTAGTCAAGGTAGGTACATCGGTGCAACGTAAGCAGGGACCACCTTATCCCCCTGCACACACTGGTGGGTGAGCAGTGGAAGCCTGGAGCCCTGCCCCAGCCCCCTGGACAGTGCTTCCTCTTTTGTCATAAGAGGCACTGGTGACATTTTTGCTCAGCAACTGCTTGGCTCTGAGTCTGTAGACCCACCAGAGAATGCCAGCTTGTTTTTGCATTTTGAAGTCTGCCCTTGGGATTTGGCGGAGTAGCTGGATGTGTGCTTAGCCCATAGTGGTTGACACTATCCCCATTGTTTACCCAGAACCTCGTGTACCAGGCATGGCTCTCGGCATCAAAATACAGCAGCGCATTAAACCTCCCTCCAGGTGGGTCTCTCTGTTTTGGTACAATAAGCGCCCAGCCAGCATCTGAACGTCAGTGAGATAACGCGGCCAGTGAGCTCGGGTCAAGCACGTTCTTCTCCAGTCAGTTTTACTCCATTGTTGCTTTTACTATTCCACAGTCATTAATTTATATAGCAATGCTTTGGTGCAGGATCAGAGCCTAATTCTCTCCTGCTACTCTTGGTGGCAGTGAATAAAACTGTCCAGCCTGAAATGCGACAACATTTTGTAGCTCAAAAGCTATCTAGATGCATGTAGGTGGAGTTTAGGTTAGGGGAGCTGATCACGTTGGTGTCCCCGGCAGCGCCGCTCCCCACAGTCTCCTGCCTTCCCTGGAGCAGGAGGTTAGCGTGGGTCTCACCGTCCCCGCGTCCCTGGCCTCACACACTCAACTAAGCTCTTGTACAGGCTGTCAAAGTCATTTTTGTTCTTCTGTGTTTCTAATTTTCGCTTGTTCCTCTTTTCCTTTTTCTTTTTTTCCTTCTTCTCTTGTACTGCCCAGTGAGGATGTTGTTACGTCTGAAAAAGGTGGGCTGTGCACACCCTGCATTGGAAATAGCCAGATCGCCCACCGTACTGTCTACATCGCTTTAAAAAGCAAAAACTTAACAGCTGACTTGATTCATGTATTATCCTAGTCATCTATTTATTTTGTAATTTTTTGGAATATTTGCTTTCTTAGCACATTACCCACTGGTGTTTGATACCTGTTAAAATCCTTGCTTTGAGGAACCTGTTTAGTCCTCCTTATATTTGGTGACAAATGCGCCCTTATTAAATTTGTTTGTTTTCAAGAAGTGAGATGTGAATTGATTTAGGCTGCTGCTGAGGGATTCTTTTCATGGAGTATTTAAATTGGAAAGTCAAAGTCTGCAGCATCTTGCTTGATTCGGCTTTTACACAAACGTGCTCGGCATGTGGTTCCTGGCTGTCGCTGTGTGACGTGCGTGACGGCGTTTCCAGGCCGGCGGTCACTGGTGAGGAAGTGGCCGGCTCGGGGGTGAGCAGCTGCAGGGGACGCTGTTTGAGGAAGCAGTCACTTTTTTTTTTGCATTCAACTTCCCCGTGCCATTTAGTTAACTTTGCCTTCATAAAGGAGCAGTATCGTGTCTAAAATCCATGCCACTCTTTTGTTCCCTTTAGGAGGCTGGTTTCTCTGAGTATCAGGACTACATAGCCTTCTCCGAAGAGGCTGGCTCACCTGGTGGACAAATGGAGCGCTAAAGGGGATCGAAGGCTCCACTCTGTTTCAGCCAGTGGGCATTCAGAGCCGGGTCTGTGGTTTGCCTCAGCAGCCGTGCTGGCCTCCCTGCACCGGCCTTTATTTTAACCCATGTTGGCAGTAAATAGCTGACTCCGTGTCTGTTGCAGCTGACGTCCACCACTGACGGCCGTGTCGTTAGTTTGTGGTAGTGAGACACCAACACCTCAGTCAGCTGTGGAGGAAGATGCTTTGGCCGACCTAGGACGTTGCATTCTCACCCCCACCATGGTTCATCTCACCCGGGGGAAGGGTTTGGCCACAACCATCATGCTGACCATGAGACATTGTTTCTCTTTTCATGCTCTGGTCCAAATGTGGACACTTCATTTTTCACTGAATTTGTCTCGCTTGGGTCAGGACAGAATATCTGAATGGGTCCATCACATTCTGGGTGGGGAACAGAACAGAAGTAAGTGTCGCAAGTTGAATGAGTTTAGGCTGTCTGGGTTGGCAAATGCAGGCTGGGATCTGTGATGACTGGGCTGTGCCCTGGACACAGGCCTTTCCTGTGGCTCCTGAGAGCCCAGGGGTCGGAGTGAGAACATCCTTGCCTGGGCTCCTCCATCCTCTTTTGCTCACTGGCAGCTGTGTCTGCTCACTAGGAGCTCCCCAAGACCTCGGGCCCTTCAAATCTCAGACCACAGGCAAACCTTGAGTCCCTTCTCCTGGGCCTCCTTTGTGAGAATCCAGTGCCTTCTGAGGTGACCTTTGCCAGGAGATGCCTCCCCCTCCAGGGAGCACCCTTCAGAGGACTGTGACTCACTGCACACTGCTGTGAGCTTGTGGGGTTCCGGCCGTGGTCCCTGCAGAACCAGACTTGAGATGGGCTTAGCGACAGAAATAACAAGACTGATTCCAGGGCAGGGCCGGGGGGAGGGAACAGGGGAAATTTAATGTGACCTCAAACACCTAGATGTGTGCTGGGGCTGTTACTAAATTGGGAAGCCTGGGAGATACCTGCCAGGAATCGAATTCCAGAGTAAATGGTGGACATGAGGCATTTTTTAGATGCCATTTGTCATCCAAGTTAGGACTTCAAAGAGGCACTCGGGTCTATGAGCCTGGGGATCAGGTGAAGGTGCCGGAATAGCGATACACGTTGGGATTCGTCCTTCTTAGCTGGTGTTCACAGCCTTACATGTGGGTTAGCACTTCTCCAGAGGTGCAGACTGAGGGTGGGGGAGAGCAGGGCTGTGCCTCGGTTGGAGGAAAGCCCAGACCATGCAGCTTTGATGTGTCAGTCAGCGGCGTTTGGGATTTTCACAGCAATGCCATTTATCCTTAAGGGGCCGGGTGGTGGGCAGGGCCAGCCAGGAAGAAATCTGAAGGGAGGTTCGTGGCCACGTGTGTGTCTTGGGACGTTGCAGAGTCTGCAGGGTCCGGGAGGGTAGACTACTCAGAAGCTGGACTTGGAGTGGGGAGTGGGGAGAAGGTAGTCACACTTAACTTTTGAGGGAGGGAGGGAGGCCTAGGGAGTCCCCACCCTACCGGACTCGATTTCCCATGAGCAGAAGGCAATCATACAGGATCTGAGATGAAAAGGGATGGGTGCTGGGAGGGGAGCCAAAGTGGAGAATGGTGCTTGGACTGTTCTAGAATAGTCTCCCTGTATAATAGAGTTAAAACAACCCAGACTCTAAAGAATATTGATAGTAACTGGGGAGGAGGCAGTTTTTCTGGCCTCCTAAGGGTAAGTTATATATCTGGGGATACACAGAAGAAACGGGCAGTTTCTTGCTGGGGCTTGATCCTTACCAGAGGCAACAGTGCAAGTGTAAAGGGAGACAAGGGCAGCGGAGGGAAACTAGCCAGGCCCCGTTTCAGGTACCAGGCAGCCGCCCTACTTTCGTGTTGCATTCAAATCCATGCCTCCCAGGTGTGCGGTGGCAGCCCCGTTTTGCAGATTGGGAAGCCTTCTCAGAGGGGTTAAGGAATTGTTCCATTTAGTGGCTAGTAAATGCTGTAGCAGGATTCAAGCATGGCCTTGTCAGACTTCAAGGGCATGTTCTCTCTACTAATTCCTGTTGTACCTGGAATGGTGAAGTGAGTCAGTTCCGGAGCCTTTCAGAAAAAGTACGATTTAAGTGCCTCAGGACTGTTTCACAAAGCTCAGCGTTCTTTGATGGTTTGGAAGCACTGCAGTGCTTTACACCCTACAGATGTAAGGTTTTACTCCTTTGACGATAACGTGGTTGCAAATGACGTACAGGTGCAAAACCAGACTTAGCAGCTTCTGAAGGGAAACTCTCCAGTTCTCCCTTGATAGGCTGTCTTCCGCGGGATGTAACTCTGCTGCAGCTTAGGCCTGAGGTTTTCGTATGGAGTGAGGGTTTGATAACCAATGTTAACATAAAACGATCAGATGGAGAAAATCGACGTTGGCAATTTATTTTTGGGTTTCATTAGAAAAGATGCATTGTTGGTTAATAGCCCATATAACGTATGAAATTGAGTACAGAACATTGCATTTCTTACTTTCTACTTACAAATGTGTTCTATTGTAAGGTTGTCTGCTTTGAAAATTCAGCTCAGACACTAGGGCCCCTGTCAGTGTGTTGGTGTGATTGCATTTACACAGTGCATGTAATCTGGGCTTCCACAGCCCCAAACACTGCAGTGCAGAATCATGGGCTGTAGCAATCACTTAGTTACGCAAATACTTCTGAAACTATATGATTCCAAAAAAAAAAAAAAAAGAGAGAGAGAGAGATTGCCTTTATCAAAGTTCCTTTGGAATTTAACAGCATACTGTTGTTGAGCAGCTCTGGCTTGCTTTATATATGAATATATACATTTCTTTGCATGTAACTTGGTTCTTGGACTAAAACACCAAGCTCTTGCTTTCCATGAGCCACAAAAATCGTAGCCAAATGACACATGTATGAAACATTTTATTCTCTTTTTCTGAGAAAGTATCCTTAAATTTGGGACTTGGGCTCTGATTTTGCTTTTTGCTCTCCCTACCCCTCATCATCTCACTCCTTTTTCCCACGTGGCCTCCAAGATGTCATGGTCTCAAAGGAGTGGGTGGACAAACACCAGTTGGTTGCCATGCAGTGCTGCTGTAGAAGAAGCCCAGCCACAAGCTAAAGGGTATTATCAGAGAGGACTTCCTGGAAGAAATGGGCTCTACATTCAGTTCTGAGGGCAGACTAAGAGTCAGCCAGGAGAAGGAGTCAAGAATGTGGCTCATGTGGCAAGTGTAGCCCGGGCAGAGGCCTGGAGGCTTGTGGTTGGGGACTCGTGGAGACTGCCATCTGTGGTCCAGGGTGGAGGGTGCCCTGCTGGGGAGGACACTGGAAAGGGCCTGGGAGGAGGGCTTTGGAGGATCTTGGGTTTTACTAAAACTGACACAGGGAGCAGTGAAGGCTGTCAGCAGGAAGTGACCCTCAGGAAAGGTACTTCTGGTTTTGCTTCTGATATTCTACAGAAAGAAGGGCCGGGATGGGTGAAAGCAGGTATGTCTCTCCCTTTGAGACCCACCCCGTCATTCATTTATTTATAACACGTGCACTTCTGAGTGTCTAGGGTAGAGAGGGTGGACCCACATTAGTAAGCAAAATGCATTAGCTTCTTGGGAGCTTAGCAGTGTCAGAAGTTGACTTAGCCTAGAATGTTCTAGGAACAGAGGAACAAAGTGGGGAGGTTGGAGGGAGGGAAGGCTTCCTTGACAAACAGTCAAAATGAGCCTGGAGGCAAGTGGGAATTAGGAGCAGGTCAGGGGGCCCCTGAGGTCACTGGGGACCTGGGTACTGAGGTGAGGCTGGGCAAGCAGGGTCAGGGGTGGGGCTAGAACTCTACCAGGGAGCCTCTGAAGGGTTTGAAGTGGGGTTGATGTAATCAATTTTGTGCTATGGGAAGGCTGCCCTGGCTCTCTGTGTGTGTGTGTGTAGCGGGGAAGAGGAGGAGGGTGCCACCAACTGGAGGGGTCATTAGAAGACTATTCTCAGGCTGGGAGACGACCAGTGGGAGAGGTGTGTCTGGGCTGCTTGGGGACGGCAGGGGCAGTGTGTATGCCAGATTTCCTTATGGGGCGGGCTTGTTAGCGGGGCCACTCTAGCGATACCTTGTGGCTGGAAGAAAACAGATGGAGGCCGCCAGGTGGACTTTCTTCTCTCCTTCCCTGCCTTGTGTGATGATCTTAGCTCAGCCAACATATGGAACAGAAAAGCTAAGTTCCAGGGTAGCCCAGGATTTTATTGCACTCGTTCGAGTGAGATCAGATAGGACATAAGTTTGTGTTCATATCTGCATGTTCACTTAGCTAGAAACGTCCCGTGTTTTGGATTTCCATAGGGGTTTTTATTCTTGATAAAAATTGCTTTCTTGGTGAGAGGAAATTTAATACAGCTGTGGTTTTTCTCAAAAAGAAATCATACCTTTTAAGAAATATAATATTCAAAAGAATCGGAATATTTAAAAATGATAAAGTAAGGTTTTGGTGTAGTTTCTTTGGTTTCTGAGTTAATGTGGAGTTAGAGCCTTTGCATTACTTAATAGCACATACTTGTCAGTATTTAAATAGCTGTTAGTGGGCGCACCAGGCCCCACCTCTCAAAGAATCGCTAAAGTTTGCTCTGAAATAGTGAAGTCATAAAGCTATTATTTGCAGAAGCCAAACAGTTGGTTTATAATCTGCAGCATAGCTCCCTTTATAAAATAATAATAGGATCAACATTAAGAAAGTGGAAGATAATTGATTTTCTTTTAAAGCTGAAACATAAACTTTCTTGTGCTAATGTTGCAACTGGAAATTTTGAAAAGAAAAATCCTACTCTAATAACATCTACATGGAATACATATATGCCTTTCACGTTTGTAAAGTAACTGCGCAGTGGTTTTTGAAGTCAGGACCATTACACCACAGATACTGGCAGTGACGGTTGCTGGTTTTCAATGGAAGAACATAAATTTGCCTTCTTAGCTTTTTAATTTTTTTGTAGTGAGTGGGTTGAGTAGTGCTTTGTCAGTATGATTTTGGGGCAATTTGGGGGCATAAGTCATGCACCAGCAGTGATATATTTCCATGCATTTTACTTTCTGGACATCAACAGGGCACATCTGGGGTTGGTACCTGCAGGCTGGGATGCTGCAGGACTCCCTGATCCATCACCGTTATGTCCTGGAGCTGCTGCGGTCAGTGAATTGTTTTCTGTGTCTTGGAGGTAAGGTGGTCTGATGCAGATGATCAGATGTGTACTTAAAGTACTATTACTTGAAATAAGAGACACCTAGAAAAATGGCTCTAACAATAAAGGATAAGGGAGAATTGTCTGAGCTGCTTGAAGTGGGGAGTCTTCTCAGGTGACTCCCTCACAGTGATCCCTTTCAATATCTGCCCCAGCCCTGCGCGGTAGACCTGCTGAAGCAAGCAAGCACTTTGCTCAGAAACGCAGTGAATTTCCTTGTGCCTCTGTTGGTTGTCTTTTTTTTTTAAAGCACATCTTTGCCTTTGTTTAAGTGCCATCCCTGCCAGTCACCTCTTACACTCATTCTTCTGGACCTGGAACATACATAGCTGCTGAATGGATGAACAGAATGTAGTATCTCCATGTAGTGGAACATTACTCAGACGTAAGAGTGAATTAAAAAAAAATAATAAAAGCGAAGATGAAAAAGGCCTCCTGCTCTGGGAAGCCCACCCTGACTGTTCAACCCGCCCTTTTCCCTTTGAAACCCAATCCCTTATACTCCACTCTACTCTTTTTGATAGTACTTACCACCTTCAAATAAACTTGAACGTTTTCAAAAAAAAAAAAAAGACAGAGATGCTGATACCACTTCAACATGGACGAGTCTTTATAACAGCATGATAAGTGAAAGGAACCAGACACAAACGGCCACATATTGTTGATTTCAGTGATCTGAAATGCCAAGAAAAGGCACGTGCAGAGGCAGAGAGCAGGTGATGGTTGCAAGGGGCTGGGTGGAGGGGTGTTAGGGAGTGACTGTTAGTGACAGGTGGTTTCTTCTGGGGTGATGAAGTGTTCTGGAAATAGATGGTGGAGAGGGCTGCACAACCGTGAGTGCGCAGAAGGCAGCTGAGCGCTGTCTCTGGGAGTGCCTGTTTTTGGGGCGGCTTTATTTTGTTCTCATCCTGCAATGTGAAGGGTCATCTTCTGCTGTGGCCGTTCTACTCCTGTGAGTGGTGAGGCTCAGAGACTTTGCAGAGTCATGTTTCTTTTTTCCCCCTTGCTGAGTGTAGGCAAAAAATGTTTAAGCCTGAGAAAGTGCTCCATCTGCAGATATGTCTTTAGGGTTTGTATGGTGTAAAAATCTTGAGAGCTTTTTAATCTTTGAGGACAGTCTGTGGGGGGAAACAGCCCGTGAAGCCTGGGTGAGACCTTGAAAATCTGTGCTTCCCTCCGTGACATGGGTGGGGATTTCACCCCCGTTCAGGCAGTGAAGGGCCCAGACCCGTGAGCAGAGTTGACAATCATGAATATTTACGTGTATCCGCTGCTTCATCTTGGATATTAATTTCAAGCTGAGTCAGTTTGTGGCGGCAGCCTCATCCTACGTCAGGAATTTATAGTATCTGCTCTTTGAGGTGAAGATCTGACAGACTTGATTATTTAACAGTCTCGAATTGATATCTCAGATTCCTTTGTCAAAAGCAAAACGGCAGAAATACAGACATCCTTTAATAACAATGTGACGTGAAACGGGTTTAGTCTCTATGCCTCAGTGGCCTTATCTGCGGGTGGAGATGATAACACTGCTTCCCTCAGATGGTGAGGGGGGAGTGAGAAGCACAATGGAGTCCTTTCACGAGATGCTCATGAATGACCGAATTTAGTGCTCTCAGCCTGGTGAGGTCTCAGGGGCAGAGATGTCAGAACAGAGCAGTCCTAGCCGGAGCTCGATCCGCATTGGCAGCTGTTACGATCAGTATCACCACTGTGGGTTTTCAGGTAGTTTTAAGACTTGGTAATATTAATTCATGAATAATGTTAGAAGACTAGACATCTCAGATCCAATTAACATAGTTCTTAAGATTTCCTCTGAGAAATGGATGGTTTCTTCCCCATCTTAAATCTGAGATGAGTCTCTAAAAAAATTCTGTATTCCTCCATCTTTTTGCTTTAATTCTCCATTTCTTAAAAACAAAGTTTTTAAATGGAGTTAATGGGGACTGAACTGAGGGCCTCATTCTTGCTAAGCACATACTCTCCCAAATGAGGTATAATCTCCCTCCTGATTTTTTTTAAAATTTATTTTCTTCGTATTCAGAGGTCAGAGGCCTCTAATTCTTTATCTGGAGACTTGTCCATGAACCAGTAAATCTATAATTAATGGACAAAACTTAGTTTATTTAAAAAATCCATAGAATATTCTGCAATCCACCCAAAAGGAAATGCTGATTGACTTAAAATGTTTCTCCTTTAAGGTGAATTCTCCTTTTTGGTCTATCTTAGTTTATTAACAGGCATCCTCATCATCATAATGACCAAACTCGCTGTGAGTGGACACTTATCTAAGGCTAAAATGCTTTCCTCATGTTTTCCTTCATAGCAGGTGTTTGATTGTAGGTATCATTGTCTCCTTTTTTGCAGCTGAGGGATTGAGAGATGAGCCAGCTTGTCCCAAATCACACGCAGCTGGCGGTGGCTAGCTCGGTGCTGGAATCCAGGCTGCCCAGGATGCATTCTCAATTTCTCCTCTAATCAGCCTCCCGTTGAGTGGTTACCCGAACCCCTGTGAGTCCATAAATGATCGATTTTAGCGATCTCAGCCTGATGAGGCCTTCAAAGGAGAGACACCAGTGAGAATGTGAGATAGAGTGGCATAAATTAAAATTGTACATTTCACAAATGTTTTATTCTCAAGTAATGACTTAAATAGTTTATGTTTTCTTTATTTTAGTGCTATGTAAGCACTAAAAAAAACATTAAAAATGATTATAGTGCAAAATAGGAGTGGGCTTTGAAAGTCCAATCATTGTTAATGATATTGCTTGTTTTTCTCTAGTGGTGCTTATTGACTGAAAAATTTACAAAGACTGAAATGGTTTTATGTAGTCTTAATATGGAAGAAAAGATTGTCAGTGAGTATTGTAAATAAAATCCTGACTCTTTTCTTTCCTGATGATGAATATGTTAGTTGTTTTCATGGCTTAAGTACATTTCGTCATTTGTGAAATTTGAGTAATATCGTTTACCTTGTCTGACTGTGAGAGTTAGACGCCTTGTATACAAAGCACCCAAGAGGTGCTTAATAAAACTGTGCTGTCACAATGACAGATATTTTAGAGGGATCAACTCTGAATACTAAATAGTGTCGCTTATTTCTGATGCATATTCAATATGTATATATATGATATATGTGAATATGCCTTAAACTAACAAGGATTCAGTTTTTTTTTAGTGCAGTATGAAGTTTTAATGAAATCTGTATCATTCTAGTGAGACAGGGACTAGTTAAATTGCCTTAAGCAGACGACCTTGAAGATTATTTACACAGAATGTGTATTGTTACAACTCCGAATTCATGTTGCCGTGTAACCATCCACTCAGACTTTTAAATTCGTGGGATTCTGACCAGAACCATTAAGTTTAGAAAAATCCACATTGATCATTTTCAGGGAATAAGCTTCTCTATTTAGTGATTAAAGAAAATTTTGATTTTTTTTCTGCACTCTTAACAGGTTTTAAAATATAAAATTTTTATTTGAAATGTCACTTTTTTAATAGAGAGAATTAAGTTCATGCTGTTTTAATATGTAAATAAATGTTTTTGTATTTCAACAAACGTGTTATTTCCTGGCTCTTTGAGAAATATTTTGCAAGATACTTAGATTACCTACTGTTGGAAAAATACAGACTTGACTTTTATGAATATTGGCATAGTACAGATCTGTTGGTTTTTTCTACAGTGCAAGACATGAGGCCTAGGAGAGATTTGCTGCTGATTGCCAGGAGGAAAGATCCAAGATCTCAGTCTCCCCTCCTGTTAAATTAAGTAGCTGGACTGAATTCTTTCCTCTTCTAAGATGAGTTTCCATGAGCCTATGTCTTTTTTTTATATTCAGGAGTATTAGCAATATCATATTAAATACTGAATACCCCTCCCTTCCCCCCGAAGCAAAGTGTAGTGTGTGCTAAATAAGCTTTTAGTTATCTGATTCTCCTTTCTCACCCTACAGGCAATTTTTGTGTTGCACCATTCCAGGCAACCTGGAAGGTCTTTTTAGCGATAGGTGGCGCTATTGCACTTTCTAACGGTCTTAATTTTCCTGTTTGTAAAAGAAGGCTTAAACAAATTTATTTTATTTTGATTTCTTTGCTTAATGCTTCAGAATAGCCCAATGTCCATTATGTCTGTCTACCTGGAAAAATTATTCTGCTTATATCTTAGTTTTATTCTGTCATCTCGCTGTGAACATTTTAGACTTGCTGTGCAAAGAATGGCAAAATCGGACTTTTCTTCCAGTGTTAGAAACCAGTGAGCCGGGATTATATAAAACAGCTAGAAGCGGCCTCTGGAGAAACTTAAAGGTAAAAAGTGTGTTGAGTTCACTGAGTATTGACCCTGCCGCTGTGTGTTAATTGGTGGTAGGAGATTTGGTGCATATACGAAGGGGTGAAGTGCTTTGACTTGGGTTTGGGTGCACGCGCTGCCACTGAGCCACGTGAGCCTGAGTCAGTTTCTTCTGAGTTTTCCCCTTGCATGTGATTTGGGGATGCTCGTATCTGCTTTGTAGAATTGTGAGAATTAGTAATTATGTAAAGTGTTTACCACAGTGGGTTTGTCAAGAGGATTCTTAAACTTATAGCTACTGTTTTGTGTGAAGCCATCATTTGAGAGTCTTTGGCAACTACTAAGAAACAGGAAAATAAGAAAAGCTGGTTTTATGATGAAAGATATTTGAGGAGGTTTCATAATTCCTGTACCTATAATTTAGCATCACCAGAGTCAGAACTGTTACACAGTCGCCATGAACCAACGTTAAGCCACAGAATTTTTTGTTACTTCATATATGTTGGGGCCTCAGGGGATCCAAGTTATACACATGTTGTCTCCAGCAGCCAACTGAGAGATGACACAAAAGACAAGGCAGGTGATAAATGTCTTCTTTGTTACTGATGAAGCCACATTCTCCATGAACTTCAGGGCTGTGGGAAAATGCGTGTCATGATACTGTGTCACAGAATTAGAGACTCACCCTGTCCCAGCTTTCTCTGGGCCACAGCGAGCCTTCCCTTGAGAGGACCTGCCCCTTCATGCACAGGGCTGTCCTGCCATGGAGCTGAGCATCCTGGGTGCTTCCAAATGGTGGTCAACACTGGAGGGAAAGGAAGGGTTTCACATGCCCTGCTTGTCTCCCCGGACTCACACATCACTCTGTTAGTGTGACGAGGTCTAGCTGTGGGCCAGAGGTCAGGGGTGTGAAGGGAGAAGTACTTTCTATGGCCCAGAGGAGTGGGAAGAGGCATCCCCTCCTTCAGTTTAAACAGGTGGTGGGATGGAAAAGAAGGGTGCACCCCAAGTGTTTGTAAAAGGAGAAATAAGGATTTTATTTGGGACTTAGTCTAGCCAGGAAACACAGAAGACGATTAGAAAGGAGACTTGTAAACCACTGTATTTTTAAGTTGACATTTGTTGAGAACCAAAAATGTGCTACATTCTTTTCTGAGGGTTTTACAGAAATGAATCGTTCAATCTTCTCAACAAGCGAGTAAGGAAGGTTTGATTGTTATCCCAGGTTTACAGTGTGGAAATTGAGGCACACAGAGGGTAAGTAAGTTTGCCATGGTCACAGAGTTTGTAACTGGCAGAGCTGGTATTTAAACCCTGGCTCTTTGGTTTTGAGGCTCCCAGAGATGGGCTTTGGGTGTTTAGATGTATCTACATCCCTGGATTTCTGTACGTCTGTGCATCAGTTAGCCCAGAAAGGACAGAGAAGGGAGAGTTACACAGGTGCTCAAAGTCGTGTCTCGGCCACTGTCCAAGAAGAGTGCACCGTGATTGACGTTAATTGTTTTCCAGGCAGAAGATCTGTTTGTATAACAGAAATTTAGTCCATTGAGTTAATCTAGAAACCCTTCCTGCTCTGCTTCTGTCCACGCTTGCCATGTGACTGCCCGGGATTTGGCCGTTGAGGAGAAAATGTACTCATGGTTGAACTCTGATATCGCAGGCTGGTTCATAGTTTCACGTCTTCTGTTACATTAAGTTAAGTTTCTGGTTTTCTTGCATCAATGTCTCATGAGTTTGGTTAATGTGAAACCAGTCCATGGGAGCCAGGGGTAATGACGGTATAATTTCTTAGAACGTTGTGGCACTTCTAGCCGTGCAGACCTGACTGGAGGATGTCCGCCTTCCTCACTGATTTCCCGCAAGAAAACGGTCGTCTCCAACCCCCGGATATGAGGCTGGGAGCTCTCTGAGTAGGCCAGTCAGAGTCCAAGTCCAGCAATCAGAAAATGATGAAGTACCTGGAAGTGGGTTTAATAGAAGTAAGGGGCTTCCAGGTAGTCTGATGTGTTGTTCGAATAATTTGGTGAAAAGCTGTCCACTGTCTGTGGTTTAGCTGCTTCTTTGCTGTTGAAAAGTCTGGATTAGATGATGGGATTTTAAAAAGCAGAAAGGAGTGATTTCAGGTGGTACATCCACACCGGGCAGATGTGACTGGTGACCGCCTGTGTGAGGCATATAGAGAATCTTACAAACTTCATAAAACAGTTTTAAAAGCTCTGCCATCTGAGTGCACTTCATATGGGGTCCAGTTCATCACTGGTCGTGCTGTGAGGGCAAGTAACTGATGATGGCAGAAAGAATATGGAGGCATCAAAAAGGTCTCAGTCATGTTCCCTCTTTAAAGGATGGGGCACAGTGTAATATATTTGAGCTGGTTTTTCACTGAACAATTTTTAGTGTTTTCTGGGACTCCCCAGTTCCCCAAGGTTCCATGCAGCTGGGTGTCCCCTAAGTGCAGCTCTGTCAGCGCTTGCCCTGGGGTGACGTGGTGTCACGGGGAGCAGGGCGGTCAGTGTCCCCTGCTCCTCCGAGCTCTGTCTCCTCATCCGCAGTGCCGGGTTTCTCATCCGTGTCTACTTAGCAGGGTTGATGAGAATCACACGTGATGGTTATCAGGTGTGATTTGTGGTTGTCTCTGTGATTGGTATATAGTCAGTATTTGATAGAAACACTAGTTTTTTTATTGTAATTACAGCTCCTCGATTGCAGTGGTTTTTAGTCTTTTTTTTATAACTATATTCTTATTTTAAATATGACCTTATTTCTATTTATTTTTTTGGAGGTACTGGGGACTGAAGCCAGGACATTGTGCATGCTAAGCAGGTGGTCTACAAGTGAGTAACACCCACCCTCCTTGTCTGCACTTAAAAATAAATATTGCAATACACAAAATAGATCTTAAACACCATCATGGGACCTAGTCTCTGTATAGGCAATTGAACACGTATACTATATCAATAAGAATATATGTTGTTTGGACATACATTTGTGAATCTGTTAATGTGCTTAAAGATGATCACAGCTAGTGATAAACACGAGACTTGGATCCAGTACTTCTTAGGGTCTGTTTTGCCATCAAGGAAAATTACATTCTACAGAGAAGGCTAATTGGGTCTCTTTGATATTTGGATGGTTTAGCAGATGATCAAGGCTTTCAAAAGCTGACAGTTTTGTATTTTAAACAAACTACAAAGTTATCTTCTAGAAGTTGTAAGTCCTAAGCTTGTGAAGTGCCCAGTAATCCAGGGGGAATATGTCTGTGTCTGTGTGAATGACTGTGTGTGTGATTTCAGGAAGGTAGAAAAAAGTTCCATATAGACTTCTGATATATTTCTCCTCTACTTTAAGATGTAGGCATATATTTACACAAATAAATTGATATTCTTTTGTCATTTGGCATATTGGTGGGAATAAGTCATTCTCATACTTGTTTCAGAAGGGTTGGGGAGCGTGAGCTTAGAAAATGGGAGGAGAAAGGCAGGGAGGCACTTCACACTTTATGCAGGATATGAGAAACAGTAGCTTTTCTTTTCTCTTTTCTTCTAAAGCAAACTGGCACTGAATTGTAACCTGCTATTACTCAGAATTGCTTTTCTGATCAGATACAAGTGCCTCAGATTTTTCAAGGCAACATGAATGATGAAATGTGTTTTAGCAGTTATCTTTAAAAGTAGTTTTATTTTTCAAGTAAAAGGCTATAGCCTGTTTTTTCTTCCAGCGTTACACGAAGTTCTCATTGATCCAGGTACATGATTTATGTGCTTAGTTTCTGCGGGTTTTTTGTTTTTTTTTTTCAGTGCTTGTTTCATTGTGGTGTGAATGAATGTTTAAAATTTCTGGATTTTGATCTTTAGAACATGCTGATTTATCAGAACTTTTAAAAACCTGATTGTTCTTTCATCCTTGTTTGGTGGGGCACCCTATTGGTTACTGTTGTCTGTTAAAGAGGGAAATTCTTCCTCTAGCCTGCAGATCATTAAGTGAATGGTTTGCAGTGGGCCTTTAAATTTCATTGAGTGCGTTGAACATGATTGTCCAGTGAATTTTGAATTGACTCACATTAATGACTTTGTTTCTTTGGCTTTTGCTCCTCTCCACAAGAGTTTGAATTCTCTGTTGCATTTTGTATACGTGTTCTTCACAGGGGAAGAAATTTTGCATTTTTTACAGAGGTGGGTTTTCGTTACCCCTCTGAATGCATTCTGTAATTGATACAACAAAAATCTGTTATTGCGGTGCTTAATTATTTGATAAACTAGTTTTTGGCTTAATAAGAAACAATGACAGCGTGATAATAAAAAATAGGAAAACCTTCCTTCCTTTGAAGAATAAAAATCAGGTGGTGAGGCTCACCCATGCTTTGTGCCAGACACACTTACTCTCATGTCATTGTGTATCATGATTCGGAGATGCAGTTGCTTCAGGTTTATAGATTTTTCTTTAAACATTTGTGTTGAATTCTTTCTCGAGGCTGATGTATCCTGTTGGGTTTGTTGAAAGTTTAGAAGGGAAACAAATGCGTTTTTTTTGGTTTCCGGAGGTCTGAGTTGCTCATGATAAAAAGCTGAGTGTGGGCTGGGAAACAAAGTGATACTCCCTCTCCTCCCAGATGAAATTGATGAACAATGAAATCAATTAAGTGTATCGGTATTTGACCAATAGAAGTTAGCGAGACCAAACTGGCTAGTTATGCCCAAAGATAGTACTGAATTCACCTGCAGAATTAAGTGCTTTACCAAGAAGCAGCAGCTTAGAGCAATCAGAAAAATCAGTAAAATGATGAGATATAAAATGATTATAATATCTTTTATTTCTGAAACGTTTCTACGTTAAGTTGTGTGGAGCTAAAATTAAGTTTCAAGCACCAGGAATTAAGAATGTGGGTGGTTCTGTATGATCGTTATTCAGGGATGTGCCTAGACCCTGCTAGAGTGGCTGAAGCTGGCAGGAAAAGGCCTAGAGCCAGGATTTGTCATCCTAGGGTGTCCTCCAAAATGGTTCCATGTGGGAGCCCATGATTGGGTTAAGAAATTTTAACAGACACCAGCCTCCTGTCAACTTTAAGAAGAAAAAAATATGCTTAGTAACTGCTTTTCAAACAAGCGCCTGTGCATCCTCACTGCTGTCTCCTTGCCTTAAAAAGCAGAGACAATGCTTTGCTTGCGAAGTTGAGGTTTTAGATAGCCCTCAGCTTATTGCAAAGCAATGACCTAGGCCCTCAGCTATAAACGCTGGGCTTGTGTACAGTTAGATAGTCTATTATCCCCAAAACAAGGACCTAGCTGCTCTGGTGGTCTGCTGTGTAATTGACATATCTAAAGAATATATCTTACTCCCCTCACCCCATGACTTCCCTAAAGATACACTAAGCCTTTGTACTCATGTTGGATTCTACAATCTCTGTCTGATCCCTTCTTTCCCCAGGTTTCTGTTTACTATCAACACTGTAGCTGTTAATGACTTTTTACTTTGATTATACACAATAAATATGGGAGCATTTGAGATGTTCGTGGATTTGGCTCCCTACTCCCTCTCTATTTCTTGACTATTTCCACAGAGTCTTGAGTAATCATTCCGTGTCGGTAAGACTTCTGCCAACCAGAACCCACAGTTCCAGGTGAGAACGATGAAGGCTTTATCTCTCCTACCCGAGGGAGAGAGAGAAGAGAATTGAGATATGCTCCCCTAGTGGTCCCTTCCTGCCCCAGGGACACTACAGTTCACCTGTAGCCTTCTGGCCTCTGCTCAGAGGGCCTCTGTCCCAGGACTGACCGCAGCCTTTTCTTCCTTTGTCAACATTTCCTGTGCCTTTCCGAAGTTGGTCTCTTCTCTACAATTCAACCCTGGCAGATGTGATGGTGGTCAGCGTGCTGGTGGGCAGTCACATGGGGACTTCCAGGAGCCATGCTGTTTCCTCAGTCTCTCATTCAGGGTTACAGAACAGTCGAGCACCGAAGGAAGCCTATTCACGTGAGGTCAACAGAGTATTTCATCACTTTCATTTTATTTTTAAATTTTCAGTGGAGAAATAATTTGTAGCAAACTGTTCCAGGTATTCGGCCGCCTGCTTTCCTCACCACCTTTTCCTTGTTGCCTCTGATGCTTGTTTTAAGAACCAGGTTTCTTCTCTGATCATTTCTAGCAGCTGGGCTTGCTAAAACCTTGATCTGCATTTGAAGCAGAAGGCTTCTTGGTGATGTCAAACTGATTTTCCTATTTCTGAATATTTCGTGAACACTCAGCAACAGTTTCAAGTGAATTTCTCTTGTCCAATTTCGGTTAACACACATTTGCTGATCTCCTGCTTTCATGCTGAGGGCAGTTTCTTCTTCCTGTATTAAAAGTTAGCAATTTGCATTTACTATTTGAAGGTACTGGCCATAGGTTCTTTTTCCTTAACAGTTTTAATACAATTCACCCATTAACATGTGCAGCACTTTTTACTCTATGCCCAGAATTATGCATCTAAGTCAATCTCAGAACATTTTCATCCCCCAACAGGAAGCCCCATATGCACAAGCAGTCATTCCCATTTTCCCCACCCTCCCCCAGCCCCAGGCAGCCATGTTCTCTCTCTATGGATTTGCCTGTGCTGGACATTTAATGTAAATCGAGTCACTTCATGTAAGTGGAAGAGTCTATTGTGACTGACTTCTTTCACACTGAGTAACGTGTTCAATGTTTGACCACGTTGTGGCCTGGGTCAGTACTCTATGCTTTGCTATTGCTGAATAATATTCCACTGTATGGCTGAGACCCTCTGTTTACCCATTCATCACGTGATAGACATTTGGGTTGTTTCTGTTTTTTGACTCTGACTAGTAATGGCGCCGTGAATATTCCTGTAGGAGTTTTTATGTGGACATTTGTTTTCAGTTCTCTTACGTGTGTGCCCAGAGAGCAGAATTGCTGGGTCATTCATAAACCAAATGTTCAACTCTCTGAGGACCTGCCAGGCTGTTTTCTAAAGTGGCCACGCTGTGTTACATCCTCACCAGCAAGGGCTGCGTGCTCCGCTTCCTCTGTGTCCTCATTAGTGCTTGTTACAATTTTTTTTTTATAACCTATTGTAGTGAGTGTGAAGCAGTTTCCCCTAGTGGTTTTGACTTGATTTCCTTTACAGTTAATGATATTGATCACCATTTGATTGTGCTTATTGGCCATTTGTAAATTTTCTTTGAAAAATACATTTTCAGATCCTTTATTCACTTTTTAATTGAGTTTCCTTTTTATTGTTGAGTTCTAGGGTTTTTATTTTATTTGAAGATACAAATTCCTAATCAGATAAATGATTCTAAAAAGTTTTCTCCTGTCTATTGTTTTTTCACTTTCTGGATGGTGTCCTTTGAAGCAAAGTTTTACATTTTGATGAACTCCAATTTATCTCTGTTTTCTTTGTTCCTTTTGCTTTTGGGGTATTATATAAAATCTGAGGTATTTTATTTAAACTTTTATATATAAAATAACTTAATTCTTAGGACCCATTCTAGCAGACAGGTCCTGTTTTTGTCCCCAGTCTATGGATAAGAGACTGTGATGCAGAAAATTTCACTGACATATCAGTGTCACAGCTCAGTGACAGGGAGCTCAGACCCTCATGTTTGTCCCCAGCATCTGTGCTCTTCACCACCATGCTCCACTTCTTCTTGGAATCGTTATTGAAAAAGTCTTTCCTTTTTTGATTTCTTGTTAGTTTGTTTTCTCATTGGGGACCTCATCACCTCATTTTCCTTTCGGATATCAGTGTAGGTTTATTTTAGGTCTCATGTAGGCAGAAGCATTGCTGACATTTAACTTCTTTATTACTCACTCTCCAGTGATGATTGTTGCTAATTGACTTAATCAAGTCATCCTTAAGTCTTTCCTGCTCATGACACTAAAAACAGAGTCATGACTTACAGAATGCTCAAAGAAAAAAGTTCTTGAGTGATTTTATTTTTCTAACCAATCAAATAAAAACCACGGTGTTGACACAGATTACAAGCTTTCCAGAATAGGGTCATTGTCTTCCTTGGGTTTCATTTGTTTGGTTACAGTGTCTGGATAGTGCCATGCTGTCCAGCAGTTTTGTTAGGATATGGTGCTCATAAATCATTGTAAGGACAGAATTTTGACAACAGACTGTGTTGTTCATTTCACGAGGGAAAAGATCATATAGAAATACTGCTCAGATCCATTTTAAAATTAAGCTTGGAATTTTGAGAAGAGTTCAAGAAAACATACACAGCTCTTTTTCCCAAATTTTAGATCTGTCTTTGATACATTATGTTTACATAGCAGAGTAACTTATCAACTAGATTTGACAAGAGGAGTGTATTATTGATTATTTGTTTTAGTTGAAATATTCTAACTTTCATAAAGTAATCAGTGCCCATAAATGAACAAATATGTTTGTATTATTTTGCAACATAGGACCAGACTTCCTATGTTTCTATATAATATATATGACTGTGTATTTTAATCTGTCTGTCAGTGTTTTCATAGTTTTTCAGCAATGTTGTAACTTTAGAATTCTTCTGAGAAAATCACCCGCGATTCTAGTGCAGTTTGTACAGTGCATCCTGTCTTTTGCATGGGATTCCACTGTCCCCTCAGTGAGGACTTTCCTCTCCTATTGAGTTAGTAGCAGAGTTAAAGGAACTGTGATTTCTAGGCCTTCGCTTTCCATGTGTTTGCCTTTGGCTGTCAATCACGATTTTCCCTTTCTTGAGTTTTCATTGTTCCATTAGAATTTTTTAAAATAACTATTAATATGTTGCATCGGTCTCCCTAGAAACTTGATTTGTTTGTGCTTTTCAGTTTTCAATTTATGAAACGTGTAAATGCTCTCTTGTTTTTAAGTAGTACTTTTTCACTAGATATTTGTTTATCTCTTAATAGTTAAAATATTTTTTCCCAATGAATGAATCGGTGTGCATGTTTTAAAAGATACCTTACTTTTTATTGTTCTTATTGTAACAGTTATATTCATTTTAGAGAATTTAGAAAATAAGGATAAGCACAATAATAACTTAAAAATGGCATCTAACCTCACCTGGAGATACTGTTGTAAGGTTTGAAATTGAGAATTACAAGTCCTCTCAACTTGTTCTTCTTTTTCAAGTATATTTTGGTTACTGAAACCCTAGAATTCCCATATGAATTGTAGCAGAACTAGACAGTTTCTGCAGTGGAGCCCGCTGGGATTGTGATCGAAACCACGTTGTATGTATGAATCGCTCTGGGGAGCATTGCCATCCCAAGAGCGCTGTCTTCTGATCCATGAATGTGCGTGGTGTCTCTCTGTCCAGGTATTTAGGTCTTCTTTAATTTTTTTCAACAATGTTTTGAGTTTACAGAGCATTATTTTACTTTATTTTTCTTTGCCTTTATACTGAGGACAAGTGTGCAAGGTACCGGGATCAGAAGTGTATTTCAGCCCCGTGACTTGCTGCCACGATGAACGCTGCACTCTTGCTTGGCCCTCTGTAAAATCTTGCACAAAATAGGACATCAGTAACTCTCTCGAATGAATGATAATATGATTGTTGATTGATGTTTGAGGGTCCTTGTGATGATGTCTTTTTCCCAGCCTTTCCCCTCTTCTGAACTATGCCCTTTCTCTTCCTTTCCTCCAGCCTGGTTTTCAGCCTGCCTGTGGCATTGATTTTCCCTCCCTGAAGATTCTTCCTTTCACTGGTTCAGGATAATGTTACATATGGGCTGTAGAAACATGCTAGATGACAAGAAAGAGCAAGTCCATTTCATGCTAGCATTTTTAGATTGTGTTATTCTTTTTTCGATTGAAATTAAATCAGGCTGACCCCCTGAGCCCTCCCATGAGCTCTTTCCGCCTTCCTACAAGTGATACTGCTCTTGTTGCTGCATGTTCCCTGCCCCAGCCTTGGTTTTGGAGTTGAGTAAGTCACCATCAGTGAAGCCCTCTCTTTAAAAGTTGAAGAGAATATTTGCTCCTTCTCTCTCATTGGGGACTTGGATGAAATGAGTTACCAGATAAAGAATGGGCCCCACCTCATTCTGAACCCGCTCTTTCCGTTCTTTTCTCCAGGGGAAAAGAGTACAATTCAACAGTATAAAGATTGATTGTGAGCTAATGAGATAGACAAGACAACCGATCATTTATTAAATATCCTTTCATGCTAGAAACAAATGTATTATACACACAAACAGCACACAAAGTACGGTAGTACCGTGGTTACAAACGTGGGTCCGAGTTCGAGTCCTGCTCTGGAGTGACCAGTCCTGGGGGATGGAGAAATGGTAGGTCGGCTTAGCCTCTCCAGGACTGGTTTTCTGTCCTGCAGAGACGGGGCTCACTAGGCGTCCCCCCCCGTAGAGGTGCTGTGGGGTGTAAATGATGCGCGTGGGCAGCCCGAGCACAGCTGCTCGTTCCTCGTAAGTGTAGGATCGCATAGCTTTTGCTGTGACGGCTTTATGACCGCCCCGTGTAGACTCTCAGTGCTCCGAAGGGATGTCTTGTGGTTTGGAGATGGGATTCTCACTTCTGTAAATGCCCAAGGATAGTGTTATTGGGCCCCGCTGATTTGAATCTCTTCTTTAGAAAATACATAATGTAGATATATTTTTCAAGCATACGTGCTTATTTTCTTTTACTATTTAAAATTCTACCCTCTCATCTCTTGGTGTGACTTTTCATGGAATCCAGGAAACAGCCCTAAGCTACCTGCCTCTTCACACTTCTCCGTGGTGGTTTCCTTCCCTGACTAGAAGAGGCTTTTGCATAGGAAATTTTATTTGTTCCCTTTTCTTGGAGACTCTCTGTCTGTCTGCCCATCTCTCACCTCTCAATCTGTCCATTTATCGACCCACTGATTCTTCTGACATGTTCCAAAACGCGTTTCAGGCAGCTTACAGAAGAACAGATACCAAATAAACAGGTGAGAAAATGAGGTCAAGTTCATACAGTGAAGCTAGGAGGCGAGTCTTTATGACGGTTGTAGGCGTGAGACACACGCCTCTTCCCTGTGACTTACAAGATGGACAGCAAGAGTGTGCCTAAGGCTCCCAGCAGACACAGGGAAACAGGGTTTGTGGGAGATGCTCATTGACCGTGAAATAAAGAAGTGGCTGAGCTACTTAGGCTTAGAAGAATATTTTGAATGTCTTCCAAAATCAGAGTATTGCATCTTTTCTTTTGTGAGAGTTCTACATATAGTTGGCTACATTCTATACCTGGAAGTTTCTCCAAAACTGCTTCCCACGTGATTCCCATGGCTCGGGAATGGGGTGGTTCTGCTCATTGACGGGTGTTGGCCAGAAACAGAAAATGAGAGCCTCAAAGGAGCCTGGGATTTGTCAGTTATGTTTTGTCACTGCTGTAGAGTTCAAAAAATGCTTTCACAGTTTCTCTCCATCTGAGGCAGCAGCGTGCTCTCTTCCCAGCATCAGGAGCTCAGGGCCACGGGATGGTGGTGGCTGACTGCACTGCCGTCAAGACAGCTGAGCTAGTCACTGCAGGTGTGGTTCTTTTACATACGGCATTTCATGTTCTTTACTAGAATTTTTCAACAGGAAGTTAATTAACTGAGTTAATTAACATTAAATAAATATGATCTTTGTTGAAAAGACATTTATAGGCAGAATATAAGCTGTGTAGACTTTAAAAACCATTTCATTACTGAAATTTCATTTGGGAAGATACACAGTTTATCTTATATATGCCTCTCTTAAAGTAACAAAGAAACCAGACAGGAAAGGCAGAGGATGGTTTCTGTTCTTCCTCTCGGCTTGCAGCTGCCCTCACGCCCAGTAGCATCAATCCAGACACCAGCACTGACACTGGCCGTGCTCAGAACTACCTCAGCCCTGAAGACACTGCTGACAAATAGAAGGGGGCAGCGCCCTGTTAGAGCTGGTGCTGTCACTCTGTGGGTCCTTATGTAACTGTGTGGTGTTAATCAGGATCGCCCGTTGTACATTGTGTGACGCTGCTGTCTTGTCTCCTACTTACTTGTTTCTCTAAGTATTCATGTATTATTCTCCAATGCGTGGTACTACACACCTGAAAATGCTTTTTTCAGATGAAAAAGAATGTGCATTTAAAATAATAAGTCTGAAAAAGGGGGCAAAGTTGCTATCCTGGTCCCACTATTCAAAGATAATAATTAACACGTTAACGTCTTTTTTCTGTTATTTTCTTCAGTGTGTATCACCTCTGTCATAAAAAACCAGAGAGCACTCTGTGCCTGTTTAATGTGTGGACACCTCCATTTTCCATTTGGCTTATTATATGTTTTTCTACAATATTCTATCTCCAATGGAATGATTTTTGATGACCAGTATAGCATTCTGTCTTGTGGAGTCATCGTCCATTTTACTTCGGACTTAAATAAACTTTTAAATTCCAAGTATAATTAACTGAAATACTAAAAAGAGAACTGTGGTGGTACAGGAAGGCCCCTACCTCCCTTCCCCTTATTTCCTGAGAGTAAAAGCTGTTGAAAATTTGGTATATATATTTCATGACCCTTATGCCTATGACATACATATATACACACATATGAGAATTCTATATATACGTGTGTGTATATATGCTTTATTTAAAAATGAGACCATACTATATGTTTTTCTGCTGCTCGCTTTATTCACTCAGGTGTATATCATACACGTCCTCCCACTCCAGACTCACCCAGTCCTTTCAGAAAGAGTGGAGGGGTCTCCTGATTTGCGGGTGTGGTCTCTTTCCCACGCACACCTTTGGTGGGAGAATGCTGTGGACAAGGCCCTGGACCACGGCGAAACGCTGGCTCCCTCAGTGCTCTCAGGTCGCTGTGATTTACCGCATCATTGTCTTGATGGTGGACACTTAAGTTTTCTCCATTTTCCACTGTCAGAAAGGATGTTTGACTGGCATCCTTCTTGTACAGACATTCCTATGATTTTGTATGTGTATTCCTTTAGTTAAGGCTTCTGGAAATTTAGTCCCTGGATGTGACATTTACATTCATCACAGACTCCTTTCAAGTGACTCTAGAAATTCCTTCTCCAGTGGGGGATGAAAAGATGTACAATTACTTATGTAACCAATTCTCTATTGCTGGATATGATTTCACTTCAGTTTTTCTTCCCACCATTGTAAACAGTGCTGTGTAAATGCCCTGATGGGTACATCTTTTTGGACTGAATTTTTTTTTCCTAAAGGAAACAATTCCTAGAAGTGGTGTTGAGTCAGTGTGTACGTAAGTTTTTCAGAGTTTACATATCCATTGACATGTCGTCCTCCGAAAATGTCACTCATGGTTTGTTCTCCCACAAATGGACACTAGCTAGAATATGTATTAAAAATATTTGCCAATATGATGAGCAAAAGTGCTTTTTCATTGTTTTAGTTTGCATTTGATGACCAATGAGGTATTGAGCATTTTTTACTCATTAGCCTTTTGACTTTTTTAAAATTAATGATACCTTTTTTTCCATTGCACACATTTAAGTGAAGGAGCTTCTTGTTGCTTTGTGACAGCTCTCTGTATGTTATGAACATTAACCCCTTGTCTTCATCAACATGTATCACAGAGCTTTTTCTTATCATTTCTTGCCTTTCATTTTGTTCAGGAGGTTTTTTATTTTGGTTGTGTCTCAAAATATTCATATGATAGTAAATGTCTTCCTTATGGGTTTTATCTTTGACATTATTCTTAGAAATAATTTCTTATAATGGAATAAATTTCTTCTGTAGGTTTTTTTTAATCTCTAACATGGAGATGATAATAGTACTTGTTAATGTAAGGGTAAGTTGAGTTGATAAGAGCAAAGTGTTGTATTTGCTGTTATTAGTACTTTTTAATATTTATATCACTGTCTGTAATTTATCTTCTGCTCCTTATGACAGGAATAGGATTTATTCTTTCCAGGTGATTCTCTGATTGTCCCAGGACAATTATTGAAGTCATACTTTTCTCTTTGATTTCAAATCCCACCTGTACAAAATACTTATGTACACTAGAGTCTCTTTTTGAGCTCATGGTTCCTTTCTGTCAATCTGCCTTTCTTACTCCAGCACCATATGTTATATATTGTAAAAATTTATTTAATAATTGGCAGTCTGAATTTTTTTTGATTATTTTATTCCATCCTAAATTTTCTTGTCTAGAATTATGACTTTATTATTCCTGAAGAATTCCAAAATATTTTGTTCAAGTTAAAAAAAAATCAGAATGGTGTTTTCATGGGAATTTTTAGTAAGTTTTGAATTATTCTAATGAGAACTTACATCTTTACAAAACTGCCTTCCTCCATGCAATTTGTTGATGTCTCTACATTCACACCTCTTACTTTACCCCTCAGTAGAATCCTGAAGTTTCTCCATTTAGAACATGGCCATTATTTTTGAATTTATTCCAGATTATTGTTTATGTTTTTGTCAATTTTGTGAGAATTTTTTGCTATTATATTTTTAAATGCTTAAATCTGACATTTAGAAAGGAAGATTAGATTTGTAAATACTCACTTTGTAACTTGTCATTTAAAATTGTAAGTATTAAGTACTTGTTCCAGAATCCTTTCTTTTTTGTTTTTAAAAATTTGTGTCCAAGGTTCTCAAAATGGTCTTAGCTAAGTGGTATAGGTGGGGAGACAAATGGAGAGAGGTTGTGAGGCTCATGTACAAACTGTGAGCAGTTTCATGGCTACCTTTAGGCTGGAGAAGCCACAGAAGAGACCAGATTAGACCAGGGATGGCTTTGTATGCACTTGAAAGCCAGCTTTCCTGCCTGTATGGTGAAGCCTGGTGGGCGTGGCAGGTAGATGATCAAGGTCTGATCAAGGTCATTGGCTGCACAGAGCGCTGTGTCTGTGAGAACTGGTGACCATTGCCATGGGAAATGCTTGGTGCCAGGAACACTGCAGAGGAGCTGGGGAGCCTGTGTGTTAAGGATTTTCCAGTCCTGGGAGTGGGAAGCTCAGACTGCATTCAGATCTGAGTTTGAATTAATCCTCTTTAGTTTACTGGTCCTCTGACTTTTGTCAAGTTATACATCCTGTTTGAACTCCTGTCTCTCAAAACAGGAGAATTACGGCCTGCTGCTAGAGTGTTTGATCAGGGTAAATGATTTGTGTCTATAAGATGCCACGTACAGTCACAAGCTCAGTAAGAATTGGGCTGTCACTTCTTCTTCTGCAACTCAGTGCTCGATAAGTCATCAGGGGAAAGCGAGTCCCTAATTTATATGTGGTGCAAGGAAGAACAAAACTAATGTCTTGCCTTTCCCTGGCAGTATTCTTACTTCTTTGCTTCATGTACCTCTTTCCTCCTTTACTCTTCTCTTTCACCTCCTCCACCAAGTTCCTGAGAATCTCTCAGAACACCAGATCCAAATTACTTTAAATGTTGGCTCATCCCCATGAAATGACAGTGACAAAAAAAGCTGTACACATCCCAGACTTGATTGTATTTGATTTACACACACACACGTACACACACACACACACACACACACATCAGGCTACCTCCCATTTGCTGAGGGAGAAGGACCACTTTTTCTGAGTTTTCATTTACTGAGCGTGAGAGCAAAGTCTCTTGAGCAGAATTTCGCCTGGCTTCGTGCATGGTTTTTTAAATTGGATTTCTGCTTTGTGTCCATAGAAATATTCTCCCCTTAGAAGAGAGGAAGTGGAGACATAGATATTCTGCTGAGATATTGGTGTCATCATATTTGAGTTTTAAGGGACTTAAGACAGCATAGAGTCGTAACTTTTTATGGGTGAGAATCCATGATGGTGTAACTTGGACAAGAACCTGGGTCTCCTGCCATCGTGTCCACGCGGGTGAAGAGGCAACTGGTTGGGGGATGGCAGGGATCCTTCTTGCTTGAGTTCCAGGGTCTTGTTAGTTTTCATTGCTCAGCTGCCTTTAGTTTATGTTCATGTGCCCTCTCATGGAAAGGTCACTCTGTACTGATAGACTGAGTTTCTAATCAGCAAAAAGCTCTGGACCCACTCATATTTTCCAGAGTTTTTCTTCTGACCTGCTGACACTTTATATAAATGAGACCTAACAAACCACTGGATATAAAATCCTTATTGTTATTGTTTTCCCTCAAGTTCCATAGGAATGGGGTGCTGTCTCAGGCTGTCTAAGGCTAGATCTGAACAAATATAGGGTGATAGGCTGTGCTGCTGGACCCTCCCCAGTCGAATTGGTTTTCCACCTTAGTTTTTAGAATGAGGCAGATGAGTTCAAATCTTGTCTTTACCAGTTATTAGCTTTGTGACCTTGGAGAAGTAACTTTACTTTTTTGAGTTCCAATTTTCTTTATCTGTAAATAAGTTCTGTATTTATTTTATGGTTTTTGTTTTAGAATTGATGAGCTAATTCCCTCATTTATACCTAAAGTACTTATCGCGTGGTTGTATGATGGTTCCTTGGTAGTTGATTACTAAGGCACTCGGCAGTGAGAAAGGGGGTGGGGCCCCCTGGATCAAAGAGCTTATATTCCACGATATGGTTGTAAAAGACTGGATTGCAGTGGATTTTTAGTAAATGTCCATTCCTTTCCTAATCCCCATTGATTGTGTATATATCTTTATACTAATTTACGAACAATTTGTTTTTGTAATTTAAATCTTTGTAGTATTTAAAGAATGTAACTATAACAAAAATACGTGAAATAAAATGATTTGACTATTAATTTCCTTTCAATAGGCAAAACAAAATAAAATAGAAAAGAAAAGAAAAAGTATTGAAGGAGTAGAAATAATTTTATTTCCGTGGAATTAACTCCCTATATTATATTTTTCCGTTGTGTTGTTAAACAGCATATAAAATTGACAGGTTGTGACTTCAGTGTTGATAGCTAGGTGAGTAAACTTTCTTTTTGTGGTTGTCTTTGATGAATTATTTGCACTAGATCATAAATGATGTACATGTTACATATTGGAAACAAGGAAACAGTGGATAAATACTACCTCCAATGCACTCATTTTGTTACCGAGTCCAAACTCGTTCTGCTTGCCACATGACAGGCCAATAAACTGGGAGATGAGGAGTTGGAGCAAGGAATAGTGACTTTACTTGCAACGCTGGCAGACCCAGAAAATGGCAGACTGATATCCTCGAGATCCATCTTCCCCAAGACAGAATTCAATCTCCTTTTATAATAAAAAGGGGCTGGGTTGTGGTTGATTGTTGCATACTTCTTGCTGCATGAATTGTTTGTCCTCTGAATCCGCTGTTCTTGCAGGTGTCCATGTGGATCAAATCATGGTGCCCCTATAAAACCTCCAAAAAAACAAAGGTTATTCTCTATTTTGCAACATGCCATCTCTACAGAAGTGCAGATGAGCTAACATTTTTAAAGATCAGGGCCAGGAGAATAGGCTTTCCTGTAGATTTCAGGCTAAAGGCAACTTTCTTTTACAAATGGTGCAGATCTACCAAGTCTGAGGCTAGAAAACAGGGCACAGGTTTAAAGCCAAAGGAATAGATCAAACATAGGGTCAAAATTGTTCTTTTTTATTACAATTCCCTTTTCAGCTTCATAGATAATTTTAGTAAGAAACATGAGCAATTTTGTATTTTTGCTTCTTAATAACCGATAAGTGGGCCAACAATATTTTTGTGAGCAGGGATGCTGTGCGGGCCCTGGTGTGACAGCAAACTCTTGTTGGGGTGGCCAACCCTGCAACATGTCTGATGCCCCGTGAGTGTTGGTGAGGGTCCCCCTAGACAGGGGCTCTCTTCAGGAACCAGCATATGGGCATTGTCCTCTGGAGACTTCTTTTTCGGCTGCAGGAAATTTTTTCAGATACTGTGATTGAAAAATCACTCCAGCTGGGGATAGTTAGGGGAAAAAGGAAAAGGAAAAGTGTTTGAGTAGAGTAGAAGAGTAGGACATAAGATCACGGATCCTGAGTACTTGGCAGCGGGACCTCGGGAGAGAGGGGAGCACAGGTGGTGAGGGGCCTGGCTCCGGAACCAGCTCCTGTACCTGTCCCCGCGCCCAAGCCATATAGGTTTTAATTGACCTGGGCCACCTCTCTGGGCTGGATGTCACCCTGGGCAGAACCTTGAGAATCGAAGGTAAGGGGTGGGCAGCACTCACCTAGGGGGTCACTGAGGACTTCGTTCAAGTCCACAGTGCCTTTCTGGTCATGTGTCTTCACTTGTCCTTTATCTCAGGATCTGAGGAGGAGGAACAAGGAACTCAGGGAAGGATCCAGGAAGATATCCGACTGTGTTAAGAGAGGACAGAAAATGTGAAACGGGGAGTGAGGACACTTGCAGCAAAGTAAAATGACTTCACAACTATTACTTCAGAGCTGCAGGTGTAAGAGAGCCTAAGCCTGTCTCAGAGTGCAGAGGACAAGCAGAAAGGAATGGCAAAATTTCCACTGACAATTGAAATTTTGTTAAATAGCCTTATACTGTTGTTTGCATCACTTGAATGAATGCAGGCATATTTCTTTGGACAATTACAAGTTCACTCAAACCCACCAGCCCCTCTTGCCCCCATCAGGGATGGGCTTTCTCAAGCACAGTGCCCCTCCTGCTTGGGTGGAAAACGCTGCGTGTCCTCGCCTGGGGCCGGGCTGCTGCAGGGCACTGAGTCCCCGAGGCACGGCCTGTGATACACGACTGGAACATCTCTGCTCTTGACTGGGGGCCTCCGTTTCCCCTGCAGTGTAAGAATGCCGGTGACTGAGTTAGAAGCATGCTTCCAAGCTGTCCGTGTCCTCGGCATCCAGAAGCGGAGCCTGGAAGCTTCCGAGTTTCTCCAGGATGCGGTCTACTTTCACCTTCGGCAGGTGAGTGCATGTCCTTACACAAGTGGAGGAATTACTGCACTTTTCCTGGAAATTTCTCACCACTAGTCCATCTGATTTATCTGTGCTAGGATTCAGTATGGCCTGCTAAAGAATCTGGAGTGAGATCATGAAACCCTGATGAAGAGGATTATTTATTTCATTTCTCTATATGATAGTCTTTTACTTTTAAAATTCAGAATGATTCTTTCAGGAAATTTTGGTGGGGTTGGAGAATCAACTTTGCTGTTAACATCTTTGCTACCTGTTGCTTTATGCCTCTCACCTGTCTTCTGTCACTTGTGAGGCAGTTTCATTTGTGATTCTGCCCGGGTTGTTCATGTTATAAAATATAAATTCTATAAAAGTACAGTCTCTTTTACTCCGAAGACATTCCACAAATACTCCTTTAATCTGGGTGTGGTTTTAAGAAGACAGAATCATTAGAACATATAATTGCAAGTTGCTAGTGCAAAATCCCCAAATCAATAGTCTAGCTAAACATCTAAAATCTTTCTAATCTACCTTGGATTTGTATGGATAAGTGAAGCAGTTTGCTAAGAACACAAGACCAGGTTTAGAATACAGGCTGGTGTAGCTCAGCAGGTCCTCCCAAGCTGATGCTCTGCCAGAGGGTGGGGCCGAGGGAAAAGGGGGTGTCCTGCCCTCCCTGAGCTGACAATTTTATAGCAAAGACCTTCAGCAGGTGAAGAAATTGGGGTTTCTTCTAAGAACAGTGAGTTTGAAAAGAGTCCCAAAAGCACGGGAGTGGCACAATCCCATTTGTCTCAAGTAGGGGAGAGTGGCTGTGGGGCCACTTGGGAGACTCGTGAGTCCAGGTGCGCAGTGTTGGTGGCTTCCACTAGAGCGGTGGGACGGTCATTGGGTAAAAGCGAACAGATTGAAGGCACGTTTAGATGGTAAAAAGTAAATGATTAATTCTGTCTGTGAATGTAGGATGGAGTAAGGCCCAGGTTTCTGTGTGAATTAATGAGGTAAATGATGCTCCTGCGGTGATCTGAGGAGGAAAGCTGCAGAGGGAGTTCTGGGGGAAAACTGAGGAGTTCAGCTGTGGGTAAATTTAAAGGCTGTTAAATGTGTGGTCTGGGAGCTCAGGTGAGAGCCAGTAGTGAGTAGGGGGAGGGGAGAGGGACTTTCAAATCATTTTGTCTTGTGAACATACAAATAAATATGAGTAATGACTCACTTAACACCTCTATATTCTGGATTTAAAGCCCAGTAACATTTTGCTATTCAGACTGCAGAGGTTCTTAATTTTTTTTAATAGAAATAAATAGAAACAAAATATTGGAGTTAAGGAACATCTTAGAATTGATGTGTGTCCTTGTTTGTATTTTTATACCTCATCTGTTTATAACCATAATCTACAAAAAGTTAGCTTGCTTAGCATAAGAGTTTAACAGAGGGCCTTGACACACACTGTTTGGGGTTGAAGCTGATCTTCTTGGGCAAATTATGTAGCCTCTCTGTGCCTTAGTTGCATCTTCTGTGACTGCCCCCGGGCCCCTCATCACAGCAGATTTCCTAGACTAGATGTTGGGTGGGAGGCTGCTGAAGGGAATAAGAAGTGGCAACTGCTAGGGATACTGAAGACAGAGACAAAAACAGGTTAAAGCCGATATATTGAGTAAAAATACCCTCAAAAGAGAAAGAATCCCGCAGTGTTTTGAGCCACTTAGCGTCAGAGAAACAAAATCACGTGGAGCCAAAGCTCTTGAGCATATGAGTATTGTGGGTGGGAGGGTGTCATCAGAAAAGTTTTGAGAAAAGGCCTCTTCGTTTCCCTTGACGTTTCCAGTAAGGATGGGGAGCAGAAGTGAAAACCCCCTGCTTCACAGTTGAAGGTGCTGTTTTGTGCGAGACTGACCAACGTTTGGAGACCAGTCATCAGCGGTGGTGGCAAATGAAGAGGCTTTGGATTGGGTGGGGCACTTGCTGTGACTTTCAGGTGACCTGTTGGCTGGGGGCTGTGAGGAGGGCAGTAGGTTTACAGGGTGGCCCGGGCATACTCCCTGGCTCTGATGCTGCTGGTCTGATTAGAAGACCTGGGCACCCGCAGTCCTAATGGGGCAGCTCGGGATGTGGCCTGGGACACCTGCCGTGCTGAGGGCGAGAAGAGGGCTCCCCTGAGGGGGTGTCCCTGTGGAGAGTGTGAACGTCTTCCTGCAGGGAAGGAAGAGCCTCTGAGCAGGGGGCCGGATGCACAGGCAAGACCAGCCTAAGCACTGAGTTTTCTGGGAGCCAGAAGTCATACAGTGGCCCAAACCGCCTTGTTCCTGCGAGACTGGAGGGAAAAGATGCTGAAAAGACAGGCTAGAGTCAGACCCTGTATTGGATTATGAGTGACAGGAAAGGACTGTTCAGGCAGACACGAGAAAACCCTGTGGGCTTCCCAGCTGGGGCGTCATGCCGAAGGGAAGAACAGAGATATAGACTTTGCCACTTATTAGCGGTGTGACTTTGAGTAATATCACCCCACCTCTCTCTATATATCTTCATCTGTAAAGTGACAGAGTGACAAGCTCGTGTCATCAGAAGGCTTAGTTTAGCTCTGATCCTCTTTGTCCAGTCCTCTCAGTGCTGCCCTGCAAGGTTCTGCAGCGGCTGCTCTTACCCTGAGAAGGGAGGGCGTAGAGGGACATTGTAGCGCCCGAGGGCAGGAGGGGGGTGCTTTAAAACCAGTCATGTAACCGCCTGCAGCTGCAGACCTGCAGGCAATTTGGTTGACGGTCCTTGAGAGGACTTTGGAGGCCTTAGCGTCATCTTAAGTCTTGTTTTCCCTTGGGGTCCGGATTTGCCTTTGCAGATTGATGTTGAAGCTTTGGGCTTCTGGCAAAGCTGTTTTCAGAGATGGATATATACGTAAAATATCGTATAAAATAAAGTGATTTATTTAACTTGTGCGACTTTGCAGCTGTTGGGAAGAGCTCTGTTGGCCTGGTCTCCATGGAGGACACCAAGGGTCAGCAGAGCATTCG
The DNA here is from genome assembly GCF_048564905.1 of Vicugna pacos. NCBI lineage: Eukaryota > Metazoa > Chordata > Mammalia > Artiodactyla > Camelidae > Vicugna > Vicugna pacos. The sequence goes on from NC_132997.1 coordinate 848,517, forward strand.
GGAGGGCAGGTAGCCTGCAGAGCTGCTGCGGGGTTTCTCCCCAGCAAGGCGCTCTGCTGAGTCGACTCTTCTATGAGTTTGGTTGCCAGAGGAGTAGACAGAAAGTTAATGAGTTCTGGAGGGATTGTATAATGACAGGAAGAATGAGGAAACCGTAGAGTTTCGGGACTAGAACACGCTTTTGGTTCCTGATTCAGTGTGTTCCATTACAGAATTGATGAGTTGTGTCTATTCTGGGACTTCATTGAAATAAACGTTCAGCCTAAATGTTAAGGGATTTGATTTATTTGGCTGGAGGACTCGAGCCGGGATGAAAGCCTCTCAGATCACTCTGAGGGACTGCTCCCAAGAGGTAGGGGAGGAGCTAGGATATATAGAAGCTAATTGGTAATTGGAACAATAAAAAAATTGCTTGTCATCTAAAGAAAACCAGATATCTCAAGTTCAAGTATTAAGTGCTTTTCTATGTATGGTGGGAAGAAAACATTTGGGTCATTGAATTCATTCCTTTGGCAAGCCCTTGGCTATCTAGGGCCAGTATCCTGTACTTTCTACACTGAGTCCGCTCAGAGGGCATCTCTGTGAGTGGCTGAGAGGCCGGGCTTCAGGCCTCTCCTCGCTGGAGTTTGGCAGCAGCCGCTGATGACTTGGATTCAGCATTCTTTTTTTACTGACATGGTTGCAGTATTTTCATTCACAGTGCTCCCCCTTGGTCCTTAATTCGACCAATATTTTGAGAGACATTTCATGACCAGTTTTGTCCCACGGTGCTACGATGGCTCATTCCTAGTTCAGGTGAAGAATCTTCTGAATTGCCATTCAAGGTGTTAGATTTTTTTATTAGGCCTTGTTGATACTAAAAGTTCTCTGGATCACCTGTCTTACTAGTCTATTATGATCCAGGAAGTGTTCACCCTTCATTGCTCATTCCCATACCTAGAATCACACTATTATATTTATTTTATTCAAAGTTATAAATTCTATCTGTTTCTTCAAGATGTTTGGCAATCATCAATCTTGTAGGCCTAGTTACACATTGGGAAATGTAACAGACAACAATTTTATAAAATAGGATATAAGTAATACAACTGGTAACGTTAATAAGGTCACGAGTAAGAATTTAATAGTTGAGAAGTTGTATTTTTGGGTTAAAATTTTGTGTTTCTCATTGAGTTTGATCTTATGAGAAAGTTCATATTTATTGTCAGGCTCACAGCAGGTATTAATTGGCCAGGTGAAGTCTCCCACCTTGTAAGATCAACAGTGGCCTAAGCAGAACTATAATTTCTTTTGAGAATAATGATTCTGAGGGCTATCTAGTTAGAGCCTTGTAGTAGGGAAACCCACCAAGGTAACACAGAAATACTAGACATAGGTAATTTATCATAAGCTTAACAATTGGAGTAGTTCATAATCAAAGGTTGGAGAAATTATCAAAGTAATTGTTATACAGGCCTGGTCCGGTGCCTTCGGTCAGCTGTCTAGTTCAGATGTCGTCTTCTTCTCATCCTGGCCTGGTAGCTTTTTCTCCAATTGGGCACTGCTTTAACGTGAGCAGTGCTCTATTGGCCAGTGCACTGCAGGGGCTGTTTCTGATAGGAAATGAATCCGAAAGTCTGTTTCCTTCAGCTTTGGTGTGTATGGTCTAGTTAAGAGTGCCTGATAAAGGGCCCTTCCATTCAAGTTGGAGGCAGTAATTTAAGTCATCCCTCTTCCAGTATGTATAATTCCCTGGCTGCAGGTCATGGGGCATTGGAACTTTACCCAAGGATAGATTACTGAGCTTCAGAAACAAACCTAGAGTATCCTTTTCATAATTCAATTAAACTGTACAGCAATGTGACATAACAGCAAGGAATGATCTGGGAAGTGTCTTAGTAAATATGGACCTCAATTAACAAAACTAGAATTAGTATCCACTAAAATATAATCTTTTTTTCTCTCTAAGGTTACCCTTAGTTTTCTCAAATAAAACCAAATGAAGATTAATTTCTTTACAAGTGAAGTCTGATTATTTGATAATATAGGCTATTTTAAATTGGCTGTGTTGGAAGTTTTAATACGGAGTCTCACGGTAGAATGCTAAGGTTTGCTAAGGCCAAGAAAGCCACGTCAAGGCTTTTCATGGGTTTCTGCCTTACAGATTTAGGTAAATTCTTTTCTCTTTAAAATCCTTAAAATACCTTTATAGTCCTATATCTATTAGGAGATGAACTTCCTAATTTGTCTGATAGAGCCACTGGGGACCTAAGTGTTTTTAGTCTCTTGAGGGATCAGATAGAGGGAAAAGATAACTGTTCCAAGTGTGATTACATAGGTATAATTTATCAAATTGCTGTGAACCATAACTAGCTTAAGGAGAAGAGGTTCTTTATGTCTGGGAAACAGGTTAAAAGCCAGTAGTATTTCAAACAATATCAAAAATTATAATCATATTCACCAGTTTACTCAGTCCCATGTAACTAATTCTTTTAATGAGAGTTTTCATTAGAACTTTAAAATTTCTTACCAAGTTTAGTTCAGTGCTATAGTTTGAAATTTATTAGAAAACAGTAAATCTCCTTGAAGAGAAAGCATTTTGCAAAACCAGCAGAAAAAAACAATTAACTGTCTATAAATGACAAAAGTTTTAAAAGCATGGTTAAACACCGGTACACTATAATCGATAAAGAAACCTGTTCACTATAACCATAATTATCACTGGTAACATTTCAGATATACCAGAATTTTAGGGAGTCCATATAATTTCTATAATATCTATATTAATAATATTTTCTCATTCAGTATAACCTTAAAAGTTTTATGATTCATTTGAAAATACCATGTTATTTAACATGCCAAATGAATCTTACTAGTTTAAAATCTCTCTTTGGGATGTTTCAGGGGCCCTCTGTAGCATCCCAAACTTAACAGGAGATTAAAAGAACTTTAATTAGAATTTGATATTTGTAGAGCTTGTTAAAAGATTTCAGAACACTTGCTCAGATAAACATATAGAACACTGTAAAGTAGTACTAATTCATTAACAAGAAAATACATCAAAAGTAAAGGCAGAACAGATCAGCTAAGTGGTATAAGAAGTTTTACAATATGTTACTGAATGTGGATTAACATTTTAAGAAAATTTTTTCCTCTTAACAGAGAGAAAACCAAATCTATTCTTGTACCAGCTTACTTCTAAGATTCACTTACGTTGCCCAATTTGATTCTAAACTTAGCCAATTCTGACCACGTACAAAACACTTTCCTCAGGTTTCCTTTTCCACAAGCCTTCCACAGATTTCTATACTCATATTAGTGTGTCCCTTATTTTCTCTTCCATTCAGAAGTAACCAGCTTCAGGAGAAAGTCACTATTTTTCATTAACAAAATATAATTCCATTCTTACATCTTCCTTTACACATTTATATTACTTTCCTTGGATACTGAGATCATTCCCTTAATAATAGAGATTTTTTCAGTGTGGCACAAACCATTTATTAATATTTCTAAACACCTTTAGTTTCACTGTAAGAGGAAGTTAAATATTAAGTAATTCATATTTCAATCTTATTTTATCTCAAAATGGCATAGCTATTTAATAAATCCCATCATTTAACTTAATTTTGCACAACTCTAGAATTTAAAGATACCAAACGTTTAGAGATTATCTTAAGCATACATTTCAAAAATATATATTAAATATTTACCCAAAGCTCTCATCTCATTTGCATTTAATTTACTTAAAATTTTACCACACCACATTAATACTGTCTTTTTTTTGACAAATCTGCAACAGATATAACAGGATTTTATTTGACATTCATTAAACCTAGGTACAGTAAAGGTATTATACTTAATATTGATGACTTTAAAGATGTCTATATTAATTAGAACATACTTAAACTAAACAATGTCATATATTATCTTAATATTGAATATTTTCCATTTCACGCGATGCTGAATGTCAATTTGTTCAGTTTTTATCTTAATACTTAATTTTTAAGTTCTTATTTTTTTACGTCAATTAAGCAGAGCTCTTTCACTTTGACTTTTTTTTTTAGCAGTAGAAATATCTCACCACTATAATGTGTACACTGGCTTATAATCAGACAAAAGCTAGAGATCTCATAGCTTCACTTTAAAACTTACTTATAAGATAGGTATAATAAAAGTTGCAGTAAGCTGAATTTGCTTGCTCAAATCACTAAGGCATACTATTTATGAAACAGACAGTTAAGATTTCTTCACAACCTCTGAAGGGCCCGTCAGAGTTCTGAGTTTTAAAATGCCAAAAATTTCTTGGCCTTAAGTTCTATTTCGTTGAGGAAATTAGGCTCAGTCTAAGGTCACTGTTTGTTGTATTTATATTTCTGATCTGCAAGACAAAGACACTCTCTTCCAGGTCCCCAGAGAACAGCTCTGTCAACCAGACCCAATTTTATCTCCTTAATTGACATTTTTGTGTCAGTGAGAAAAGCTGTAAACAAAGAATTCCATGTTTTAAAACTTTAAGGTTTACTGAATCATGTCTTCCAAAGCTTGCATAAGGCATTTAGTAAGGTCTCTTTTCCTTGAGTTATAAGTTAAACCCAGGGTAAAACTAATTATATTTTTTTATTAGCCACTCAATATTAGTTTTTAGATTTACGTTATATTGGACTGCTCATGTAACTCTACTGGTTTCCTTTACTTTGTTCAATTAATATTTTCAGAGGGACAGATATGTGCCCAGCCTTATAATACCAAGAAGGGGAAGCGTTTTTCCACTGAAACATATCTATCCCACAACATAAGCAAAAGGATTGTATAAAGACCATTTAAATATACCAATTTCACAATCTTTTATCTCAATTTTATTAAATCTTATACCTTTAATTTTTATATTTATTAGGTTTAATCAATAATTCTTATTTCTAGAAGGAGTGCCAGAAGCATTTTTTTTTTGTGCATTGTATATAATTTTATAGAAGTCTCTAGGATGCCCAAGTTTCAGCCAAAGAGCTTAGGCCCTTCTCAATTTTTAATTTCATTAATTGGTCTGTTGTCGCAATCATTGATCAAGTATTTCAGTCTATATATACATATATTTTAAACTGTGGTAAATAAAACTGACTTGTTTGAACTTTAATGTTGGGGGGGAGTAGGTGATTTTTTGGTCCTTTTTTTTTAACTTTACGTAGCGTAGTATCAAAACCTTGTATGTAAATCCAAAAATGTCCATTTTATTTATCTCATTCAAAATAACCATATAAAAATATTTATCCATTTGGGATAAGATTCTTATCGTTCTTTTTTTTCGACATTTTTACAATCTTTTTTCCAGTTATTCAATTTAATTAACATTAATTATTCTAAGTTTTTATTAGCATCTCTAGAACCATTTATTGGGAAGGAAAAACACAAATGTAGCTTTTCAAACCAGTTTTATTTTTTTAACTAAGTTCTTAGGTTAACCATTAGATATATTTTTCTACATTTAAACTTGATTTTAATAGGTACCAATAAAACAGCTGTTTATAATGAGATCTCTTAAAACTTTCCCCAATTTAAAAGTTTTTCCAAATTAAAAGATCCATCATATGGCCATCAATTTATATATATATAAATATATATATAAATTATATATATATATATATATAGTGATTTTAAACCAATAAATGAAGCGGCTCTTCCACATGATTGTCGGGGTGTTGCCTAAATAAAATTCAAAGGTTTTCTCTCCAAAAGCTAAAGGCCATTGTGGTCCAGGCTGATGCAGCAAAGTTTAAGATGTCAAAATATCTGAAAATTGGTACAATCAAAGAATTGCTTAGAATCCCAATTTATTTGCATGGCCACCATATGTACACAATTGTTGAACCTTTTGTATGACAGAGTCCAAGGTTTCCTTTAAAAAATAAAGTAAATATATATATACATACATACACACACTTAATACACCCAGAGAAAGATAAAAAATTTACATTTCAAGGACACAGGAAGAGAAATCCAAGTTCCTCCTAAAGGGGATTTTGTTTTTATAAGTTCAGAATTCCAAAAAATGTTTTTATCAGGCCTGTCAATTACTTTCAGAGTGAGTTTTTTTTTCTTACTCCCAGTTAATGTTGTAAGTTTTGTATGTACATAAACCTGGCTGGGGTAATAGTTGGAGACAGGCAATCTGTCATTTCTTTTTCTTTTCTTTCCTTTTCTTTTCTTTATTTTTTTTTGAATGTTCTATTCCCCATTGTAAGGTCGGGTTCCCAGAATAAATTTGTTGGTAAGATTTCCCACAGGGACAACTTGGTGGCATGAAGTCTTTGTCACTACCACTGCTGGAAGATTCTCTGTCACCCGAGAAAGCTGTTACGAGCCAGGAGGATGGTCCGAATTCTCGAGTTGAAAGGTTCCTCATAAGAGTTTTACTTTTATCCTGAAAAATTCAATGGTTGTAACCAAATTGATGAAAATATTAGACCAGCCTCTTACCTAACCACTCAGTCCTGAACCCAGTGTCTTTCAACTTGGACCCACTCGGGATGTCTCCCCTGGGTGAGTATTTTCCTCATATATTTCCACCAGCCCCACTTTGGACATCTCCTCAAGGTGGGTATTTCCTGTTAACTTTCAACCAGGCCCCACCCAGTATGTCTCCACTGGGTGGGTAATTCACCCCAATTTCTTTCAACTGGAGGGCCACGTACCTGGATACACCGCCAGATAAAACTCAGGATCATCAGCCAGTATGTGAGATCTGAGAACCAGGAGAGACTCACCCAAATTCATCTGGACTCCCCGAGGAGGCGGATGGCACAAAGGGCCACTGCTGGTACCAAGGCTCCGGTTACTCGGAGAGTCCAGGTGGAGAGAAGTCTGCCGTGGGTCCCTTCAAGGTGTCCAAAACTGTTGAGTGAAATACATGTGCAGCCTAAAAGTTAAGAGTTATGTTTTATTTGGCGGGAGGGCTCGAGCCGGGATGACAGCCTGCCAGATCTCTCTGAGGGACTACTCCAAAGAGGTTGCGGAGGAGCTAGGATATATAGGAGCTTTACAACAAAGACCAGATTGTTGGAACAATAAAGGATTGCTTGTTATCTAAAGAAAGCCAGGTATCTCAAGTTCAAGAATTTAGTACTTTTGTATGTATGAGAGGAAGCAAATATTTGGACTCACTGAATTCAGTTTTTAGACAAGCACCTAGCTATCTAAGACCAGTAAGTAGCCTGTCTTTTCTTATTCTGATTCTGCTCAGAGGACACCATTGTGAGTTGCTGTAGCGGCTGGGCTGCAGGCTTGTCCTAGCTGGGGGGTGGTGGCAGCCTTTAATGACTTGGTTTCAGTATTCTTTGTTTACTGTCATGGTTGCAGTATTCTCATTCACATTGTACTATGTTCGTTCACAGACTGATTATGTATAATCTGCAAACTTGGAAAGCAACCGAGATGGAATTACTGCAGGTACCTTCTACTTTAATAAGCCGTGTGCAAACATATACATGGAGGAAGCATACACTTGGATTTGGTGGTGCAGGGAAGGGTTTCTGCACATTACAGGACAACACAGTGCAGAATTCCTTAAGTCCACTTTTCTTTACTGTAGTGGTTTCTGAGAACTGTTTATGGTAATTAACCAACACTGACAAACGGTGGCACACATTGCGTTTAAGAGATGGCCGGCTGCAAACTTGTGTTTTGGACCGGTGGAATTCATAAGCAAGTGGTCAGGTGGATGGGATAGAGATGGAGCCAAGGCCTGGGCCCAGATTCCAGTTTAAATTGCCATTTTTTCACCATAGGGCCTTGGACTAGAATGTAAACTCTCTTAAACTGTTGGAGAATCTGTGAAATGGGCATGATAATATTCGTTTCTTCCTGGGATTGTTGTAAGTTTTAAAGAGTTTTATAGCACACATGAAGCACTTAACACACTGGCACTTAGCAGTGTACAATTTGTGCTACCACGACGCTTGGCTTGTGTCAGAGCCGTAAAGGCAGCATTTGTCTCTTGAGGATGCACTGGTAGCCCCTTGGCTAGGTTGTAAATTTGGTGATTTCCTTTAATCCTTGTAACTCTGTGTGCCATGGGCAGTTATTTTCATGGACAGATGAGGAATCTCATGATAAAGAAGACTGTGTAATTTGCCCAGTCAGACCATAATTTTGGGTGCAGGGGCCTCTGTTCAGCATGGGCCCCTGGGCCTTGTGCCCTCTCTTTTCAGCACCAGAGCCAGATGTGGGGTTGGCTGTTTCCCTGCCCAGGATATCCGGCAGGCCACAAGACACACCTGGTCCTGTGCTGCTTGAGCAAAATCTCCGGAGGAGAGGCAGTTACAAAATGGATAAACATAAAAACAGACGACAGCAAATTGTGATCAGCTCTGAGAAGGAAAGGAACACGTCTCGTCGTGCAGAGCTGGGAGCTTTCCCGTCGGGGCTGCTCTGGGGGCGTTCATCTCAGCTAAACAAGCTGTGCTGCTGCACCAAGGCAGGAAGGCAGGGCGCGTGTGGCCAGGTAGACAGGGCCTCATTGATCGTACTCATTCCCCATTAAGCAGCAGGTGTCACGGGCACTTACCTAGCAAAAAGGTGTCGGCCATAATCATCACGCACTTTCCTTGGTAGTTTTATTTGCCCCAGCTTTGAGATGAGGTCATTGAAGCTGGGGAGTTTGCTGCATGCCAGTGATTTCCTTGGAAATACCCCCACTGGTCTTTCAACTTAGACTGGTGTGGCTGTCATGCCCCAGTCCTGTGAATGGCATCGTTTAGCTTTTCCCAAGTGGCCCAAATTACTGATATTGATATGCTTAATTCGTAGGAAATTGTATGTGACAATAAGAGTAAAAGGTAGTAAGAAATTGTTTGGAAAACTAGAAAAAAACCTATTCTTCCCCAGCTGGGGGAGTGTACCCTTTATCACTCACCCCACTCACTGCCTGTCACATCATCCCTGCAGACTCCGTGTTCAGAAGCCACTCTGAGCCTTTGGGGAACATTTTGCCTCATGACACTTTTGACTAGGACCTGCGAATTCTCTGTCCTGGTTAACTCTCTCTTCAATGCCATTTAAATTTCTTGCAGGTTCCTCCGCTCAGATGTAAGAATAGCCTCTTTAAATTTCTTGATGCAGCTCCTTAATGAAGATCTTGGGAAGGAAACCTAGCCAAACCTGGGAGGTATGGACATAGTGACTTCAACCTCAGCATTTTGTGAAGTTCAGAATCAGAGGGGTGGGTGACTCAGGAAAGGCATTTTTAAGGTAACAAGGGGAAAGTGAAAGGACGCAGGCTGTGTGAGAAAGAAACGTCTCAGTCCAAGCCAGCAAGGCACCTGGGTTCAGGATGGAGTCTGGCGAGTGCAGAGTACAAAGAAAGAAGTGGTGTGATGGGAGGGAGGACAGTTGGGTACCTTATTGGGGAGGAAAAAGTGGGCAGAACATTTCCTGGTTGAACAAGAGGATTGTGACATGATGTGCTTGTATTTTGGAGAGAAGGGTTTTGTGGGGACAGGCCTAGGATTACGCTGTCTGGCTGGGGAGTCAGCACAACAGAGAAACACAGAGAACCGGGCAGACGCCAAGGCCCATGCTGGGGGAGAGGCTGCCCGCCAATTGGAGCACTGGAGGCTGCTTCTGTTCCTTAGCTGGGGCTTCAGACTTCCCTTCACAGCCCAGTCCTGTTGATACAAGAATAAAAAACGTTGGGCATGAGAAGGGCTGTGTCCCAGGCTTTGGTTGAGCCCCTGGGATGTGCCCCACCAGATTTTGTTCCTTGGCTTCGTGCAGTAAAGTATTCAAGAGCAAGCCAGTGTTGAGTAAAAGTAGATTTATTCAGAGAGATACATTGAAATGCAAGAGAAACGTCACGAGGTGTGGGGGTTTCATGCACAGATTAGAAGTAGGTACACACCCCACAGACAGAAGGTCTGTCTTCTCCAAAGAGGGACAGAGAGTGGTGACCGCGAGGTGGCGCTGTGTTGCTTGTTTTCTTGGGCTTGGTGGTTTCATATGCTAATAAGTAGAAGGACCAGCCTTAGGGCAAGGGTCTGGGATTCCCAGGGAGTTGGCCATTTCCCACAATGTGACATTTGGTAGCTAACATTGGGACTGCCATGGTGCCTGGGGCATGTTATTCACCATGTTACTATTACAATGGGTGTTTACTGAAGCTTAAGACCTGCTAGAAGTTAAATCTCTTCATCCTGAGACTCAAGGCCTATTGGGGTTTGAATCCTTCACCATTTTGATGTTAATTGCTGTGGCCTTCCTAGAATGGCTGTGCTCTGCCCCCTTCCATCCTATCTCACTGTGATGACACAGAGACAGCAAAGGCTGGGCCCTGCCTGTGCTCCTGCATTTAATGGCGGGAGTGGTGGGGTTGCCTTATGATGACTCTGAGTGGTGAGAAGGATGTTTCAGATTTTCCCACGTGAGACATGGGGACCTGACAGCAGTCACCGCAGATTTATTTCACGGGCATCATTGCTTTTGTTGTTACAGAAACAACAGGCCAGCCAAGAAACAAGAATCACTCAGAGGGTTGGAGTACTGAGATTTATTATGCTGGCGGGCTCAGAGGGGCTTCTGTTCCGAAGCTCTGAGCACCTTCAAGACCTGCACATGAGGTTTTATAGGGTTAATTACAAGCATGGGGCTATTAGCCAATAAGGCTCAAACAACAAATAGCAAGGAATCAGTGCACTGAAGCTTATCAATTTGGAAAGATCACGTTACTGACAATTGTTGACCTTAGGTTTACGATTTAGCTTATTAACCCAGTAAACTGACGCTAAACTTCAGATTTACGAGTTAGCCCGGCAAAACTTAGATCAGTAAACCGACACTTATCACACTTAGATTTGTAACTTAGCTTGTTAGCCCAGCTGGGCTTTTCCTTCACAGTGTCACTTATCTTTTCTATTTTTCTTTTTTTCTTTTTTTATGTATTTAATCTAAATTTAATATCAGGGTTTTTTGGGAAAGAAATATCTCTTTTTCTTTCTTTGGAACTCTTTTGGGGGGTGAGGTAATTAGATGTATTTATCTGTTAGTGGAGGCCCTGGGGCTTACTTTCAGGACCCCGTGCACCCTAAGCTCACGCTCTACCACCCGCCCCATCATCTTTTTCTTTTTGCTTTAGCTGCCAAGAATCTTACAGCTTAATTCCTAGTCAGCATTTAACACTTGCCCTGACTTCATGGAATCCATTTTTATGAGTTTATCTCCCCCTGGTTTCATTTAAGTATTGAATCTCCATTTTCTCTTCATTCTCACTTTTGCCTTTTTTTTATTATGGTTGTTAAGCTGTGTTTAATAGAATTGTTTAAATTCTCTGTAAGCAAGAGTCTGAATGTAAATAAATATGTAAGCCAACAGCACAATTAAATGCTTTTATATATTCTAAGCTGTTTAGTAGTTACTTAAAAACCGAATTGAATATTAAAGTGATAACATTTTAAAATTATTTTTTAATTTTTTATAAAGGTATAGCTGAGTTAAAATATGATATTAGTTTCAGGTGTACAATAGATGCTCCATTTATATTTACTGTAAAACATTGTCTGTATTCCCTGTGTTGTAAGATATGTCCCTCAAGCATGTTTACATTACACATGTTGCAGTTTGTATAAGAAAGTCGGGTAATGCAGAGTCTGGGACGTGGCTGGTTCTTACCCAGGTTCACGCTCACCCTGCCTGTCAGATCTCAGGCCCTCACTTCTGTCTGCAGGGATTCGAGTGGAGGCAGCTCTCATCAGCGCTGGCACCACCCTCTGAGTGGTAGTGACAGCAGTGATTGTGTGTGGACGTGCAAAGTGTTGTTTCAAGCGCTTTACATGCGTTTCAGCATTTAATAATTAAAGCCCTCCTGTGAGGAAGCGTTTTAAGTTTTTAATGTATAATACATTTTATTTTGATACTGATAGATTTCAAACCTCAGGAAAATTTACAGGAGTAGTACAATAAACGCTTAGATACAGCTCACCTTAAAGGTCACTATTTGGCTTTTTGGGTCTGGCTTATTTTAGCATAAAGTTTCAAGGTTCTTCCATATTGTAACCTGAATCAGTACTATGTAGTCTTTGTTTGATAATATCCTTTTTCTTTGTTTTCGTTTTTGGTCTATTTAAATATATTTTCATTGAAGTCTAGTCAGTTTATAATGTTGTGTTAGTTTCTTGTGTACAGCACAACACTTCAGTTAAATAGGAACATACATGTATTCATTTTCATACTCTTTTTAAACATACGTTACAATAAGATATTAAATATATTCTCCTGTGGTATACAGAATAAACTTGCTGTTTATTCTTTACATACTCAGTATCTGCAAATCTTGAACTATTGCTTCCCACACCCTTTCCCCTCTGGTAACCATAGTTTGATTTCTATCACTCTGTTTGTTTCTGTTCTGTAGATAAGTTTATCTTTTTGTTTCTTTGTTTTATTTTTTTCTTTTTAGATTCCACATGTGAGCGATCTCACATGGTTTTTTCCTTTCTCTTTCTGTCTTACTTCACTTAGAATGACATTCCCCAGGTCCATTGATGTTGCTACAAATGGCATTATTTTATTATTATTTTATGTCTGAATAGTAGTCTATTGGACAAATATGATAAAACCTCTTTATCCAGTCATCTGTCAATGGACATTTAGGTTGTTTCCATGTCTTGCTATTGTAAATAGTGCTGCTGTGAATATTGGGGTGTAGGTGTCTTTTTGAATTAGGGTTCCTTCTAGATATATGCCCAGGAGTGGGATTGCTGGTTCATATGGGAGGTCAATTTTTTTCTTTAGAGGAACATCTATGCAGTTTTCCACATTGGCTCCACCAAACTACATTCCCACCACAGTGTAGGAGTGTTTCCAATTCTCCGCAGCCTCTCCAGTATTTATTGTCTGTGAACTTCTGAATGATGGCTATTCTGACTGGTTAGAGGTGATACTTGATTGCAGTTTTGATTTGCATTTCTCTGAGAATGATATTGAACATTTTTTCATGTGCCTACTGGCCATTTGTATGTCTTCATTGGAGAAATGTTTCTTTAGGACTTCTGTCCATTTTTGAATTGAATTGTTTGTTTTTCTTTCTTATTAAGTGTAAAAGCTGTTTACATATTCTGGGAATTAAGCCCCTATCAGTTTCATTTATTGCAAATATTTTCTCCCATTCCATAGGTAGGTTGTGTTTTTGTTTTGCTTACTCTTTCCTTAGCTATGAAAAAGTTTGTAAGTTTAATTAGATCCCATTTGTATATTTTTGTTTGTTTTTCTATTGCTTGAGTAGACTGCTCTTGGAGAACATTGTTTAGATGTGTCAGATGTTTTACCTATGGTTGCTTCTAAGAGATTTATAGTGTCTTGTCTTCATGTTTAAGTCTTTAACACATTTTGAATTCATTTTTGTGTATGCTGTGAGGGAGTAGTCTAACTTCAATGATTTACATGCAGCTGTTGAGTTTTCCCTACACCATTTGCTGAAGAGGCTGCCTTTACTCCATTGTATGTTCTCACCTCCTTTGGCAAAGTTTCAATGACCAAAAGTTTGTGAGCCTATTCTTGGTAATTTTGTTTATCCGTTCATTGATGGATGGATATTGTTAGTAACTTTTGGCTTCTCTGAATGAAACTGCTATGAATATTGATGTGAAATTTTTTATGAGAATATATTATCATTCTGTTGGCTGTACAGTTGGCCCACCATATCTGTATTTTCCACTACATGGATTCAGATGGCTGATTATAAAGGGACTCGAACATCCTTGGATTATGGTATCCAGGGTGTGGGGTTCCTGAAACCAACCCCCCGAGAATTCTGAGGGATGACTCTATATGTAGGTGTGGAATTGCTGAGCCATATAACTATAAGCATTTGAGGAAATACCAGACTTCTCCAAAGAAGCTGCACCATTGTGCCTTTCCACTGGCCTCATATGAGATTTCTCTGCCTCCTGAACGATATTTGTCATTGTCCATGTTTTGGTTATAACCATCCTAGTGGGTGTAAAATGAGATCTCATTTTGATTTTGATTTGACTAGTGATGCTGAACATCATTTCATATGCTTATTGGCCATTTGTATATCTATTTAAATTCATGGTAAATTTAAAATTTGGGTCTATTTTCTTGTATTGCTCAGTTGTAAGCATTTGTTATATATCCTGGATGCTACTCTCTTATTAGATACATGCTTTGCAAAATTTTTCTTCTACTTTGCACATTGTCCTTTCACTATATTTTTTTAAACATTAAAACAATTTCTTTACAGGGGAGGTAATTAGATATTTTGATTTATTTTATTTTTCTTGCTAAGCACACACTCTATCACTTGAGATACCCATTTCCACTGTCATTTCACTTTCTTGATGATGTCCTTTGTAAGAAAAAGGTTTTAATTTTGATAAAGTCCAGTTTATCTGCTTTTTCTTCTATCACTTGTGCTCTTGGTATTGTATCTAGGAAACCAAAGCCTATCCTAAGACCACAAAGATTTATACTGTGTCTTCTTTTAGAAAGTTTATAGGTTTAATTTTTACATTTCTGTCTGTGATCTATTTTGAATTAATTTTTAATTGTTATATAAAATATGAGTGTTCAGATTCCAGATTGATTCTTTTGCCTGCAGATACCCAGCTGTCCCTGTACCATTTGTTGCATAGACTATTCTTTCAATGGAGTGTTGTTGTCCCCCTTGTGGAAAACTGTCTGTAAATGTAAGTTTTTTCCCCTTGGTTTTTATTGTGTCTCATAGATTGATTTATCCAACCTTATGCCAGTACCATGCTGAATTAGTACTATAGCATTTTAGTACACTTTAAAGTGAGTCCTCCTACTTTACTCTTCTTTTTCAAGGTTGTTTTGACTGTCCTGGGCCCCTTGCACGTCCATATGAATTCTGGGATTAGTTTTTCAATTTTTGCAAAGAAGTCAGCTGGAATTTTGATAGGGATTCCACTGAATATGTAGATCACTTTGAGGAGTCTTAACGTATTTAATAATATTTTCTATCATTCCTTGAAAATGGGATATCTTCCATATATGTAGATCTTTTAAAATTTATTTTAGTGATACTTCAAAGATTTCAATGTACAAATCTTGTAAATTTTTGTTAAATGTATCTCTCATTTTATTTTTAATGCTGTTGTAAATGGAAAGGCTGAGTTTCTTATGGGTCGGACTATATATCCATCTTCTTATTTCTAGAATTCCTTCACAGCAAATACCCTAGGTTTATATTTGCTACATAAATCTATCCACAACTATTCCCCACCCCGTGTTATAAGAAACCAAGACCCAAGTTAAGCTACCTGAACCCCTATGTGGAAGTGAGAAATGAGACCCTTGGGTGGGGCTTTTTGCAGATGATACTGAGAGCTTATTCAGGATGGCTTCTTCTTAATTTCTTTTAAACAACCCTTTCAGTGTATTTAGTCAGATACATTGAGAACATGCCCTTTTGATGTGCGGAGTAGCTAAGACTATGATTTTCAAATAAATTCTAGTGAGAGTTTTGTACTTGAAACCTAATTTGCATCTATCTTTGAAGATTTATGTTTCAGGAGCTTTGACTATAGAACACCTGTCTTTATTCAATAATGACAACTAAATGCTCAAGCAACATGTAAGAGTTTGAGCAAACTGCCCCCGCCCCGTAGTGCTGGGTGGCTGCAGCTGTAACTGGAGTCAGCGCTTACCTCTCCCAGTAAGCTTGTGCTGATCAGCTCAAAGGGGTTCATCTAAAATTTTGTCAGTAGTCTGTTGGACAAAGTCATAAAACATTGATTGAAAGTTGCTGGAATGCAATATACCCTTATTAATATTAAGTAAGCACATATTGAGTGCTTACTGTATGATGGAATTGTCCCTCAGCCTCACATGAATATTATTTCTCTTAAAACTTCTCATATTTCCTTGTTATTCTCACTTTACAGATAAGGAGACTGAGAATTAGGTCTTCTCTATTTTGGAGGAAGATCATTATCAATGATGGGAAGTTGTAAGGAAAAAGATATCTATTCATCCTAAGAAAACATTTTTCTAAGTGTCAGCAATGAAGAAGTTGAACACTGAAGAAGGTGATGATTGTTCGAGTGAGACAGGCCCCGGGTTGTACGGTGTCAACATCCCTGTCCTGGACAAGGCACGTGTAGAGCTGCGTGGTGGATGAGGCGGCACGGCTGCTCAGGGAACGCGGATGCCGAGCCATTGGGCTGTGCTCAGGCACGGTGGGGCTTTCTCCAAAGGGCAGTGGACCGTCATTGACAGATTTTAACTAGGGGAGTGGGGTGCTCTCGTAGATCACTTCTGTCTTACAGAATGCTTGGAAACATTTAGAAGGCTCGGCAGGAGGTGATGTGATGAGTCAGTAGGGTGGCTGCGACGTGTATCAGTGTTCAATTTTCAAGTTGTTTTCAGTCCCAGGCTTGTGGCTCAGAAGCCGTGTCACTTTGGGTCACGCACTCAAGGAAGAGAAACAATTTATCTAATCAATTGAAGCAATGATGCACCGACCTCCCAGGACTGCTATGGAGATCCAGTGAGGTAACGTGTGCACAGTGTGCAGCGTGGTCCCCAGCACACAGTCACTGCTGAGGGAGTGCCAGTGAGTACCTGGTAGGTCAGGTGAGGGTGGTGGGACTTGGTGACTGAGGATATCTGGGCCCTGAAGGAGGGGTCCATTCACATCTGTGAGTGATGGGCCTGAGCTGGGAGATGCAGGGAGACCTTACCCCCCGAACAGGTGCCCTGGGCAGGACGACTATGGGAGGAGCACCGTGAAGTCAGCTCTTTGCAGGTGAAGTTGGAGGTGCCCTTGAGACATCTAAGTGCAGTGTCACGAGCTCATAGTGGAGATCTGGGCCCAGGCTGTGCATTTTCCTATAATCTCAATCCCTGAGGACCCCGAAGTATTGATCACTTAACGTGAAGACATACTTTACAGGACAAATGAATAGTAGTATCATGTCTGTCATCCAAGCTTAGGTCTCTTTATTCATCAGTCACTTTGCTAAATGGGTGCGTACTGACCTCACTTCACCGTCCTCCCCTGGGCTCAAGCTCCACAGAAAAGAGCTGGTGACTCTCCCTCTTTTCCAGAAGCAGACACATTTAGCTGGTAGACTTCTGTACCTCGTCAGACTTAGGATATTAGTTTGTTGTTTTAATTCTATTTTCTTATGGCCATCTCCTGACAGGAGAGAAGTTTTACCTCATGATCATGTTTCAATTAGCTGTTACTGAGAATTGCTGATCTGATCCATAGTGTATGTATTCTATTAACTTTGTAGAGTACTTATCATTTTTCTGTCTTTGCCCTTTAATATTGTTTGCCCCTTCAATGTTCTATCTTATTTGGGGCCTTATTTTTTTTAATTAAAAAATATCATTTAACAGTTAAGAAAACCAAAGAACAAATGCACATGAGAGCTAAATTTAGAAAATGTATAGTGTGTTTTCTGTCTCGGCAATGGAGGTTTCTAGAAACTCATGAAAACCTTCATTACACAAGTTCCTTAAAATGCTGATTAAGAAATAAAACCTTCCTTCCTCATCTTTCAAACTGCACAACTAATTGTCAAGAAAGAGAGGGGGAATCCTCAGAAGCCAAGACAAACGAGAAAGCAGGGATTCTGGGAGATACACGAGCCTTAGAAACCCTGGGATGCCGGTTGGCTCCCGAACTGATTTTCAGTTGCCTTGGCAGGAGTGCAGGAGGTGAGCCCGAGGCCCCTCACACTGGGAGTTGGATGGCTGATCATATTATCGACCAAGCCCATCCCGAGAATCTTGGTTAACTAAAGGGTGAAATTGGAAAAAAAATTCCTCAAGGCAAGAAAGTAAGGAAAGTCAATTTTGTTGGAAGAGGCAAAAAATTACAAATCCAAAGTAAGGATATATTTTAAAGCTCTTCTGGCATGAGAGTGACCACAAACTCCTGGCAGAAAAGCACAGCTACTCCTTGATTAAGAAGATGTGTTTTGAATGAATCAGTGAAAATCCATTCCGAAAAAGGCCTCCAGATTCTTGTGGATCAAGATACTGGACCACAAACACCTCTCTTCCAAGGTCTCATTCAAATAACCAGAAAGGTTTTAAAGGAAAGTAGCAATAATCATAGTTCTATTTATTGACATTACTATATGCTAGGAATTCAGAGGTGACTATGCAGTTGTCTCCTCTTTTATGGACCTTACTTTCTCTTTGGGGAGACTAAATGACATATTTGGGTAGCTTGGTGGAGGGAGGTGTTCGTCTGTTACAATTAGCCAGGAGAGGAGATTAAGAAAGCAGTGAAGGGTGGGTGAACTTTTTAGCTGAGGACGGTCTTGTTCTGCTGGCTTTTAATGCAGACTCAATGAGCTGTCAATGTAGGGAATATAAATTATGGAGGATGGACTTAGCTCAGGCCCCTTTAGAATGGACAAGTGAACCTGGAGAAAGACAGTCAAATCTGTGCAGACATTAAAGTTCACCTGAACGTGCTCCATCCCTGAGCCAAAGATAGGACAAATATGCAGGACTTCTTGAGGAGAGAGGAGTGGTTTTTAAGGTTCTCCAAGAATAAATCCCAGGGAAACGGGAAGGCCAGTTGTCAAACTGTGACTTTCCCCTTTGGATGGTATATCCACCAAGGTTATTGGCCTTTTATAGGTTTTCATTTCTCTTTATTACATGTCAGGTGATGGGGACGTGGGCACAGTTGTTTGACACCTTGTTGAGTCGGCTTTGAGTACCTGCCTAGCACGGGCACAGTTGCGGCTGTGTCATACATCTTGCAGCCCATCCCGTTCCCCGGCTCCTTGATCACGGCAGAGTGGTTCCTTGTTGACATGTCCGTCTCCTCTGTGACATCATAACCCATGAAAAGACCGGAACATATTAACTTGGCTTTGTTAAAGTCAAAGAAACAGATCAAATATGGAGTCAGATTTGTTCTTTCCTATTTCAGTAGTGCCATGGAGTAGGCAGTTTGGGCAGCTTTCTGTAGGATCCTGGTGGCTTTCCCTCTCAGCCTCTGGGCGCCTCTATTGAAAACCCTTCATAGCTGTCTGGCCTGCTGGAAAAACACTCTGCCTATTATGCCCTGAATATGTTTTCAGTTTATAACTCATATCTACTCCTTGGAAAACAACTCAAAAAAACTCAGTTGGTTTTCCACCAGCCATGGGCAGGGGTGAGGGGTACCTTCTTATTATTTCATAAAATAATAATAATAATAAATAGTAATAGTAATAGTAGTAGTAGTAGTAGTAATAATAATAATAATAATTATAAAAGAAGTCTTAAAACAGCACTGGGCACATTGGAGAGAGTCAATCAATGCTTCGTGGCTTAAATCAAAAGTGATGACTCAGTGATTCCATGGCTGCTGTATTTGCTGAGCTAGTTATTCCTTTGCTCCATTACACATATTTTTTTAACTGAAAAAGAAATACAAGCAAATGGTTCAAAAAATTCAAACAGAGCACAAATATACACAAGTGAAAGAAGTTTTCCCTCATTCTCTGTTCTGTCTGCCCTCCCTGGTAATGCCACTGTTTACTATCCTTTGGGTGATTTTCCATATATGCTATGCACATTCCCAACTATGTATGTAAATTCCATTAAGGTTTTAGTTATTTTTAACTTAAAGGGATTTAAATCCTCAAGTGGCTTCTACCCGGGTAATAGAACAGAACAAGTGTGACTCCATATTAGATCTGATCCTTTGAATTTAAGTTTATGCTCTGTCTCCTAGGCTTCATCTTGCTTGTAAAACAATGTTGCTTAGAGCCTGAAATATACAGGAGAGCCTTTTCTGGAGGCTCTGACTTTTAAGGATATTTAACACTTTTCATTCATAAAAAGATAACAAATTGTAGAATAGAAAATAACATTTGCTTTGTTGGTCGTTTACAAAGATTTGACCCAGGCAGATAGCTGCAAGGACAAAGGATTCTAACAAGAAGGAATTCTACACCAAGAAGATTGCAACAACCAAGCATGTAGGAAAGGAGCCTGAATTGTGATTTGGGGAGATGGTTTTTCAAGACATTATTTTGCCATTTAGGCCTACAGAAACTTGCTATTCCATGACCGAACAGCTGGTCTCCCAACTTATTGGCCTGTCCTGCACTGAGAATGAATTTGGACTCGGTAACACTCCTATCTACCTAGCAAGCTGGGCACTGGAACTGAGAGTTTCGGAAATAACAGGCCAGCCAAGATACAAGCACCAATCGGAGTGTTGGAGTACTCAGATTTATTATGCCGGCGGGCTTAGAGGGGCTTCTGCTCCGAAGTTCTGAGCAGTTCCAAGACGTGCACATGAGGTTTTAAAGGGTTAATTACAAATAAGGGGGTATTAGCCAATAAGGCTCAAACAACAAAAAGCAAGGAATCAGTACACTGGAGCTTATCAACTTGTAATAGATCACGTTACTGACACATGTTGAGCTTGGATTTACGAGTTAGCTTGTTAGCCAGGTAAACTGACACTAAACTTAAGATTTAGCCTGGCAAAACTTAGAGAAGTAAACCGACAATTATCACACTTAGATTTGTGACTTAGCTTGTTAGCCAGCTGGGCTTTTCCTTCACATGAGGACACCTCCTACACCCAGGGAGCTACTGTTAGCCCTTGATGGTTCTACAAGTGTGGGGTGTGGTTTACCCAGGAGGGATGGGGACTATGCACCAACACTCAGGCAGTCTGCTCTGTCTGGGGCGCTGAACTTGTACCACCCCGCTCCCCTCCAGCCCGACAGCTGGGACAGTGGGACTAAGGCAGAAATCGTGCCTGCTTGTTTCCCAGCGTGTAAAAGGGGAATATGTACTCTTCCCAAGTTAGTTCTGAGCGACAACACCTGCGGGTGCTTGGTTCCCAGAGCAACAGAAAACCAAGCTCCGCGTGGGGGCATCGGGTGGAGGGCTGGACCAGCGAGGTAAAACTTCAGCTGCGGGTCTTGAAGGGTTACAGAAGGGTACAGAGGTAGTATTGCTGCCTCCTTTGGGGTGCCCCCAGAGGTAAAGCTTTTTCTCTTCGCTAAGACCCTCCCCTATCCAGATCCCTCTCTTCTCTCCGCTCTTCCTGTCCATCTGTCTCCCTCCACTTTTCCCCTCCTCTCCTCCCCCTCCCATCTTCTTTCTTCCTCGCTGCCCCACCTTCTCTAGCAGAACACAGAGAGGATCGCTGGCCTTCCTGCGCATGCGCAGTGGGTGCCAGCTGGACCGCGGTTTGGAAGCTCCAGCTCCGAGCCGGGGATCGGCCCCAAAGTCTCCTCAGCTCTGTAGCCCGGTAAGCCTTTGACTCCTGCCTGGGGCCGGGGCCTCTGGCTGTGGAAGTGCAAGGTGGGGAGCCCCCGGGAAAGTGGCGGCTGCAGGAAGGCGGTCCGCGTGTCACAGCCCTCAGGGAGCCAGTCAGCCTGTGTCCAGCTGAATTGCTCGGGACAGACCCCTGTGCCCACGCCACCTGCCTCGGCGCCCCAGGCACACCTGTCCAGGGCGAGGTGTGCACCTGCCGCCTCTCACCCAGCCGGGCTCCCCTCAGTCCGCGGCTGGTGTGCATTTCTCCTCTCCCGCCCGAGAGTCCTCTCCTCCCGGGCTTCCTCTCCTGGGCCGTCGGCCCGTCCCCGCCCCTGGGCGGGCTGTGTCCCGGGCGGGCGGGGTCTGCGGACATGGACGGGGTAGCTGGGGCTGGGGCTGGCCTCCGAGCGGGGCTGCAGACCGCGTTTCCAACCCCGCCCCACTTTCCCTGCCCCGCGACCCCCAGGCTGCCTTCCTCTCCCTTTCCTGCTCCCTGAGGACCAGCTCAGTGGCGTGGGCGCTGCTCTCTGGGCTGACAGCCACCGGCTGTGACGCCCAGCTTCTCCTGGTGGAGTCGGGAAAAGGGGAACAAACATAGTAAACGTTGGAATTTCCACTATGGTTGAGGCTTCCAGGTTTCCATAACCTGTTTAGCCCACCTTAATGTTGGCTGCACCCATACTGGGTAATTTGGTGGAACTTCATGGTATGGTGGTGTAGAGACAGGACCTTGTATGCTTCTTCTCTTTCCGTTTTCTAACACTCATTCTCCTGGGCCTCCCATGTACTCCCCCAGAAGGGCCCAGGGCTGGCTTGGTGCTGCTCTGAGGCAATATTTATTAATAAGGCCCTTTCTTCATCTGTTCTGAGCCTCCGTTTCTTCCTCTGCACAATAAGGGCTTGGACTAGATAAGTGCTTTTCAGTTTGTTTTAAAGCCATGTTTCCTTTGAGAAACAGAAAATGCAAATCTCTCCTCCCATCGCAACCCTTTAGATTTTGACACATCCTCCAAAGAATGACATAGCTCTTTGTGGAAAACTGAAGTGATTGTGATTCTAGGTGGCACAGAAAAGACTCTTCAGAGACTTATTGCAGGGAGAGGGCAGGAAAGGGGCAGTATGTCACACTTTCTAGTGTGAGCACTGGAGCAGGGGCATGGATTTAAGTACAGAGACTGACGTGGCCTCTTCTAATCTTGTACAATGTGATAAATTTCTCTACCTCAGTTTCTTGATGTGTCAAGTTGGGGTGATAATATTTTAGGCTTTCATGAAACATTATACACATAATTCATTTGTGTCTCGGTAGAAACAAGACCTGCTAGGGATTCAGGGATTTGTTTAAAAAAGAAAAACCTTGTCCATAGCAGTCTGTCGGTGTGTATTTTGAATTTCCTGGAGGGTGAGGGCTGAGTCTGAATTCCATCGTGGGGCAGGTGGCCCATAGTTCTCTGTGCCCCAGATTGCCCCCTCCTCCCCAGTCCTCTTCCTCAGTCCAGGATGAATTTCCCTAGTAAATTTACACAGAAGTCTTGTGGAAATGGCTTTTCATTTTATTGTTTCACCTAGAAGGGCTGCCTTAATGATCTGTGTTGTCAGGTATTGAAGGACTGCCATCATGATGTCTGGTCAGGTTAAGGCTATGCAATTGGGAGTTTCTATTTAATAAAAAAAATTACAAATAGAAAATTAGAACAAGGATGGTGACAGGGGCTCTTGGAAGTGGGCACCATTAGCTTTCTTAGCTTCAGGTGCGGTGGCCTCCTGCCACGACAACCCATCTTCTTGCTCTGAAGTTTGAGGGACCAGTGGGTTCAGTGGGAATGTTAACTGAGAGTATCTCATGGGCTGGGCATTGTCCTATTTGTACTGTGTGTTCCTTATTTGAGACAGTGAGCTCACTTAACCTCAATAAGCTCATTAAAAAATTAGACTTTTTATTTTGAGATATAATGTAGATTCCCATGTAGTTAGTTGTAAGAGACAGTATGGAGATGGCCTATGGACTCTTTGCCCAGTTTTCCTTAATGGTTCCATCTTGCAAAGTTGGGGTACAATTCATACTGACTCACTAACAATTTTAAGTTTGTGTTATTGCCCTCACTTCTATTCACGATTAAACTGGGGCTTAGAGAATCACACAGGCCTGCCCATGTCACCCACATGGTTAGTGTAGAGACGGGTGGAACTTGGGCTTGGGATTTCCAGGCAGTACCAATATGATGGTCTGTGGCAGGGAGCAGCATTCACTTTGCTTGTTTAGTCATTCATTCAACAGACATTTATTTAGTAACCTCTGTGGGTCAGATGCTTTCATAGGGTTATCTGATTCTTCAACAGTATGGTGAAACAGGTAATGTTTTCTTTTTTTTAATCTGAGAAAATTAGCTCTGAGACGTTATAAACCCCCAAAGGAAATATAGCTCATAAAGGAGCAATAGTAAATTTGTACATTCCACCCTTTTTATGCAGGTGTTACCCTAGGCATTTTACATTTGCAAACATCCGTAATCCAGATATATTCTTGTAAGGCAAGGATTTTGTTTTTAATTGAATTATAGTCAAGTGTACAATGTTGTGTCAATTGCAAGATGTTTTTTTAATTTTGAATTAAAAATATTTTTTGAGGAAGGTAATTAAGTTTATTTATTTGTTTCATTATTTAAAATAAGGTACTGGGGTTTGACCCCAGGATCTCGTACATGATAAGCTCGTGCTCTACCACTGAACTGTACAGTCCTCCCCAAGGCAAGTTTCCTCATCCATTATTCTGCAGCTTAGGAGTTCAAATAAATTGGATAGAAATCCAGATCTTTTGATCCTACTGTGGTCCTTTTCTTTATATTCTGCTGAAGGGGGTTGGGGAAAGCAGTTCCTTTGTTCATTTCTTTATTCAGCATTTTTGTGCAGTGACTTCTCTTCAGGACCTTGCTAGGTGCTTGGAAACAGAAATCAAGAAATGACCCTTCTCTGCAGGGGCAGGAAGCGTAGACCAAAAGCTGGGTAATGTGATCCGAGCTATGTGCAGACGCTGAGGACAAACTGTACCCCCGGATTTGCTTTGGCTTCCCTTGCCTTCTGGCTGGTACACACCAGATCACTGCATCCCAAATGCTCCCGCAGCCCACAGCACAGTATGTACCTCGATCTCCTCTCCCCTCTCCGCAGGGCCTGCAACATGAGCATCCCTGACTACGTGCAGTGTGCTGAAGACTATGAGACTCTTCCCGTTGTGGTCCAACCATCATCTCAGAGGGGATCATCTCAGAGGAGAATTTCTTTTGCATCTATAAGCGAACCTCCTCAGTGAGCCAGATCAGCCCGTGCGGCTTCCAGTGGGCACACTGTATCCACTACAGGCACCAATATGCACCCGAGAGTGGGTGGAGCAGCTTCCAGAGCCACCGCAAGTTCGTGGGCCCTGTCACCATTACCGACTTCCTCTCTGCCAAGGCCTCCTAGAAGCTTCATGTGCAGAGGAGCTGTATGGCACCGCGCTTAATGACTCTCAGCTCTTTGTCTTTGTGCTGCATGGGGTGGTAGCCGAGCAGCCGGGCAGCGACGTGTCCTTTAATCTAAGAGGACTGCAGGGTGGTGGAGAAGAGGATTGAGGACTTCACTGAGTCATTCTTCATCTTGCCCATGTCCAAGTGGCTGGATGCAGCCCCCAACAATTCTGGGAACAAGATCACCCTCCGCTGCATCCCGTTTGAGAAGGAGGACATCATGGGACTGGACACAGACAGCAGGTAAGTTTCCCTGGAGGCCAGTCCACCCTGGCTGTGTTCCGGGTTTCTTCCCTACATCCAGAAAGGGATCAGCAAGGAAGAGGACTGTGTTGTAGCTAAGGTGGAGGGAGGTGAAACCCGCCGGTTTACAGACATTTAAAAGTGAATCTGCCTCTGTTTCAGAGAGATCCTTTTAGGGTTAATGTGGACACTTCCTCCCGCTTTTCAGCCAGGACAATGGTGGGACCCCTTGAGTCACTGTCCAATAGAGTAGCCACAGCCACTGATGCTAGGAGCACTGGGGAGGAGGCTGGTCTGTGTTGAGATGAGCTGTAGGTCAAATACATATTAGACGCTGAGGTTTGTCTAGTAAAAGAATATAAACTATCTTGTTACTTCCTATATTGATTACATGTCAAAATGATAGTATTTTACATGCAGTAGATTAAGTAAGATCTGTTCTTAAAATTAGTTTCTAGTATTTGTTTTTGTTTGATAGTTTGTTTCTTTGTTTACCGTTTTAAATGTGGCAACTGGGAAACTTTCTTTACATGGCTCTCATTTCATTTCTGTTGGGCAGCCTGTCCTGAGACAGTCTCATCCCTTTGTTTATAGATGAGATGCCGAATCCCGAGAGGCAGAAAGAGGCGCTGGTTGAGCTGGGGCTGGAGCCGGTGTCTCCTGCCTTCCAGGCCCAGCACCTATTCGGCTCAGGCCCTCTCTTCCTGCCCGACAGCCAGCATGCCATGTTAGGACATCAGAAACACCGCCAAGGACTTCCGAATGAACTCCTTATGCAGGGAAAAGCGTATCACGGAGTATGGGAAAGAGCAGATAAATGTTCATTCTCACCTTGTCCCTGTGATTAAGTCAAGGGCCCCACTTTGCCTCGAAAGTGCAGACGAGCTCTTCTGAGCTGCCTACCCCCCCACTTTCTTCTCTGTTTCCCCGTGTATCTATCGTGCTGTCCCTCGTGCAGAGGATGGTGAGATGCCTTTGCCGAGAGGTGGTCCCTGTTTGCTGGGGAGAGTGAGGGAATCTGTGTCGTCCTGGCCTGTGGACTTGGGCCATGAGTCTGGAGAGCGCTCATGGTGGTCCCACAGGTGTCGGTCGGAGGACCTGGCACGTGCTGCCGGGCCCGCTGTGGGGCGGTGCTCTGTGATTCTTGAACTTTACTAATCTCAGATTCTACTTTCTGGTTGTTGGTAAGTTGGAGGAGAAGATGCCAGAGAATTGATAAAAACAATGTCCAGACCAGCCCTGTGAGTTATAGGAACAGGGGACCCAAGTCCCACCTGCGTGAGGTGCCTAGCGGGCTCTGGATGAATTTTCTGTTCCTCCCGAACATACCTCTATGGCTTAAGGAAGGGGCAAGTAATGTCGTGGCCATGAACTGTACTTGTCCCACGGGGCCCTGTGATCTACATGCCCGCACTCCCCTTCTGCTCCTTGGAGATGAAGTGTCAGGTTTAGGAGCCTGGACACTGTTGTGGGCATAGCTGCCAGCATTGTGCTACACCGAGGCTGGCTCCGTTCACCTCACTTGTCACCACCTGCTGAGCCCCCAGGCGTCAGTCAAGGTAGGTGCATCGGTGCAACGTAAGCAGGGACCACCTTCTCACCCTGCACAGACTGGTGGGTGAGCAGTGGAAGCCTGGAGCCCTGCCCCACCCCCAGGCCAGTGCCTCTTTTGTCATAGGAGGCACTGGTGACATTTTTCTCACCAATTACTTGGCTCTGAGTCTGCAGAGCCACCAGAGAATGCCAGCTTGTTTTTGCCTTTTGAAGTTTGCCCTTGGGATTTGGCGGAGTAGCTGGATGTGTGCTTAGCCCATAGTGGAAGACACTGTCACCATTGTTTACCCAGAACCTCGTGTACCAGCCATGGCCCTCGGCATGAAAATACAGCAGCGCATTAAACCTCCCTCCTGGTGGGTCTGTCGGTTCTGGTACCATAAAGGCTCAGCCAGCATCTGAACGTCAGTGAGATATCGCGGCCAGTGAGCTAGGGTCAAGCACGTTCTCTTCCAGTCACTTTTACTCCATTGTTGCTTTTACTATTCCACAGTCATTAATTTTTTAAACAATGCTTTGGTGCAGGAGCAGAGCCTAATTCTCTCCTGCTACTCTTGTTGGAAGTGAGTAAAATTGTCCAGCCTGAAATGCGACCACAGTTTATAGCTCAAAAGCTTCCTAGACGCATGTAGGTGGAGTTTTGGTTAGGGGCGCTGACCACATTGGGGTACCCTGGCAGCGTCGCTCCCCTCAGGCCCCTGTCTTCCCTGGATCAGGAGGTGAGGGTGGTTCTCACCGTTCCCGCGTCCCTGGCCTCACACACTCACGTAAATTCTTGTACATGCTGTTAAAATCATTTTTGTTCTTGTGTTTTTCTAATTTTCTCTTGTTCCTCTTTTCCTTTTTCTTTATTCCTTTTTCTCTTGTACTGCCACTTTAGCATCTTGTTGCGTCTGAAAATGTGGGCTGTGCACACCCTGAATTTGAAATAGCCAGATTGCCCTCCGTACTGTCTCCATCGCTTTAAAAACCAAAAACTTAACAGCTGTCTTGATCCCTGTATTATCCTAGTCATCTTTTTTATTTCTAATTTTTTGGAATATTTGCTTTGTTACTACATCACCCACTGGTGTTTGATACCTGTTAAAATCCGTGCTTTGAGGAACCTGTTTGGTCCTCCTTATATTTGGTGACAAATATGCCTTTATTAAATTTGTTTGATTGTTTTGAAGAAGTAAGATGCGAATTGATTTGGGCTGCTGCTGAGGGATTATTTTCATGGAGTATTTAACATTGTAAAGTCAAATTCTGCAGGATCTTTCTCGATTCCTGCTTTTACACAAACGTGCTCGGCACGCCGTTCTTGGCTGTCGCTGTGTGACATGCGTGACGGCGCTTCCTGACCGGCAGTCACTGGTGAGAAAGTGGCCTGCTCTGGGGTGAGCTGCTGCAGGGGACGCTGTTGGAGGAAACATTCACCGTTTTGTTTTGTTTTGTTTTGTTTTGTTTTTGCATTCAAATTCCCCGTGCCATTTACTTTGCTTTGCCTTCATAAAGGGGCAGAAGTGGGTCTAAAATCCATGCCACTCTTTTGTTCCCTTTACGAGGCTGGTTTTTCTGAATATCAGGATAACATGGCCTTCTCCTCAGTAACTGGCTCACCTGGATCTCGTGGACACAGGGACCGCTAAAGGGGACCGTAACTTCCTGTCTGCTTCAGCCAGTGGGCATTCAGAGCCGGGTCTGTGGTTTGCCTCAGCAGCCGTGCAGGCCTCCCTGCCGCGGCCTTTACTTGTAACCCATGGTGGCAGTAAATAGCTGACTCCGTGTCTGTTGCAGCTGACGTCCACCACTGACGGCCTTGTCGTAGGTTTGCGGTAGTGAGTCTCTGACACCTCAGTCAGCCGTGAAGGAAGATGCTTTGGCAGACCTAGGACCTTGGATTCTCACCCCTACCCTGGTTCATCTCACCCGGTGGGAGGGTTTGGCTACCACCATCATGCTGACCATGAGGCCATGTTTGTCCTTTCATGCTCTGGTCCAAATGTGGACACTACATTTTTCACTAAATTTGTCTCGATTGAGACAGGCCAGAATATCTGAATGAATCCATCACATTCTGGGTGGGGAACAGAACTGAAATAAGTGTCGCAAGTAGGAGTCTAGGCTGTCCGGCTTGGCAAATGCAGGCTGGGATTTGTGATGGCCGAGCTGTGCCCTGGAAAAAGGCCTTTCCCGTGGCTCCCGAGAGCCCAGATGTCGGAGTGAGAACAGCCTTGCCTGGGATCCTCCAGCCTCATCTGCTCACTGGAAAGTGTGTCTGCTAATTAGGAGCTCCCCCAGACCTCGGGCCCTTCAAAGTTCAGACCACGGGAGTAATTTGAGTCCCTTCTCCTTGGCCTCCATTGTGAGAATCCAGTGCCTTCTGAGGTGACCCGTGCCAGAAGATGCCTCCCCCTCCAGGGAGCACCCTACAGAGGACTGTGACTCAGTGCACCATGCTGTGAGCTTGTGGGGTTACAGCCATGGTGCCTGCAGAACCAGACTTGAGATGGGCTTAGTGACAGAAATAATAGGACTGGTTCCGGGGCAGGGATTGTGGGAGGGAACAGTGGAAATTGAATGTGACCTCAAACACATAGGTGGGTGCTGGGACTGTTACTAAAATGGGGAGCCTGGGAGGTACCTGCCAGGAATCGAATTCCAGAGTAAATAGTGGACATGAGGCATTTTTAAGATGCCATTTGTCATCCAAGTTAGGACTTCAAAGAGGCACTCTGGTATGTGACCCTGGGGCTCACCTGAAGGAGCCGGACTATAGATACACGTTGGGAGTCGTCATTCTTAGCTGGTGTTCACAGCCTTGCATGTGAATTAGATCATCTCGAGAGGTGCAGACATTGGCTGGGGGGGCAGGGCTGTGCCTGGTTTGGAGGAAAGCCCAGACCATGCAGCTTTGGTGTGTCAGTCAGCGGCGTTTGGGATTTTTCGAATAATGCCATTTATCCTTAAGGGGCCGGGCGGTGTGCAGGGCCAGCCAGGAAGAAATCTGAAGGGAGGGTCGTAGCCACGTGTGTGTCTTGGGAAGATGCAGAGTCTGCAGGGTGCCGGAGGGTAGAATTTTTTGAAGCTTGAGTTGGAGTGGGAAGTGGGGAGAAGGTAGTCACACTCACCTGTGAGGGAGGGAGGGAGGCCTGGGGAGTCCCCAACCTACCGGACTCACTTTCCCATGAACAGAAGGCAATCATACAGAGTATCTGAGGTGAGAAAAGATGGGCGCTGGGAGGGGAGCCAACCTGGAGAATGGTGTTTGGACAGTTCTGGAATAGTCTCCCTGCAAAATAGAGTTAAAAATACCCAGACTCTTAAGAACATTGATAGTGACTTGGGAGAGGGCAGTTGTTTCTCTGGCCTCCTAAGGGTAAGGCATGTATCCGGGGATACACAGATGATATGGGCAGTCTGTTCCTGGGGCTTGATCCTTACTGGGGGAACAGTGCATGTTTAAAGGGGGAGAAGGGCAGCGGAGGGAAATTAGCCAGGCCCAATGTCAGGTACTAGTCGGCCGACCTACTTGCATGTTGCATTCACACCCATGCCTCCCAGGTTGGCGGTGGCAGCCCCCTTTTGAAGATTGGGAAGCCTTCTCAGAGGGGTTAAGGAATTGGTTCCTTTAGCGGCTAGTAAATGCTGTAGCAGGATTCAAGCAGGGCCTTGTCAGACTTCAAGGTCATGTTCTCTCTACTGTTTCCAGTACTTCCCTGTTATACCTGGAATGGTGAAGTGGGTCAGTTTTGGAGCCTTTCAGAAAAAGTATGATTTAAGTGCCTCAGGACTGTTTCACAAAACTCAGCGTTCTTTGATGGTTCTGAAGCACCGCAGTGCTTTTCGCCCCACAGTTGTTAAATCTTACGTCTTTGTTGATTACTTGATTACAAATGACGTGCAGGTGCAAAACCACACTTAGCAGCTTCTGAAGGGAAACTCTCCAGTTCTCCCTTGTTCGGCTATCTTCCGCGGGATGTAACTGTGCTGCAGCGTAGGCCTGAGGTTTACTTATGGAGTGAGGGTTTGATATCCAAAGTTAGCATAAAACGGTCAGGTGAAGAAAATCGACGTTGACAATTTATTTTTGGGTTTCATTAGTCAAGGTATACTATCAGTCAATGGCCCATATAACAAATGAAATTGAGTACAGGACATTGCATTTCTTACTTTCTATTTAGAGTTCTCTTACAGAATAAGGTTGTCTGCTTTGTAACATCAGCTCCACCACCACGGCACCTATCAGTGTGTAGGTGTGATTGCATGTACACCGTGAATATAATATGGGCTTCCTCAGCCTCAAACACTCCAGTGCATAATCACGGGCTGTAGCCATCTCTTAGTCACGCAAATGCTTCTAAAATTTTAGGATGCCAGAAATGAAAGAAGGGAGAGAGAGAGTTTGCCTTTATCAAAATTCCTTTCAGTTCTAACTGCAAACTGTTTTTGAGCAGCTCTGGTTTCCTTTGGATATGAATATATACATTTTTTTTGCATGTAATCTGGGCTTTGGACTAGAACACCAAGCTCTTGCTGTCCACAAGCCACAAAAATAGTAGCCAAATTGCACACGTGTGAAATGGTTTATACTTTTTTCTGAGAAAGTATCCTTGAATTTGGGACTTGGACTGTGATTTTTGCTTTTTGCTTCCCCCACCCCTCTTTTAATCTCTCACTCTTTCCCACGTGGCCCCCAAGATTTCGTGGTCTCAAAGGAGTGGGCAAACAACCAGTTGGTCACCATGTACTGCTGCTATAGATGGAGCCCAGCGAAGACCTAAAGGACATTATCTGAGAGGACTTCCTTGAAGAAATGGGCCCTACATTCAGTTGTGAGGACAGAGTAAGTGTCAGCCAGGAGAAAGAGTCAAGACTGTGGCTCAGGTGGCAGGTGCAGCCCGGGCAGAGGCCTGGAGGCTTTTTGTGTGGGGACCCGTGGAGAGTGCCCTGTGTGATCCAGGGTGGAGGGTGCCCCTGCTGGGGAGGACACTGGAGAGTGTATGGAGTGGAGGTCTTTGGAAGAGGTTGGGTTTTACTAGAACTGACACAGTAGGCAGTGAAGAGCGTCATCAGTAAGTGACCGCCAGGAAAGGTACTTCTGGTTTTGCTTCTGATATTGTACAGACAGAAGGGTCGGGACGAGAGAGAGCAGGTATGTCTGTCCCTTTGAGACCCATCCCATCATTCATTTATTCATAACACGCGCACTTCTGAGTGTCAAGGGGAGAAAAGTTTCAGCCACATTATTAAGCAAAATGTATTTGGTTCTTGTGAGCTTACATTGTCAGAAGTTGAATTACCCTAGAATGTTCTAGGAACAGAGGAAAAAATTTGGGAGGTTGGAGGGACGGAAGGATTCCTTGGGAAACAGTCAAAATGAGCCTGGAGGCAAGTGGCAAGTAGGAGCAGGTCAGGGGGCCACTTTGTTCACTGGGGACCAGGGTACTGAGGTGAGGCTGGGCAAGCAGTGTCTGGGGTGGGGCTAGAATTCCACCAGGGAGCCTCTGAAGGGTTTGAAGTGGGGTGATGTAATCAAATTTGTGATTTGGGAAGGCTGCCGTGGCTCTGTGTGTGTGTGTGTGTGTGTGTGTGTGTGTGTGTGTGTGTAGCGGGGAAGAGGGGAAGGATGCCGCCAACTGGGGGGTCATTAGAAGACCATTCACAGGCTGGGAGAGGGGCGTCGGGATTGCTTGAGGACGGCAGGGGCAGTGTGGAAGCCGAATTTCCTTATGGGGAGGGCTTGATAGCGGGGTCGCTCTAGCGGCACCTTGTGGCTGGAAGAAAACAGATGGAGGCCGCCAGCTGGACTTTCCTTTTCTCTCCTTCTCTGCCTTGTGTGATGATCCTAGCTCAGCTAACTTTGGAACAGAAGAGCTAAGTTCCAGGGTAGCCCAGGAGTTAGTTGAGCTCGTTCAAGTGAGATCTGATAGGATTTAAGCTTGTGTTGAGATCTGCATGTTCACTTAGCAAGAAACATCCCGTCATTTCGATTTCCATAGGGGTTTTTATTCTTCATTAAGATTGCTTTATTGGTGAGAGGAAATTTAATACAGCTGTTGTCTTTCTCAAAATAAATCATATCTTTTAAGACCTTTAATATTCAAAAGAATAGGAATGTATAAAAATGTTAAAGTAATTCTTTGGTGTAGTTTCTTTGCTTTCTGAGTTAAAGTGGATTTAGGGTCTTTGCATTACTTAATAGCACATCCTTGTCAGTATTTAAAGAGCTGTTAGTGAGCGCCCCAGGTCCCACCTCTCAAAGAATCGTTAAAGTTTGCTCTGAAATAGTGAGGTCATAAAGGTCTTGTTTTCAGAAATCAAACGGTTTATAATACACAGCATAACTCCATTTATAAAATAATAATAAGTTCAAAACTAAGAAAGTGGAGGATAAATGATTTTTTTAAAGCCTAAACATAAATTTTCTTGTGCTAATGTTGCAAGTGGAAATTTTGAAAAGAAAAATCCTACTGCAATATCATCTATTTGGAATACATATATGAGTTTCACGTTTGAAAAGTATCTGCGCAGTGGTTTTCGAAGTCAGGAGCATTCCTGCTCAGATACTGGCAGTGATGGTTGCTGGTTTTCAATGGGAGAGCCTAAATTTGCCTTCTTAGCTTTTTGGTTTTTTTATAGTGAGAGGGTTGAGTAGTGCTTTGCCAGCATGATTTTGGGGCAATTTGAGGGCAGATGTCGTGTGCCAGCAGTGAGAAATTTCCATGCATTTTATTTTCTGGACATCACCAGGGCACATGTGGGGTTTGTGCCTGCAGGCTGGAATGCTGCAGGACTCCCTGATCATTCACCTTTATGTCCTGGAGCTGCTCCGGTCAGTGAATAATTTTCTGTGGCTTGGAGATAATGTGGTCTGATGGAGATGATCAGATGTGCAGTTAAAATGCTATTACTTGAAATAAGAGTAACCTAGAAACATTTCTCTAACAATACAGGATGAGGGAGGAGGATTGGCTGAGCTGCTTGCAGTGGGGAGTCTTAGTTGACTCCCTCACCGTGACTCCTGCCAATATCCACCCCAGCCCTGCACAGTAGTCCTGCCGAAGCAAGCAAGCACTTTGCTCAGAAACAGACTGAATTTCCTTGTGCCTCTCTTTGTTGGATTTTTTTGAAAGCACATTTTGCCCTTTGCTTCAATGTCATACATGCTAGTCACCTCTTACACTCATTTTTCTGGCCTCGTCCATAAATACCTGCTGAATGGATGAACAGAATGTAGTATCTCCATATAGTGGAACATTATTCACACGTAAGAGTGAATAAAAAAGACAAAAAAGAAGAGGAAAATGA
Organism: Vicugna pacos; assembly: GCF_048564905.1. NCBI lineage: Eukaryota > Metazoa > Chordata > Mammalia > Artiodactyla > Camelidae > Vicugna > Vicugna pacos. The sequence continues at coordinate 882,353 of NC_132997.1, forward strand.
AAAATGCCACCTGTTTTGGGAAGTCCACTTTGACTGTTCAACCCACACTTTTCCCTTTGAAACCCAATCACTTATGCTCCACTCTACTCTTTTTGATAGTACTTACCACCTTCTAATAATCTTTAACGTTTTCAAAAAAAAAAAAAGAAAGAGATGCTGATACCACTTCAAAATGTACAAGACTTGATAACAGCATGTTAATTGAAAGGAAGCAGACACAAATGCCCACATATTGTTGATTTCAGTGATATGAAATGCCCAGAATAGGCACATGCAGAGGCAGAGAGCAGGTGATGGTTGGAAGGAGCTGGTTGGAGGGGGATTAGGGAGTGACTGCTAGTGACAGGGGGATTCTTTTGGGGTGATGAAGTGTTCTGGAAATAGAAGGTGATGAGGGCTGCACAACCGTGAGTGTGCAGAAGACTGCTGAGCACTGTCTCTGGGAGTGCCTGTTGTCGGGGCATCTTTATTTTTTTCTCATCCTGCAATGTGAAGAATCATCTTCTGCTCTGGCCATTCTACTCCTGTGAGTGGTGCGGGTCAGAGACTTTGTAGAGTCATGTTTCTTTTTTCCCCCTGGCTGAGTGTAGGCAAAAAAGATTTAAGCCTGAGAAAGTGCTCCATCTGCAGAAATGTCTTTTAGATTTGCATGGTGTAAAAATCTTGAGATCTTTTAATCATTGAGGCCAGTCTGTGGGGGGAAATACCCCGTGAAGCCTGGGTGAGCCGGGGAAGAGCCGCGCTTCTCTCCCAGACACGGGTGGGGATTGCACCCCCGTTCAGGCAGTGAAGGGCCCAGACCCGTGAGCAGACTTGACAATCGTGAATATTTACGTGTATCCGCTGCTTCATCTTGGATATTAATTTCAAGCTGAGTCAGTTTGTGGCGGCAGCCTCATCCTACATCAGCAATTTATAGTATCTGCTCTTTGAGGTGAAGACCTGACAGACTTGATTATTTAACAGTCTGCCTTGAATTGATATCTCAGATTCCTTTGTCAAAAGCAAACAGCAGAAATACAGAATTCCTTTAATGCCAATGTGACCTGGAACGAGTTTAGTCTCTGTGCCTCAGTGGCCTTATCTGTGAGTGGGAAAGATGATAACAGTGCTTCCCTCAGAGGAGCTGGTGAGGGGAGAGTCAGAAGCACAAATGGAGGACTTACAAAAGATGCTCTTGAATGACCGAATTTAGTGCTCTCAGCCTGGTGAGGCCTGAGGGGCAGAGATGTCAGAACAGAGCAGTCCTAGCCGGAGCTCGATCCGTGATGGAAGCTGTTATGATCAGTATCACCACTGTGCGTTATCAGGTAATTTTAAGACTTGGTAATATGAATTCTTGAATAATGTTAAAGGACTAGACATCTCAGATCCAGTTTACATAGTCCTCAAGATTTCTTCTGAGAAATGGATGGTTTCTTCCCCATCTTAAATCTGAGATGAGTCTCTAAAAAAATTCTGTATTCCTCCATCTTTTTGCTTTAATTTTCCATTTCCTAAAAAACCATGTTTTTAAATGGAGTTAATGGGGACTGAACTGAGTGCCTCATGCATGTTAAGCACTTACTCTCCCAAATGAGGTATAATCTCCTCCGTGATTTTTGTTAAAATTTACTTTCTTAGTTTACAGAGGTAAGAGGCCTCTAATTCTTTTTCTGGAGACTTGTCCATGAACCTGTAAATCTATAATTAATGGACAAAATTTGGTTTATTAAAAAATCATTAGAATATTCTACAATTCATCCAAAAAGAAATGCTCATTGACTTAAAATGTTTCTCCTTTAAGGGGATTTCTCCTGTTTGGTCTAGCTTAATTTGTTAACAGCCATCCTCATCATCATAATGACCAAACTCACTGTGAGTGGACACCTACCTAAGGCTAAAATGTTTTCCTCATGTTTTAATTCATAGCAGGTGTTTGATTGTAGGTATCAGTGTCTCCTTTTTTGCAGCTGAGGGATTGAGAGATGGAGCAGCTTGTCCCAAATTACACGCAGCAGGCTGTGGCTAGCTCGGTGCTGGAACCCAGGCTGCACAGAATGCATTCTTAATTGCTCCTCTTATCAGCCTCCCGTTAAGTGGTTACCCGAACACCTGTGACTCCATAAACGGCCGAGTTTAGTGATCTCAGACTGATGAGGCCTTGAAAGGAGAGACACCATTGAGAAGTTGAGACAGAGTGGCAGAAATTAAAATTGTTCATTTTCACAAATTTTTAATTCTCAGGTAATTACATAAAAAGTTATTTTTTTTATTTTAGTGCTCTGTAAGCACTAAAAACAAAACATTAAAAATAATTATAGTGCAAAAGAGAAGTGAGCTCTTAAAGTCCAACCACTGCTAATGATGTTGCTTGTTTTTCTCTTGTGGCCCTTTTTGACAGAAATACTTACAAAGACTGAATTGGTTTTATGTAGTTTTAATATGGAAGAAAAGATTGTCAGTGAATATTGTAAGAAAAGTTTTTACTCTTTTCTTTCCTGTTGATGAATATGTACTTTATTTACATGGCTTAAGTACATTTCCTCATTTGTGAAATTTGAGTAATATCGTTTAATTTGTCTGACTGTGAGAGGTAGATGCCTTGTATACAAAGAACCCAAGAGGTGCTTAATAAAAGTGTGCTGTCACAATGACAGATATTTTAGAAGGATCAACTCTGAATACTAAAGAGTGTCGCTTATTTCTGATACATATTCAATATATATTTGTATGATATATTTGAATATGGTTTAAAGTAACAAGGATTCATTTTTTTTTTTTTGGTGTAGTATGAAGTTTTAATGAAATCTGTATCATTCTAGTGAGACAGGGACTAGTTAAATTGCCTTAATCAGATGACCTTGAAGATTATTTACACAGAACATGTATTGTTACAAATCAGAATTTATGTTGCCGTGTAACCATCCACTCAGACATTTAAATTCGTGGGATTCTGACCAGATCCGTTAAGTTTAGTAAAATCCATATTGATCATTTTCAGGGAATAAGCTCCTCTCTTTTGTGATTAAAGAAAATTTTGATTTTTTTCTACATTCTTAACAGGTTTAAAATATCAAAACATTGATTTGACATGTCACTTTTTTAATAGAGAGAATAAAGCTCATGCTGTTTTATTATGTAAATAAATGTTTTTGTATGGCAACAAAATTGTATGATATCCTGGCTCTTTTAGTATTTTGCAAGATACTTAGATAACCTACTGTTGGAAAAATACAAACGTGAATTTTATGAATATAGGCCTAGTACAGATCTGTTGGTTTTTGCTACAGTGCAAGACATGAGGCATAGGAGAACTTTGCTGCTGATTGCCAGGAGGACAGATCCCATGTCTCAGTTTCCCCTCCTGTAAAATGAAGTGGCTGAACTGGATTCTTTCCTCTTCTAAGATGAGTTTCCATGAGCCTATATCTTCTGTTTATATTCAGGAGTATTAGCAATATCAGATTAAATACTGAATATCCCTCCTTTCCCCCGAATCAAAGTGCAGCATGTGCTATATAAGTTTTATTTATCTGATTCTCGTTACTGATCCTACAGGCAATTTTTGTGTTGCATCTTTCCTGGTAACCTGGAAGGTCATTTTACCCATAGGTGGCACTGTTGCACCTACTTACAGTCTTAACTTTCCTGTTTGTAAAAGGAGGCTTAAACAACGTTATTTTATTTTGATTACTTTACTTAATGCTTCAGAATAGCCCAATGTCCATTATGTCTGTCTAACTGGAAAAGTTATTCTGCTTATATCTTAGATTTATTCTGTCATCTCACTGTGAACATTTCAGACTTGCTGTGCAAGCAATGGGAAAGTCGGGCTTTTCTTCTAGTGTTAGAAACCAGTGAGCCGGGATTTTATAAAACAGCTAGAAGCGGCATCTGGACGACCTTAAAGGTGAAAAGTGTATTGAGTTCCCTGAGTTTTGACCCCGCCGCTGTGTGTTAATTGGTGGTAGGAGATTTGGTACATATACGAAGGGGTGTAGTTTTTGATATGGTTTGCCTGCACGCGCTGCCACTGAGCCACTTGAGCCTGAGTCAGTTCGTTTTGAGTTTTTCCCTCGTCTATGAGATGGGGACATTTGTATCTGATTTGTAGAATTGTGAGAATTAGAAATTATGTGCAGTGTTTACCACAGTGTGTATGTCAAGAGGGCTCTTAAACTTTAGCTGCTGTTTTGTGTGAAGCCATCATTTGAGAGTCTTTGGCAATTACTAAGAAACAGGAAAATAAGAAGAGCTGTTTTTATGATGAAAGATATTTGAGGAGGTTCCATAGTTCCTATACCCATAATTTAGCATCAGCAGAGTCAGAACTGTTACACAGTCGCCCTAAACCAACGTTAAGCCACAGAATTATTTGTTACTTCATATATTTTGGGGTTTAAGGAGATCCAATACTTATACATATGTTGTCTCCAGCAGCCTACTGAGAGATGACACAAAAGAGTATACAGGCAATAAATGTCTTCTTTGTTACTGATGAAGCCACGTTCTCCATGAACTTCAAGGCTGTGGGAAAATGCGTGTCATGATACTGTGTCCCAGAAATACAGAATCACCCTGTCCCATGTAGCTCTGGGCCACAGCGAGCCTTCCCTTGAGAAGACCTGCCCTTTCATGCACAGGGCTTTCCTGACATGGAGCTGAGCATCCCGCGTGCTTCCCAATGGTGACCAACACTGGAGTGAAAGGAAGGGTTTCACATGCCCTGCTTGTCTCCCCGGACTCACACCTCACTCTGTTAGTGTAATGAGTGCTAGCTGTGGGCCAGGGGCCAGGGGTGTGAAGGGAGAAGCACCCTCCATGGCCCAGAGGAGTGGTTAGGAGACATCCACTCCCTCAGTTTAAACAGGTGGTTGGATGGAACATAAGGGTGCTCCCCAAGAGTGTGTAAAAGGAGAAATAAGGATTTTATTTGGGACTTAGGCTAGCCAGGAAACAGATAAGATGATTAGAGGGGAGACTTGTAAAACAATTTGATATTAAGTTGACATTTGTTGAACACCCAAAATGTGCTACATTCTTTTCTGAGCATTTTACAGAAATGAATCCTTCAATCTTCTCAACAAGCGAGTAAGGAAGGTTTGATTGTTATCCCAGTTTTACAGTGTGGAAATTGAGGCACACAGAGGGTAAGTAAGTTTGCCATGGTCACAGAGTTTGTAACTGGCAGAGCTGGTATTTAAACCCTGGCTCTTTGGTTTTGAGGCTCCCAGAGATGGGCTTTGGGTGTTTAGATGTATCTACATCCCTGGATTTCTGTACGTCTGTGCATCAGTTAGCCCAGAAAGGACAGAGAAGGTAGAGTTACACAGGTGCTCAAAGTCGTGTCTCGGCCACTGTCCAAGAAGAGTGCACCGTGATTGGCGTTAATTGACTTCTGGGCAGTAGATCTGTTCGTATAATAGAAATATAGTCCATTGAATTAATCTAGAAACCCTTCCTGCTCCGTTTCTGTCCATGCTTGCCATGTGACTGCCTGCCCGTGATTGGGCCGTGGAGGAGAAAATGTACTCATGGTTGAACTCTGATATTTCAGTCTGGTTCATAGATTCACGTCTTCGGTTACATTAAAAATTTAAGTTTCTGGTTTTCTTGCATCAGTGTCTCATGAGCTTGGTTAATGTGAAACCAGTCCATGGGAGCCCAGGGATGATGACGGTATAATTTCTGAGCACGTTGAGGCACTTCTACACGTGCAGACGTGGCTGGAGGATGTCCAGCTTCCTCACTGATTTCCCCCAACAGCATGGTCCTCTCCCACCCCTGGATGTGAGGTTGGGAGCTCTCTGAGTAGGCCAGTCAGAGGCCAAGTCCACCAATCAGAAAATGATGAAGTACCTGGAAGTGGGTTTAATAGAAGACAAAGGCTTCCAGGTTGTCAGATGGGCTGTTCGAGTCCATTTGGTGAAAAGCTGTCCACTGTCTGTGGTTGAGCTACTTCTTTGCTGTTGAAAAGTCTGGAGTAGATGAAGGGATTTTAAAAAGCAGAAAGGAATGATTTCAGGTGGTACGTCCACACCGGTGAGAAGTGATGAATGACCGCCTTTGTGAGTCATAGACAGTCTTACAAACTTCATAAACCAGCTTTAAAAGCTCTTCCATCTGAGTGCACTTCATATGGGGTCCAGATCATCACTGGTCGCACTGTGAGGGCAAGTAACTGATAATGGCAGAAAGGACACGGAGGCATCAAAAAGGTCTCAGTCACTTTCCCTGTTTAAAGGATGCAGCACAGTGTAATATATTTTAGCTGGTTTTTCACTGAAAAGTTTTTAGTGTTTTCTGGGACTCCCCAGTGCCCCAAGGTTCCATGCAGCTGGGTGTCCCCTCAGTGCAGCTCTGTCAGCGCTTGCCCTGGGCTGACGCGGTGTCACGGGGAGCAGGACAGTCAGCGTCCCCGGCTCCTCCAAGCTCCGTCTCCTCATCCGCAGAGCCGGGTTTCTCATCCGTGTCTACTTAGTAGGGTTGCTGAGAATCACACGTGATGCTTCAGGTGTGACTTTTGGTTGTCTCTGTGATTGGCATATAGTTAATATTTGATAGAAACACTTGTTTTTTTAGTATAATTGTAGCACCTAGATTGCAGTGGTTTTTAGTCTGCATTTTTTATAACTTTATTCTTATTTTTAAATATGCACTTATTTTTATTTATTTTTTTTGGAGGTACTGGGGACTGAAGCCAGGACATTGTGCATGCTAAGCAGGTGCTCTACAACTGAGTAATACACACCCTCCTTTTCTGCACTTGAAGGTAAATATTGCTATACACAAAATAGCTCTTAAACACCATCATGGGACCTAGTCACTGTATAGACAATTGAACACGTATACTATTTCAATAGGAATAAATGTTTTTGAGACATACATTTCTGAATCTGTTAATGTGCTTAAAAACGATCATAGGTAGTGATAAACACGAATCTTTGATCCAGTACTTCTTAGAGACTGTTTTGCCATCAAGGGAAATTACATTCTACAGAGAAGGCTAATTGGGTCTCTTTGATATTTAGATGGTTTAGCAGATGATGAAGGCTTTCAAAAGCTGACAGTTTTGTATTTTAAAGTAACTACAAAGTTACCTTCTACAAGTTGTAAGTACTAAGCTTGTGAAGTGCCCAGTAATCCAGGGGGTATGTGTCTGTGTCTGTGTCTGTGTCTGTGTGAACGTTGGTGTGTGTGATTTCAGGAAGGTAGAAAGAAATTCCATATAGACTTCTGATACCTTTCTCCTCCATTTCAAGGTGTTGGCATATATTTACACTAATAAATTGATATTCAGTTGTCATTTGGCATATTGGGAATAAGACTTTCTCATACTTGTTTCAGAAGGATTAGGGAGCATGAGCTTAGGAAATGGGAGGAGATAGAGGCAGGGAGGTTCTTTAAACTTTGTGCAGAATTAGAAACAGTAACTTTTCTCTTTTCTTCTAAAGCAAACTGGCACTGAATTGTAACATACTATTACTCAGAATTGCTTTTCTGATCAGATGCATGTACCTCAGATTTTTAAATGCAACATGAATGATGTAATGTGTTTTAGCAGTTATTTTTAAAAGTAGTCTCTTTTCAAGTAAAAGGCTATATCCTGTTCTTTCTTCTAGCGGTACAAGAAATTCTCATTGTTCTGTTGTAATGATCTATGTGCTTACTTTCTTTTTTTTTTTTCTTTAAGTGCTTTTTTCATTGTGGTTTGAATGAATGTTTAAAATTTCTGGATTTTGATCTTTAGAATATGCTGATTTCTCAGAACTGTTAAAAACCTGATTGTTCACTGCTCCTTGTTTGGTGGGGCACCCTATTGATTTCTGTTGTCTGTTAAAGAGTGAAATTCTTCCTCTAGCCTGCAGATCATTAAGTGAATGGTTTGCAGTGTGCCTTTAAAATTATTTGTATGCATTGAGCATGTTTGTCCAGTGAATTTTAAATTGACTCATTGTAATGACTTTGATTTGATTCTGTGTCTTTTGCTCCTCTCCACAAGAATTTGAATTCTCTGTTGCATTTTGTATACGTGTTCTTAACAGGGGAAGAAATTTTGCATTTTTTACAGAGGTGGGTTTTCCTATCCCCTCTGAATGCCTTCTAAAATTGATACAATAAAAATCAGTTATTGCAGTGCATAAATATTTCATAAATTATTTTTTGGCATAATCAGAAACAATGACCAAGAATGATAATAAAAAATACGAAAACCTTCCTTCCTTTGAAGAATAGAAATCAGGTAGTCAGGCTCCCTCATGCTTTGTGCCTGACACACTTAATCTCATGTCATTGTGTATCATGATTCGGAGATGGTATTGTTTCAGGTTTATAGATTTTTGTTTTAACATTTGTGTTGAATTCTTTCTCCAGGCTGATGTTTCCTGTTGGGTTTGTGGAAAGAGTAGAAGGGAAAAAAATACTTTGTTTTGTTTTCAGGAGGCCTGAGTTGATGGGAAAAGAGTTGAGGGTGGGCTGAGGAAAAGAGTGACACTCCCTCTCCTCCTGGTTGAAATTGATAAACAAAGAAATCAATTAAGTATATCGATATTTGACCAAAAGAAGTTAGCGAGCCCAAACTGGCTAGAAATGCACAATGGAAATTACTGAATTCAGCTTCAGAATGAGGTGCTTTACCAAGTAGAAGCAGCTTAGAGCAATCAGAAAATCAGTAATATGATGAGATATAAATGGAATATTATATCTTTTATTGCTGAAACTTTTCTACGTTAAGTTGTGTAGAGCTAAAATTAAGTTTCAATCACCAGGAGTTAAGAGAGTGAGTGGTACTGTAGGATCGTTATTCACGGATGTGCCTAGACCCTGATAGAGTGGCTGAAGATGGCAGGAAAAGACCCACATCCAGGATTTTCATCCTAGGGTGTCCTCCATAATGGTTCCATGTGGAAGCAGATGATTGGGTTAACAAATTGTAACACACCCCAGTCGCCTCTGAATTTTAAGAAGAAAAAATATGCTTTGATACTGCTTTACAAGCAAGTTCCTGTGCATCCTCACTCCAGACGCCTTGCCTTAAAAAGCAGAGACAATGCTTTGCTTGTGTAGTTGAGGTTTTAGATAGCACTCTGCTGGTTGTAAAGCAAGGACCGAGACCCTCAGCTATAAACGCTGGGCTTGTGTGTTGTTAGATAATGTATTATCCCCAAAACAAGGACCTGGCTGGTCTGGTGGTCTGCTTTTTAATGAACATATCTAAAAATGTATCTTGTTCCCCTCACCCCATGACTTCCCTAAAGATACACTAATCCTTTGTACTCATTGTGTATTCTACAATCTCTGCCTCATCCTGTATTTCCCGAATTTCCTCCTTACTATCTCACAACTGTTAACGAAGTTTTACTTTGATTATACCCTATAAATATGGGAGCATTTGAGAGGCTCATGGAGATGGCTCCCTAATCCCTCTCGATTTCTTGACTTTTTCCACAGAGCCTTGAATAATCATTCCTTGTCAGTAAGACTTCTTCCAGCCAGAACCCACAGTTCCAGGTGAGAAGGATGCAGGCTTTATCTCTCCTACCGGAGGCAGAGACAGAAGAGAATTGAGATATGCTCCCCCTGATCCCTTCCTGCCCCAGGTCTACTGCAGTTCACCTGCAGCCTTCTGGCCTCTGCTCAGAGGGCCTCTGTCCCAGGACTGACCTCAGCGTTTTCTTCCCTTGTCAATATTTCCTGTGCCTTTCAGAACTTGGTCTCTTCTCTGCAATTCAAACCTGGCAGATGTGATGGTGGTCAGCGTGCTGGTGGGCAGTCCTTTGGGGACCCCCAGGAGCCATGCTGATTCTCCTTAGTCTCTCAATCGGGGTTACAGAACAGTCGAGCACCGAAGGAAGCCCATTCTCGAGATGTCAACAGAGCATTTCATCACTTTCATTTTATTTTTCAATTTTTGGTGGAGAAATTATTTGTAGTGAACTGTTCCAGATATTTGCCGCCTGCTTTCCTCATCACCATTCCTTGTTGTCTCTGGTGCTAATTTTATAAACCAGGTTTCTTCTCTGGTCATTTCTGGCAGCTGGGCTTGCCGAATCCTTGATCTGTATTTGAAACAGAATGCTTCCTCGTGATGTCAAGGTGATTTTCCTATTTCTGAATATTTCGTGTACACTCAGCAACTGTTTCAAGTGAAATGCTCTTGTCCAATTTCGGTTAACTCACATTTGCTGATCTCCTGCTTTCATGCTGAGAGCAGTTTCTTTTTCCTCTAATAAAAGTTAACAATTTGCATTTACTATGGAAGATACTGGCCCAAGGTCCTTTTGTTCTTAAGAGTTTTAATACAATTCACCCATTAAAATGTACATCGGTTTTTACTCTATGCCCAGAATTGTGCATCCCATTCAATCTTAGAATATTTTCATCCCCCCAACAGGAAGCCCTGTATGCATAAACAGACATTCCCATCTTCCCCATCCTCCCCCAGCCCCAAGGAGCCACTTTTCTCTCTGTGGATTTGCCTGTGCTGGACATTTCATGTAAATTGAGTCACTTCATATAAGTGGAAACGTCTATTGTGACTGACTTCTTTCACACTGAGAAACGTTTTCAATATTTGCTCATGTTGTGGCCTTAGTCACTATTCTATGCTATGCTATTGCTGAATAACATTCCACTCTATGGCTGGGCCCCACTGTTTACCCATTCATCAGGTGATACGCATTTGGGTTGTTTCTGTTTTTGGCTGTGATGAGTAATGTCGCCGTGAACACTCATGTGGTATTATTTATGTGGATATTTGTTTTCAGTTCTCTTACGTGTGTGCCCAGAGAGCAGAATTGCTGGGTAAGTCAGAAACGAAATGTTCAACTCTCTGAGGCCCTGCCAGGCTGTTTTCCAAAGTGGCCACGCTGTGTTACATCCTCACCAGCAAGGGCTGCGTGCTCCGCTTCCTCTGTGTACTCTTTAGTGCTTGTTACGCTTTTTTTTTATTATACCCTATTGTAGTGAGTGTGAAGCGGTTTCTCCTAGTGGTTTTGACTTGATTTCCCTTACAGCTAATGCTATTGAACATCATTACATTGTGCTTTATGGACATTTGTATATTTTCCTTGAAAAATACCTTTTCAGATACTTTATTAACCTTTTAATTGAGTTGCCTTTTTATTGTTGAGTTGTAGGGTATTTTTTTCTTCATTTTGAGATACAAATTCCTTACCAGATAAGTGATTTGAAAAAATTTTCTCCTCTGTGTTGTTGTTTCACTTTCTGGATGGTGCCCTTTGAAGCAAAGTTTTAAATTTTGATGAACTGCAATTTGTCTCTGTTTTCTTTGTTTCTTGTGCTTTTGGGGTATTATTTAAACTCTGAGGTATTTTATTTAAGCTTTTATATATAAAATAACTTAATTCTTAGGACCGTTATAGGAGATGGGTGCAGTTGTTGTCCCCAGTCTATGGATAGGAGACTGAGATGCAGAAAATTTCACTGAAATGTCAGTGTCACATCTACCTAGTGCTGTGGGATTTCAGACCCTCATGTTTGTCCCCAGCATTTGTGATCTTCACCACCATGCTCCACTACTGCCTGGAATCGTTAATGAAGGTGACTTTCATTTTTTGATTTCTTGTTAGTTTGTTTTCTCATTGGGGACCTCATCTCCTTATTTTCCTTTCGGATATCAGTGTAGATTTATTTTAGGTCTCATGTAGGCAGAAGCATTGCTATCAGTTAACTTCTTTATTACTCACTCTCCAGTGATGATTGTTGCTAGTTGACCTAACCAAGTCATGCTTAAGTCTTTCCTGCTAATGACACTAAAAACAGTCATGACTTATAGAATGCTCAAAGAAAGTACTTGATTGATTTTATTTTGCTACCCAATCAAACCAATCAAGTAAAAACCCCAGTGTTGACACAGACTATAAGCCCTCCAGAATAGGATCACTGTCTTCCTTCTGTTTCATTTATTTGGTCACAGTGTCTGGATAGTGACTTGCTGTCCAGCAGTTTTGTGAGGATATGGTGCTCGTGAATCATTGTAAGCACAGAATTTTGACAACAGACTGTGTTGTTCATTTCACAAGGGAAAAGATAATATAGAAATACTGCTCAGATCTATTTTAAAATTAAGCTTGGAATTTTGAGAAGAATTCAAGAAACCATACAAAGCTCTTTTTCACTAATTTTAGATCTATCTTAGACACATATGGTTACATAGCAGAGTAAGTTATCAAGTACATTTGACAATAGGAGTGTAATATTGATTATTTGTTTTAGTTGAAATATTCTACCTGGGATAAAGTAATCAGTGCCCATAAATGAACAAATATGTTTGTATTTCTATGCAACATGGGAGCAGAGTTCATGTTTCTATATAATATGTATGACTGTGTGTTTTAATCTGTCTGTCAGTGTTTTTATAGTTTTTCAGCAATGTTGTAACTTCAGAATTCTTCTAACATATTCACTCCCGATACTACTGCAGTTTGTACTGTGTATCCTATCCTATGCATGGGATTCCACTGTCCCCTCAGTGAGGAATTTCCTCTCCTATTGAGCTAGTAGCAGAGTTAAAGGAACAGTGATTTCAAGGCCTTTGCTCTCCACGTGTTCGCAGTTTCCTGTCAATCACGATTTTCTCTTTCTTGTGTTTTCATTGTGCAATTAGAATTTTTGAAAATAATTATTAATATGTTTCACCAGTCTCCCTAGAAATTTGATGTGTTTGTGCTTTTCAGTTTTCAATTTATGAAAATTGTAAATGCAGACTTGTTTTTAAGTAGTCCTTTTTCACTAGATATTTGTTTACTTCTTTATAGTTAAAATAATTTTCCCCAATTAATGAATCGGTGTGCATGTTTTAAAAGATACTTTAGTTTTTATTTTTCTTATTCTAACAGGTATATTCGTTGTACAGAATTTAGAAAATAAGGATAAACACAATAATACCTTAAGAATGGCCTCTAATCTCACTTGTAGATACAGTTGTAATGTTTCAAATTGAGAATTACAAGTCCTCTCACTTTGTTCTACTCTTTCAGGTACGTTTTGGTTACTGAGACCCTCGAATTCCCATATGAATTGTAGCAGAAGCTAGTCAGTTATTGCTGAGGAGCCCGCTGGGATTGTGATCAAGACCACGTTGTATGTGTGCTTCACTCTGGGGAGCACTGCCATCCCAAGAATATTGTCATGTGATCCAGGAATTTGCGTGGTTTGTCTTTCCAGGTATTTAGGTCTTCTTTAATTTATTTCAGCAATGTGTATGGTTTACATAGTATTATTTTACTTTAATTTTTGCCTTTATACTGAGGACAATTGTGCAAGGTACCAAGATTAGAATTGTATTATAGCCCCGCAACTTGCTGCCACCATGGACGCTGTGGTCTCTCTTTGCCCTTTGTAAAATCTCGCACAAAATAGGACCTAAGTAACTCTCTCTTGAAAGAATGATTATATGATTGCTGGATGACGCTTGGGAGTCCTTGTGATGATGTCTTTTTCCCAGACTTTCCCCTCTTCTTAAATATGCCCTTTCTCTTCCTTTCCTCCAGCCTGGGTTTCAGCCTGCCTGTGGCATTGATTTTCCTTGTCTGTGGACTCTTCTTTTCACTAGTTCATGATAATGTTACATGTCGGCTGTGGAAACTTGCTAGATGTCAAGAAAGTGCAAATCCATTGCATGCTAGTATTTTTAGAGTGTGTTATTGAATTATCAATTGAAATTAAATCAGGCTGACCCATTGAGCCATCCCCTGAGCTCTTTTCGCCTTCCTACAGGTGATACTGCTCTCGTTGCTGCATGTGCCCTTCCCCCAGACTTAGTTTTGGAGTTGAGTAAATCACCATCACTGGAGCCCTCTCTTTAAAAGATGAAGAGAACATTTGCTCCTTCTCCCTGCTTGGGGACTTGGATGAGATGAGGTAACAGATAAAGAATGAAGCCCCACCTCATTCTGACCACTGCTCTTTCCGTTCATTTCTCCAGGGGAAGAGTACAATTCAAAAATATAAAGATTGTGAGCTAATGAAATATACAAGACAACCGATCATTTATTAAATACACTTTCATGCCAGAAACAAATGTATTATACACACAAAAAGCACATAAATTACGGTAGTACTGTGGTTACAAACGTGGGCCGAGTTCGAGTCCTGCTCTGGAGTGACAAGTCCTGTGAAATGGAGAACTTGTAGGTCGGCTTAGCCTCTCCCGGACTTTTTTCTTTCCTGCAGAGACAGGGCTCGCTAGTCATCCCTCCCCCGTAGAGGTGCTGTGGGTTGTAAACGACGCGCGTGGGCAGGCCAAGCACAGCTGCTCGTTCCTCGTAAGTGCAGGATAGCACAGCTTTTGCGGTTACGGCTTTATGATCGCACCGTGTAGACCCTCAGTGCTCCGAAGGGATGTCTTGCGGATTGGAGATGGGATTCTCACTTCTGTAAATACCCAAAGATTGTGTTATTGAGCCTTCCTGATATAAATCTATTCTTTAGAAAGTACATAATGTAGATATATTTTTCAAACATGCATGCTTTTTTTCTTTTATTATTTATACTTCTACCCTCTCATCACGTGGTGTGACTTTTGATGGAAACCAGGAAACAGTCCTAAGCCACCTGCCTCTTCACACTTCTTCGTGATGGTTTTCTTCCTTGACTAGAAGAGGGTTTTGCATAGGAAATTTTGTTTGCTCCCCTTCTCTTGGAGTCTCCCTGTTTGTCTGCCCATCTCTCACCTGTCCATCTGTCCATTTCTCTACCCACTCATTCTTCTGACTTGTTCCAAGAAGCACTTCAGGCAGCTTACAGAAGAACAGATACCAAATAAACAGGTGAGAAAATGGGGCCAAGTTCACAAATTGAGGCTCGGAGTTGAGCCTGTGTGAGAGTTGCAGGCGTGAGACACACGCCTCTGCCTTGTGACTTATAAGATAGACAGCATCAATGTGCCTGAGGCTCCCAGCACACACAGGGAAGCAGGGTTTGTGGGAGATGCTCACTGGCTGTGAAATAAATAAGTGGCTTAGGAGAAGCCCAGCCTTTCCAAATACTAAGACTTAGGAGAATATTTTGAGTGTCTTCCAAAATCTGAGTATTGCATCTTTTCTTTTTCAGAGTTTTATGTATAGTTGGTTAACATTCTATAACTGGAAATTTCTCCAAAACTGCTGCCCACGTGAGTCCCATGACTCGGGAATGGGGTGGTTCTGCTCATTGACGGGTGTTGGCCAGAAACGGAAAATGACAGCCTCAAAGGAGCCTGGGATTAAGCAGTTATGTTTTGTCAGTGCTGTAGATTTCAGAAAATGCTTTTACCGTTTCTCTCCATCTGAGGAAGCAGCGTGCTCTCTTCCCAGCATCAGGAGTTCAGGGTCTCGGGATGGTGGGGGCTGACTGCACTGCCGTAAAGACAGCTGAGCTAGTCACTGCATGTGTGGTGCTTTCACGTAGTATATTTCATGTTTTTTAAAAAGTTTCAACATGTAGTTAATTAACTGAGTTAATTAACATTTAATAATTATGAAGCTTTTTTGAAAAGACAGTTATAGGCAGAATATAAGTTGTGAACAATTTAAAAATGGCTTCATTACTGAAATTTCAGTAAGGAAGATTCAGTTTATCTTATTTACGCCTCTCTTTAAAAGTAACAAAGAAACAAGACAGAAAAAGCAGAGGATTACTTCTGTTCTTCCTCTCGGCTTGCAGGTGCCCTCACCTCCAGTGGCATCCATCCAGACACCAGCACTGACACTGGCCGTGCTCAGAAATGCCTCAGCCCTGAAGACACAACTGACAAATGGAAGGGAGCCGCGTCCTGTTACAGCGGGTGCTCTCACTTTGTGGGTCCTTATGTACCTGCGTGGTGTTATTCAGGATCGCCCTTTCTACACTGTGTGACGGTGCTGCGGTGTCTCCTAGTTATTTGTTTCTGTAACTACTCATGTATTTTTTCCAATGTGTGGTACTAGACATCTAAAAATGCATTTTTCAGATGAAAAATAATGTGTATTTAATATAAAAGTCTGAAAAAAGAGTCAAAAGGGTCTATCCTGGTCCCAGTACTCAAAGATAATAATTAACACTTTAACATCTATTTTCTGTTCTTTTCATCAGTGTGTATCAGCTCTGTCATAAAAACCAGCGAGCACTGTGTGCCTGTTTACTGTGTGGAGACCTCCATTTTCCATTCGGCTTATTACACATTTTTCTACAATATTCTATCTCCCCTGACATGATTTTTAATGACCAGTATAGCATTCTGTTTTGTGGAGGCATCGTCCATTTTACTTTGTACTTAAGTAAACTTTTAAATTCCAAGTATACTTAATTGAAATTCTGAAAAGAGAACTGTGGTGGTACCGAAAGTCCCCTACTTCCCTTCCCCTTTTTTCCTGAGAGTAAAAGCTGCTGACAATGTGGAGTATATATTTCATGACCTTTATGCCTTTGTCATATATATATACACACATACATACACGTATATGAGAAATCTATGTATATGTGTGTGATATATGCTTTATTGAAAAATAAGGCCATACTATATGTTTTCTGTAGCTCGGTTTATTCACTAACGTATATATCATAGACCTCCTCCCACTCCAGACTCACCCGGTCCTTTCAGATAGAGTAAAGGGGTCTCCTGATGTGCAGGTTTGGTCTCTTGTGTAACGACACCTTTCGTGGGAGAGTACTGTGGACAAGGCCTTGGACCACGCCGAAACGCCGCAACTTTAGTGCCCACAGCTCGCCGTGATTTACCGCATCATTGTCTTGATGGTGAACACTTAAGTTTTCTCCATTTTCCACTGTCAGAAAGGGTGTTTGACTGGCATCCTTCTTGTACAAACATTCCTGTGATCTTGTATGAGTATTCCTTTAGCTAAGGTTTCTGGAAATTTAGTCCTTGGATGTGACAACTTCATACATCACAGGATGCTTTCAAGTGAATCTTGAAATTCCTTCTCCTGTGGGGAATGAAAAGATGTAGAATAACTTATGTAACCAATTCTCTATCGCTGGATATGATTTCACTTCAGCATTTCTTCCCACCATTGTAAACAGTGCTGTGCAAATGTTCTGATGAGTACATCTTTTTGAACTGATTTTTTCTAAATGTAACGATTCCTAAAAGTGGAGTTCAGCCTGTGTGCACACACGTTTTTCAGAGTTTACATATCCATTGACATGTCATCCTCCAAAAGATCGCTCACAGTTTGTTGTCTCAAAGATGGACACTAGCTATAATATCTTTTAAACATATTTGCCAATATGACGAGCAAAATGATTTTCATTATTTTAGTTTGCACTTGATGACCAGTGAGGTATTGAGCATTTTTCACTCATTAGCCATCTGACTTTTAAAAAGTGAATGATCCCTTTTGTCCTTTGCAAACATTTAAGTGGGGGAGCTTCTTGCTGCTTTGTGACAGCTCAATGTGTATTATGAACATTAACCCCTTGTCTTCATCAACATGTATCAGAGAGCTTTTACTTGTCATTTCTTGCCTTTCATTTTGTTCAGTAGGTTCATTATTGTTGTGGCCCAAAATAATCTTAAGATAGTAAATGTCTTCTTTTTGGGTTTTATTCTTAGAAATGCTTTCTTATAATGGTATAAATTTCTTCTGTAGGTTTTTTTAATCTCTAAGATGGAGATGATAATGGTACTTGTTACAGTGAGGAGAAGCTGAATTGATATGAGCAAAGAGTTGTATTTGCTCTTATTAGTACTTTCTAATATTTACATCATTTTCTGTAATTTTTCTTGTGGTCATTTTGACGGGAATAGAATTTGTTTTTTCCAGGTATTCTCTGATTGTAACAAGACAATTATTAAATTCATACTTTGCTTTTTAATTTGAAATCCCACCTGTAAAAAATACTTATGTATACTAGAGTCTCTTTTTGAGCTCATGATTTATTTCTGTCAATCTTACTTTCTTACTCTAGCACTATATCTTACATATTGTAAAAATTTATTTAATATATTACAGTGCGAATTTTTTGATTCTTTTTTCGATCACTAAATTTCTTGGCTTGTATTATGACTTTATTATTCCTGAAGAATTCTAATATAATTTTTTCAAGTTAAAAAAAAAACAGATAAGTGTTGTCATGGGATTTTTTAGTAATTTTGAATTATCTTTAGGAGAACGTACATCTTTAAAACTGCTTTCCTCCATACAAAAGGTTGATGTCTCTACTTTCACACTTTTACTTTACCCCTCAGTAGAGTCCTGTACTTTCTCCATGTACAACATGGGCATTGTTTTTGAGTTTATTCCAGATTATTGTTGATGTTTTTGTTAATTTTTTAAGTGAGAAATTTTTGCTATTATATTTTTTAACTGTTAAAACTGACACCTAGGAAGGCAGATTCGGTTTGTAAATACTCACTTTGTAACTTCTCATTTAAAATTGTAAGTATTAAGTACTTGTTACAGAATCCTTTCTTTTCTGTTTTTAAAAATTTGTTTCCAAGATTCTCAAAATGGTCATAGCTAAGTAGTATAGGTGGGGAGACAGATGGAGAGAGGTAGTGTGGCTCATGTACAAACTGTGAGCACTTTCATGGCTGCCTTTATGCTGGAAAAGCTGATAAACAGTCCAGCTTAAACCAGGGTGGCTTTGTATGCACTTGAAATCCAGCTTTCCTGCCTGTATGGTGAAGCCTGGTAGGCATGGCAGGTAGATGATCAAGGTCGAATGGAGGTTATTGGCTGCACAGAGCACTGTGTCTGAGAATTGGAGACCATCGCCATGGGAAATGCTTGGTGCCAGGAACAATGCAGAGGAGCTGGGGAACCTTGTGTTAAGGATTTTCCAGCCCTGGGAGTGGGAATATCAGACTCTGCATTCAGATCTGAGTTTGAATTCATCCTCTTTAGTTTTCTTGTCCTCTGACTTTTGTCAAGCTATATACCGTCTTTCACTTCCTGTTTTCTTGTCTCTCAAATTAGGAGAATTACATCCTGCTGCTAGAGTGTTTGATCAGTTTAAATAATTTGTGTCTATAAGATGTCACATACAGTCACAAGCTCAGTGAGAAATGGGCTGTCGCCTGTTCTTCTGCAGCTCAGTGCTTGACAAGACATGGGGGAAAGCCAGTCCCTAATTTGTGTGTGATGCAAGTAGGAACAAATTTAATGTCTTGCCTTTCCCTAGCAGTATTCTTACAGCTTTGCTTCATTTACTTATTTCCTCCTTTCCTTTCCCCTTTCCCATCCTCCACCAAAAGAGCCTCTCAGAAAAATAGATTCAAATTACTTTAAAGGTTGGCTCATCCTCATGAAATGATAGTATCATAAAAAAAACTGTGCAAATCCCAGAATATATTTTATATGATTTACACACACACATGTGCGTGCAAACACACACACACACAAAATCAGTCTACCTCCCACTTACAGAGGGAGAAGATCCACTTTTTCTGAGTTTTCATTCACAGAGAGTGAGAACAATGTCTCTTACACAGACTTTCACCAGGCTTCGTGCATGGTGTTTTTAATTGAATTTCTGTTTGTGGCCATAGTTATAATCTCCTAATAGAAGAGAGAAAGTGGAGACATAGACATTCCGCTGAGATATTGGTTTCATCATATTTTAGTTGTAAAGGACTTAAGACAGCATAGAGTCACAACATTTTATGGGTGAGAATCCATGATGTTGTAACTTAGACAAGAACCTGGGTCTTCTGCCATCTTGTCCACGCGGGTGAAGAGGCAACTGGGCAGGGGATAGTAGGGATCCTTCCTGCTTCACTTCCATGTTCTTGCTAGTTTTCATTTCAGCTGCCTTTAGTTTATGTTCATGAGGCCACTCATGGGAAGGTCACTCTGTCCTGATAGATTGAGTTTCTTATCAGCGAAAAGCTCTGGACCCACTCATATTTCCCAGAGTTTTCTGCTGACCTGCTGACACTTTATATAATTGAGACCTAAGAAACTACTGAATATAAAATCCTTATAGTTATTGTTTGCCCTCGAGTTCCATAGGAAGGGGTGCTGTCTCAGGCTGTCTAAAGCCAGATCTGAACAAAGATAGGGTGATGGGCTGTGCTGCTGGACCTACACAGTCGAAGGGGATTTCCACCTTAGCTTTATAATCAGGCAGGTTAGTTCAAATCTTGCCTTTACCAATTATTATCTTTGTGTCTTGGGGGAGAAACTGTACTTTTTTGTGTCCAAATTTGTTTATCTGTAAATAAGTTCAGTATTTATTTTAAGGTTTCTGTTTTAGAATTGAATGAGCTAATTCATTCATTTATACCTAAAATAGCGATCGCATGGTTCTATGCTGGTGCCTTGGTAGTTGATTACTAAGGGAATCGGCAG
Organism: Vicugna pacos; assembly: GCF_048564905.1. NCBI lineage: Eukaryota > Metazoa > Chordata > Mammalia > Artiodactyla > Camelidae > Vicugna > Vicugna pacos. Next base: position 902,629 of record NC_132997.1, read on the forward strand.
TGAGAATGGGGGTGGGGGACCCCTGGATAATAGAGCTTATATTCCAGGATATGCTTGTAAAAGACTGGATGTGCAGTAGATTTTTAGTAAATATCTACTCCTTTCCTAATCTGCATTGATTGTTTATATATCTTTATACAAATATATTAACAATTTTTATTGCAATTTAAATATTTTTGTAGTATTTTCATTATGTAGCTATAAAAATACATGAAATAAAATGATTTGACTTTTATTTTCTTTTCAATAAGCAAAACAAAATAAAATAGAAAAGAAAAAAGTCTTGAGGGAGTAGAAATAATTTTATTTCTGTGGAATCAATTCCGTATAATAGGTCTTTGTCATGTTGTTAAACAGCATATAAAATTGATAGGTTGTGACATACTGGAAATGAGGAAACAGTTGAGACATACTACCTCTAATGCAGTCATTTTGTTACCAAGTCCAAACTCGTTCTGCTTGCTGCATGACAGGCCAATAAATGGGGAGATGAGATGTTGGAGTAAGGAATAGTGACTTCATTTGAAAATCTGGCAGACCCAGAAAATGGCATATTGATATCCAGTAGAACTCTCTTCCCCAAAGCAGAATTCAGTCTCCTTTTATACTAAAAAGCGGCGGGGATGTGGTTGGTTGTTGCAAACTTCTCGCTGTACGAATTGTTTGTCCTTGGAATCCTTTGTTCCTGCAGCTGTCCATGGTGGGTCAAATTAAGGTGCCCCCGTAAAACCTCCAAATAAAAGAAAGGTTATTATCTATTTTGCAACTTGCCATCTGTACATAAGTGTAGAAGAGCTAATATCCTTAAAGAGCAGAGCCCGGAGAATAGGCTGTCCTGGATATTTCAGGCTAAAGGCAACTTTTTTTTACAAAAGGTGCAGAGATAGCAAGTCGGAGCCTAGAAAACAAGGTACAGGTTTAAAGCCAAACGAACACATCTAACATGGAGTCAAATTTGTTCTTTTCTTTTACAATTTCTTTTTCTAACTCATAAATAATTTTAGTAAGAAACATGAGAAATTTTTTTTATTTTTGCTTCTTAATAACGGATTACAACTACACTTTAGTGAGCAGGGATGCTGTGCGTGCCTTGGGGTCACAGCAAACTCTTGTTGGGGGTGGTCGACCCTGTAACATACCTGATGTCCCGTGAGTGTTGGTGAGGGTCCCCCTAACCAGGGGCTCTCTTCAGGAACCACCATATGGGCATTGACCTCTGGAGACCTCTTTTTCAGCTGCAGGAAATTTTTTCAGATTTTGTGATGGAAAAATCTCTCCAGCTGCAGATAATCAGGGAATAAAGGAAGAGGAAAAGGGCTTGAAGTAGAGTAGAAGAGAAGGACAGAATATCAGGGAACGTGGGGGCTTGGCAGCGGGGCCTCGGGAGAGAGAGGAGCAGAGGTGTGGAGGGTCCCGGCTACGGAACTACCTCCTGCACCTTTCCCCGCACCCAAGCCACACAGCTTTTAATTGGGCCCAGGACTCCCTCCTGTCTGGATGTCACCCTGGGCAGAACTTTGAGAATCGAAGCTAAGGGGTGGTCAACACTCACCTAGGGGGTCACTGAGGACTTTGTTCAAGTCCACATTGACTTTTCCAGTCATGTGCCTTCACCTGTTCTTTATCTCAGGATCTGAGAAGCAGGAGCAAGGAACTCATGGAGAGATCCAGGAAGATATCTGACTGTGTTAAGAGACGACAGTCACAGTGACACGTGGAGCGAAGACACTTGCAGTAAAGTAAAATAACTTCACAACTATTGCATCAGAGCTGCAAGTGTGAGAGAACCTAAGCCTGTCTCAGAGTGCAGTGGACAAGAGAAAAGGAATGGTAAAATTACCACTGACATTTGAAATTTTGTTAAAAAGAATGCTACTGTTAATTGTATCACTTGAATGTATGCAGGTGTTTTTCTATGAGCATTCATAGGTTCACAAAACCCCACCAGCCACTCTTGCTCCCATCTGGTGTGGGCTTTCTCAAGCACAGTGCCCTTCCTGCTTGGGTGGGCCACGCTGCTGGTCCTCGCCTGGGGCCGGACTGCTACAGGACACTGAGTCCCCGAGGCACGACCTGGGATACATGACAGGAACATCTCTGCTCTTGGCTGAGGGCCTCCGTTTCCCCCTGCAGTGTAAGAATGCCAGTGACTCAGTTAGAAGCATGCATCCAAGCCATCCTTCCGTGTCATCACCATCTAGAAGCGGTGCCTGAATATTCTGAATTTCTGCAGAATGTTGTTTACAATCACCTTGAACAAGTGAGTGTGTGTCCTCTTTCAAGTGGAGGAATTACTGCCGTTTTCCTGGAACTTACTCACCAGTAGTCGATCTGATTTTTCTGTACTAGGATTCAGTACGGCCTGCTAATAACTCTGCAGTCAGATCTTGAAACCCTGATGAAGAGGATTATTTATTTTCTTTCCTTATATGATAGTATTTTACTTTCAAAATTCTGAGTTTTCTGTTCTTGGAGGAATTTTTTTGGGGTTTGGAGAAACAACTTTGCTCTTACCATCTTTGTGACCTGTTGCTATATGCATCTCACCTGTCTTCTGTCACTTGTGAGGCGGTTCCATTTGTGACCCTGTCCGGGTTATTCATGTTATAAAACATAAAATCTGTAAAAGTACAGAACCCTTTTACTCCGAAGACATTCCACAAATACTCCTTTAATCTGGGTGTGGTTTTAACAAGACACAAACATTAGAACATATACTTGCAGGTTGCCAGTGCAAAATCCCCAAATGAATAGTCTAGCTCAACATCTAAAATCTTTCTTATCTACCTTGGATATGTATGGATAAGTGAAGCAGTTTGCTAAGAACCCAAGACCAGGTTTAGGATACAGGCTGATGTAGCTCAGCGGGTCCTCCCAAGCTGATGCTCTGCCAGAGAGTGGGGTTGAGGGGAGAGGGCGTGCCCTGCCCTCCATGAGCTGACAGTTTCATGGCAAACACCTTCACAAGGTGAAGAAATTGGAGTTTCTTCTATGAACAGTGGGTCTGAAAAGAGCCCAAAAAGCATGGGAGTGACACAATCCCATTTGTCTCAAGTAGGGGAGAGTGGCTGTGGGGCCACTTGGGAGACTCGTGAGTCCAGGTGGGCAGTGTTGGTGGCTTCCACTTGAGCGGTAGGATAGTGGGTAAAAGCGAACAGATTGAAGGCATGTTTAGATGGTAAAAAGAAAGATTTAAAGCTGTCTGTGAAGGTAGGATGGAGTAAGGCCCAGGTTTCTGGGTGGATTAATGAGTTAAATGATGGTCCTGCTGTGTTCTGAGGAGGGAAAGCTGCAGAGGGATTTCTGGGGGAAAACTGATGAGTTCAGCTGTGGGTAAAGTGAAAGGTTGTTAGATGTGTGGTCTGGGATCTCAGGTGAGAGCCAGTAGTGAGTAGGGAGAGGGGAGAGAGACTTTCAAATAATTTTATCTTGTGAACATACATATAAGGATGAGTAATGACACACTTAACCCCTCTATATTCTGTATTTAAAACCCAGTAACATTTTGCTATATTGATTGCAGGGGTTCTTAATTTTTTAATACAAATAAAATAAATAGAAACAAAATAGTGGAGTTAATGAATATCTTAGAGTTGATGTGTGTCCTTGTATGTATTTTGATTTCTCATCTTTATAAACATAATCTACAAAAAGTTAACTTGCTTAGAATAAGAGTTAAACACAGGGACATGACACACTCTGTTGGGGGTTGAAGGTGATATCTTTGGCAAATTATATAGCCTCTCTTTGCCTTTGTTGCATCTTCTGTGAATGCCCCCGTGCCCCTCATCACAGCTGATTTCCTAGACTAGAAGTTGGGAGGGAGGCTGCTGAAGAGAGTAAGAGGTGGCAACTGCTAGGAACAAAGAAGACAAAGACAAAAACAGATTAAAGCCGAGAAACTGAGTCCTAATACCCTCAAAGGAAAAATAATCCCGCAGTGTTTTGAGCCACTTATCGTAAGCGAAACAAAATCACGTGGATCCAAATCTCTTGAGCATATGTGTATTGTGGGTGGGAGGGTATCATCAGAAAAGGGTTGAGAAGAGGCTTTTTGGTTTCCCTTAACGTTTTCAGTAAGAATGGGGTGCAGAAGCAAAAACCACCCGCTACACAGTAGAAGGTGTTGTTTTGTGCGAAACTGACCAAAGTTTGGAAACCAGTCATCAGTGGTGCTGGGAAATGAAGAGGCTTCTGGATTGGGTGGGGCACTTGCTGTGACTTCCAGGTGACCTGCTGGCTGGGGTCTGTGAGGCGGGCAGTAGGTTTGCAGTGTGACCTGGGCATAATCCCTGGCTCTGAGGCTGCTGGTCTGACTAGCAGACCTGGGCAGATGCAGTCCTATTGGGGCATCTCGCGATGTGGCCTGGGACACCTGCCATGCTGAGGGCGAGAGGAGGGATCCCCTAAGGGGGTGTCCCTGTGAAGAGTAGAAACGTCCTCCTGCAGGGGAGGAAGAGCCTCTGAGCAGCGGGCCGGATGCACAGGCATATGTGTATTGCAGCCTGAGCACGGAGATTTCGGGGACCTGGAAGTCATAAAGTGGCCCGAACAGACTTGTTCCTGAGAAACTGGAGGGAAAAGATGCTGCAAATGCAGGCTAATTTCAGACCCTGTGGTGGGTCATGAGTGATAGGAAAGAACTGGTCAGGCAGGCACGAAAGAACCCTGTGGTTGTCCCAGTTGGGGCGTCACATCAGAGGGAGGAGCAGAGTTATAGACTTTGTCACTTTTTATCTGTGTGACTTTGAACAATAACACCCCACCTCTCTCTATATATATCTTCATCTGTAAAGTGACAGAGTGACAACTCGTGTCATCAGAAGGCTTAGTTTAGCTCTGATCCTCATTGTCCAGTCCTGTCAGTGCTGCCCTGCAAGGTTCTGCAGTGGGTGCTCTTACCCTGAGATGGGAGGGCGTAGAAGGGCATTGTAGCACCCGAGGGCAGGAAGGGGTTGCTTTAAAAGCAGACATGTAGCCTCCTGCAGCTGCAGACCTACAGGCAGTTTGGTTTATGGTCGTGGAGAGGACTTTGGAGGTCTTAGCATCGTCTTAAGACTTGTTTTCCCTTGGGGACCTGATTTGCCTTTGCAGATTAATGTTGAAGATTTGGGCTTCTGGCAAAGCTGTTTTCAGAGATGGGTATATATGTAACATATAGTATAAAATGAAAGGTTTTATTTAATATTTGGGACTTTGTAGCTGTAGGGAACAGCTCTGTTGGCCTGGTTTCCACGGAGGACACTAGCAGTCGTCAGAGCGTGCGGGAGGGCAGGCAGCCTGCAGTGCTGCTGCGGGGGTTCTCCCCAGCAGGACGCTCTGCTGAGTTGACTCTTCTCTGAGTTTGGTTGCCAGAGGAGCAGACAGCAAAGTAATGAGTTCTGGTGGGATTGTATAATGACAGGAAGAAAGAGGGAGCCGTAGTTCTTAGGGACTACTACACTCTTTTGGTTCCTGATCCAGTGTGTCCCATTACACAATTGATGAGTTGTGTCTATTCTGGGACTTGATTGAAATAAACGTGCAGCCTGAATATTAAGAGTTATGTTTTATTTGTCAGAAGGACTCGAGCCAGGATGACCGCCTCTCAGAACACTCTGAGGGACTGCTCGCAAGAGTAGGGGAGAAGCTAGGATTATATAGGAGCTTTACAACAAAGACCAGGTAGTCAGAACAATAAAACATTGCTTGTTATCTAAAGAAAGCCAGGTATCTCAAGTTCATGAATTTAATGCTTTTCAATATATGGGAGGAAGCCAACATTTGGGCTGACTGAATATATACTTTAGACAAGCACCTAGCTATCTAGGGCCAGTAATCTTCCTTTCTTATTCTGAGTCTGCTCAGAGGGCACCATTGTGAATGGCTGCAGGCCTGTCTTCACTGGGGGGTGGCGGCAGCCGCTGATGACTTGTTTTCAGCATTCTTTGTTTAGTGACATGGTTGCAATATTTTCATTCAATTTGTAGTGTTTTCATTCACAGAAAATTATGGTATTACCCTGATTATGGATAATCTGGAAGCTTGGAATGGAACCGAGATGGAATTACTGCAGGTAACTTCTACTTTAATAAGCCGTGTGTAAACATGAACACGGAGGAAGCATACAAAAGGATTCGGTGGTGAATGGGAAGGGTTTCTGCACGTTACAGGAGAAGGCAAGGCAGAATTCTTCTTCTTTGTGGGCAGGTATGTGAGTCCACCTTTCCTTTCTGAAGTGCTTTCTGAGAACTGTTTATGGTAATGAACCAACATTGACAAACGGTGACACACATTGCATTTAAGAGCTGTCTGGCTTCAACTTGGGTATTGGACAGGTGGAATTCATAGGCAGTGGTCAGGTGGATGGGACAGAGATGGAGCCCAGGCCTGGGCCCATATTCAGGTTGAAATCGCCATTTACTCACCATAGCGCCTTGGACTTGAATGTAACCTCTCTTAAACTGATGGTGAGTCTGTGAAATGGGCATGATAATATTCGTTACTTCCTGGGCTTGTTGTAAGTTCTGAAGATTATTATAGCACACATGAAGCACTTAACACACTGACACTTAGCAGTGTACACTTTGTTCGACCACCACGCTTGGTGTGTGTCAGAGCCTTAAAGGCAGCATGTGTCTGTTTAGGATGCACTGGTAGCCCCTTGGCTACTTTGTGAATTTGGTGATTTCCTTTAATACTTGTAACTCTGTGTGCCATGGGCAGTTATTTTTATGGACAGATGAGGAATCTCAGGGTAAAAAAGACTGTGTAATTTGCCCAAAGTCAGACCATAATTTTGTGTGCAGGGGCCTCGGTTCAGCATGGGCTCCTGGGCCTTCTGCTCTCTCCGTTCAGCACCAGAGCCAGATGTGGGCTCGGCTGTTTCCCAGCCCAGAATATCCGGCAGGCCACAAGACACACCTGGTCCTGTGCTGCTTGAGCAAAATCTCCGGAGGAGAGGCAGTTACAAAAGGGATAAACATAAAAACAGACGACAGCAAATTGTGATCAGCTCTGAGAAGGAAAGGAACACGTCTGGCCGTGCAGAGCTGGGAGCTTTCCCGTCGGGGCTGCTCTGGGGGCACTCATCTCAGCTAAACAAGCTGTGCTGCTGCACCAAGGCAGGAAGGCAGGGCGCGTGTGGCCAGGTAGACAGGGCCTCGTTGATCGTACTCATTCCCTATTAAGTGGCAGGTGTCACAGGCACTTAACTAATAAGCAGATGTTGGCCAGAATCATCACGCATTTTGCTTGGTAGTTTTATTGGCGCCAACTTTGAGAGGAGGTCATTGAAGCTGGGGAGTTTGCTGCATGCCCGTGATTACCATGGAAATACCCCCACTGGTCTTTCAACCTAGACTGGTGTGGCTGTCATGTCCCAGCCCTGTGAATGGCATCGTGCAGCTTCTCCCAAGTGGCCCAAATGACTGACATTGATATGCTTAATTCGTAGGAAATGGTATGTGGCAATAAGAGAAAAAGGTAGTAAGAAATTGGAAAACTAGAAAATAACCAATTCTTCCCCTGCTGGGGGACCGTACCCTGTGTCTCTCACCCCACTCACTGCCTGTCACCTCCTCCCTGCCGACTCCGTGTTCAGAAGCCACTCTGAGCCTTTGAAGAACATTTTGCCTCATGACACTGTTGACTAGGACCAGCGACCTCTCTGTCCCTGGTTAACTCTCTCTTCAAAGCCATTTAAATTTCTTGCAGGCTCCTCCACTCAAATGTAAGAATAGCCCCTTTAAACTTCTTGATGCAGCTCCTTAATGAAGATCTTGGGAAGGAAACCTAGCCAAAACCTGGGAGGTATTCACAGAGTGAATGTAACCTGAGCATTTTTTGACGTTCAGAATCAGAGCGGTGGGAGACACAGGAAGGCCTTTTTAAGTTAGAAAGTGGAAAGAGAAAGGACTCAGGATGTTTGAGACTGAAACATCTCGGTCCCAGCCAGCAAGGCACCTGCGTTCAGGATGGTGTGTGGGGAGTGCAGAGTTCTCAAAAAGAAAGAAGTGGTGGGATGGCAGGGAGGACATTTAGGTACTTAACTGGGGAAGGAAAAAGTTGGCTGAACAATTCATGGTTGAACAAGAGGATTGTGACATGATGTGCTTGTATTTTGGAGAGAAGGGTTTTGTGGAGCCAGGCCTAAGGAGAAATCTCTCTGACTGGGGAGTCAGCACAACAAAAAAACACAGAGAACCAGGCAGACCCCATGGCCCCTGATGGGGGAGAGGCTGCCCACCAATTGGAGACCTGGAGGCTGCTTCTGTCCCTTAGCTGGGGTCTCAGACCTCACTTCACATCCCAGTCCTGTTGATACAAGAAAAAATATGTGGGGCATGAGAAGGGCTGTGTCCCAGGCTTCTGTTGAGCCCCTGGGATGTGCCCCACCAGATTTTGTTCCTTGGCTTCATGCAGTAAAGAATTCAAGAACAAGCCAGTGTTGAGTAAAGGTAGATTTATTCAGAGAGATACATTGACAGGCATGAGAAACGTCACGAAGTATGGGGGTTTGATGCTCAGATTAAAAGTAGGCACACACTCCACAGAAATAGTGTGGGCCTTTTCCGAAGAGGTAGAGAGAGGGGTTCCTGGGATGTGGCTCTGTGTTGCTCCTTTTCTTGGGCTTCGTGGTTTCATATGCTAATAAGTAGAAGGACCAGCCTTAGGGCAAGGGGCTGGGATTCCAGGGAGTTGGCCATTTTCCACCCTTTGACCTTTTGTGGCTAGCCTTGTGACTGCCATGGTGCCTGGGGCAGTGTTATTCACCATGTTACTATTACAATGGGTGTATAATGAAGCTCAGGATCTACTAGAAGTTAAATCTCTTCATCCTGAGCCTCAAGACCTATTGGGGGTTGAATTCTTCACCATTTTGATGTTAATTGCTGTGGTCTTTCTTGAATGGCTTGCTCTGCCCCCTTCCATCCTGTCTCACTGTGATGACACAGAGAGAGCAAAGGCCGGGCCCTGCGTGTGTTCCTGCATTTAACAGCGGGAGATGTGGGGTGGGCTGAGGATGACTCTGAGTGGTGAGAAATATGTTTCAGATTTTCCCACATGAGACATGGGGACCTGCCAGCAGCCATCGCAGATTTATCTCACGGGCATTATCGCTTGTGTTTTTACGGAAACAACAGGCCAGCCAAGAAATAAGCAGCACTCAGAAGGTGGGAGTACTGAGATTTATTATGCCAGCGGTCTCAGAGGGGCTTCTGTTCCCAAGCCCTGAGCACATCCAAGACGTGCACATGAGGTTTTATAGGGTTAATTACAAGTATGGGGCTTTTAGCCAATAAGGCTCAAACAACAAAAAGCAAGGAATCAGTACACTGAAGCTTATCAATTTGGAACAGATCACGTTACTGACAATTGTTGACCTTGGATTTACGAGTTAGCTTGTTAGCCCAGTAAACTGACACTGAACTTCAGATTTACGAGTTAGCCCAGCAAAACTTAGATCAGTAAACCGACACTTATCACACTTAGATTTGTGACTTAGCTTGTTAGCCCAGCTGGGGTTTTTGTTCACAGTGTCACTCATCTTTTCTATTTTCCTTTTATTTTTAAAGTATTTAATCCAAATTTAATATCAGGATTTTTTGGGAAAGAAATTTCTCTTTTTCTTTTCTTTGGGGCTCTTTTGGGGGGTAGGAAATTAGGTATATTTATCTGTTAGTGGAGGCCCTGGGGCTTGAACCCAGGACCCTGTGCACACTAAGCACACGCTCTACCACCTGCCCCATCATCTTTTTCTTTTTGCTTTAGCTGCCAAGAATCTTACAGCTGAATTTCTAGTCGGCCTTTAACACTTGCCCTGACTTCATGGAATCCATTTTTATGAGTTTACCTCCCCCTGGTTTCATTTAAGTATTGAATCTCCATTTTCTCTTCACTCTCAGTTTTGCCTTGTTGTTGTTATGGTTGTTAAGCTGTGTTTAAAAAATTGTTTAATTTCTCTTTTAGCAGGAGGCTGAAGTAAATAAATATGTAAACAAACATCACACTTAAATGCTTTTATATATTCTAAGCTGTTTAGTAGTTAATTAAAAACCAAATTGAATATTAAAGGGATAACATTTTTAAATTATTTTTTTAATTTTTTATAAAGACATAGCTGATTTAAAATATATGTTTCAGGTGTACAATAGATGCTCCATTTATAGTTACTGTAAAACATTGTCTGTATTCCCTGTGTTGTAAGATACATCCCTCTAGAGTGTTTACATTACATGTTGCAGTTTGTATAAGAAATTTGGGTAACGCAGAGTCTGGGACGTGGCTGTGACTGACCCAGGTTCACGCAAACCCTGCCTGTCAAAGCTCAGGCCTTCACTCCTGTCTGCAGGGGAGCGAGTGGAGGCAGCTCTCATCAGCGCTGGCACCACACTCTGAGTGGCAGTGACAGCAGTGACTGTGTGTGGACGTGAAAATTGTTGTTCCAAGAGTTTTACATGCTTTTCTGCATTTAATAATTACAGCCCTCCTGTGAGGAAGGGTTTTAAGTTTGTAATGAATAATACATTTTATTTTGATATTGATAGACTTCAAAACTCCGGAAAATTTACAGGAGTAGTACAATAAATGCTTAGATACAGTTCACCTTAAAGGGCACTATTTGCCCTTTTGTGACGGGCTTATTTTAGCATAAATTTTCAAAGTTCATTCATATTGTAGCCTGAATCAGTACATTATTCTTTTTGTTTGATAATATCCTTTTCCTTTTTTTTCGTTTTTGGTCTATTTAAATTATTTTCATTGAAGTCTAGTCAGTTTATAGTGTTGCATCAGTTTCTTGTGTACAGCACAAAACTTCAGTTAAATAGGAACATACCTGCATTCATTTTCATGTTCTTTTTAAACATAAGTTACTATAAGTTATTAAATATATTCTCCTGTGCTATACAGTATATACTTGCTGTTTATTGTATACATACTCAGCATCTGCAAATCTTGAACTCCCAATTTATTCATTCCACACCCTCTCCCCTCTGGTAACCATAGTTTGGTTTCTATGTCTCTGTGTCTGTTTCTGTTCTGTAGATAAGTTTATCTTTTTGTTCCTTTGTTTTTTGTTTTTTTTTTTTTGTTTTAGATTCCACATGTGAGCGATCTCATATGGTATTTTTCTTTCTCTTTCTGGCTTATTTCACTTAGAATGTCATTCTCCTGGTCCATTCATATTGCTGCAAATGGCATTATTTTATTATTATTTTATTGCTGAATAGTAGTCTATTGGACATATATACTACAACCTCTTTATCCAGTCGTCTGTCAGTGGACATTTAGGTTGTTTCCATGTCTTGATATTGTAAATAATGCTGCTGTGAACATTGGGGTGAAAGTGTCTTTTTGAATTACGTTTTCTTTCGGATATATGCCCTGGAGTGGGATTGCTGTGTCATCTGGGCCCCCAAGGTTTTGTCTTTTGAGGAACCTCTATACAGTTTTCCACAATGGCTCCACCAAACTGCATTCCCACCACAGTGTAGGAGTGTTCCCAATTCTCCACAGCCTCTCCAGCATTTAGTGTCTATGAACTTCTGAATGATGGCTATTCTGACTGGTGAAAGGTGATACTTGTTTGCAGTTTTGATTTGCATTTCTCTGATAATGATATTGAGCATTTTTTCATGTGCCTATTGGCCATTTGTATGTCTTCATTGGAGAAATGTTTCTTTAGGTCTTCTGCCCATTTTTGGATTGAATTGTTTGTTTTTCTTTTTTATCAAGTGTAAAAGCTGTTTACATATTCTGGGAATTAAGCCCTTGTCACTTTCATTTAATGCAACTATTTTCTCCCACTCCATAGGTTGTCTTTTTGCTTTAATTTTTGTTTTCTTTTCTGTGCAAAAGCTTGTAAGTTTAATTAGAACCCACTTGTATATTTTTGCTTGTATTTCTATTGCTTGAGTAGACTGCTCTTGGAAAATATTGTTGAGATATATGTCAGATGTTTTGCCTATGTCTTCTTCTAAGAGGTTTATAGTGTCTTGTCTACAATTTTAAGTCTTTAAGCCATTTTGAATTCATTTTTTTGTATGTTGTGAGGGGGTAGTCTAACTTCATTGATTTACATGCAGCTGTGCAGTTTTCCCTGCACCATTTGCTGAAGAGGCTGTCTTTGCTCAATTGTATGTTCTCACCTCCTTTGTCAAAGATTCAATTACCAATAGTTTGTGGGACTATTCTTGGTAATTTTGTTTATCCATTCATTGATGGATGGATATTTTTAGTGACTTTTAGCTACTCTGAATGATACTGCTATGAATATTAATGTGCAAGTTTTTGTGAGAATACATTTCCATTCTGTTGGCTGTACAGTTGGCCCACCATATCTGTAGTTTCCACTTCATGGATCCAGATGGCTGATTGCAAAGGGACTTGATCATCCTTGGATTATGGTATCCAGGGTGGGGGGTTCCTGAAACCAACCCCCCGAGGACACTGAAGGATGACTCTACATGTAGGAGTGGAATTGCTCAGCCACATAACTCTAACCTTTTGAGGAAACATCGGGCTCTTCCAAAGAAGCTGCACCATTGCCCCTTTCCAACGGCTGCATATTGAGGGTATCCATTTCTCTGCCTCCTGACTGACACTTGTTATTGTCCATGTTTTGATTATAACCATCCTAGTGAGTTTAAAATGAGATCTCATTTTGATTTTGATTTCGCTAGTGATGCTGACCATCTTTTCAGATGCTTATTGGCCAATTGTGTATCTATTTAAATCCTTGGCAAATTAAAAAATTGGGTCGATTTTCTTTGTATTGTTCAGTTGTAAGCATTTGTTTTATATCCTGGATACTAGTCTCTTATTAGATATATGCTTTGCAAGATTTTTCTCCTATTCTGCAGATTGTCATTTCACTTTAATTTTTTTAAACATTAAAACAATTTCTTTATAGGGGAGGTAATTAGATTTATTCATTTTGTTTTTCTTCCTTAGCACGCACTCTATCATTTGAGCTACCCCTTTCCCCTTTCATTTCACACTCTTGATGTTGTCCTTTGTAACAAATGATTTTAATTTGATGAAGTCCATTTTATCTATTTTGTTTTATCACTTGTGCTCTTGGTATTGTATCTAGGAAGCCATAGCCTATCCTATGACCACAAAGATTCATACTATGTCTTCTTTTAGAAAGTTCATATATTTAGTTTTTACGTTTCTGTCTGTGATCCATTTTGAATTAATATTTGTTATATAAAATACGGGGTCCAGATTCCAGATTCATTCTTTTGCCTTCAGATACCCAGGTGTCTCTGCTCCATTTGTTGGATAGACTATACTTTCAATGGAGTGTTGTTGGCACATTTCTGGAAAACTGACTGTAAATGTAAGTTTCCCCCCAGGATTTTTTATTGTGTCTCATAGATTTCTGCATCCAAACATATGACAGAAGCATAATGACTTGAGTGCTATAGATTTGCTGTAACCTTTGAGTGAGTCCTCCAAATTTGCTCTTCTTTTTCAAGATTGTTTTGGCTGACCTGGGTCCCTTGCTTTCAATATGAATTTTGGGATCAGTTTTTCAATTTTTGCCAAGAAGTCAGCTGGAATTTTGATAGGGATTCCATTAAATATGTAGATTACTTTGGGAAGTCTTAACATTTTTAACAATATTTTCTACCATTGCATGATCATGGGATGCCTTCCATATATGAAGATATTTTAAATTTTTTTTGGTGATACTTCAAAATATTCAATGTACAAATCTTGTAAACTTTTGTTAAATGTATCTCTCATTTTATTTTTTATGCAGTTGTAAATGGAACGGCTTAGCTTCATAAGGGTGGGACTATATATATCAATTTATTTATTTCTAGGATTCCTACATAGCAAATACACTAGGTTTATATTTGCTACATTGATCTATCCACAATTCTTCCCACCCCCATGTCATAAGAAACCAAGACCCAGCTTAAGCCATCTGAACACCTATGTGGAAGTGAGAAATGAGACCTTTGGGTGGGGTTTGTATAGATGATACTGAGATCTTATTCAGGATGGCTTCATCTTAATTTCTTTTAAACAATCCTTTCAGAGTACATAGTCAGATACATTAGGAAAATGCTGTTTTGATGTGCAGAGGAGCTAAGACTATAATTTTCAAGTAATTTCTAGTGAGAGTGTTGTACTTGAAACATAATTTGCATCAATCTTTGAAGATTTATGTTTCAGGAGCTTTGAGTAAATAATACCTGTCTTTATTCAATAACTACAACTAAATGCTCAAGCAACATGTAAGAGTTTGAGCAAACTGCTCCCGCCCCGTAGTGCTGGTTGGTTGCAGCTGTAACTGGAGTCAGCGCTTACCTCGCCCAGTACACTTGTGCTGATCTGCTCAAAACAGTTCGTCCAACAGTTTGTCGGTAGTCTTTTAGACAAAGCCATAAAGCATTGATTTAAGGTTGCTGGAATGTAATCTATTCTTATTAATATTAAGTAAGCACATATTGAGTACTTACTGTATGTTGGGAATTGTCCCTCAGCCTCACATGAATATTACTTCTAATAAAACCTCTCATATTTCCCTGTTATTTGCACTTTACAGATAAGGAGACTGAGGATTAGGTCTTCTCTCTTTTGGGGGGAGCTCATTATCAATGATGGGAAGTTGTAAGGAAAAAGATATTGATTCATCCAGAGAAAATATTTTTCTGAGATTCAGTATTGAAGAAGGTAACCACTGAAGAGGGTGATCATTGTTTGAGTGAGACGAGCCCCGGGTTGTACGGAGTCAGCATCCCTGTCCTGGACGCTGCACGTGTAGAGCTGCGTGGTGGGTGAGGCGGCGCGGCCGCGCAGGGAAAGCGGATGCCGGGCCGTTGGGCTGTGCTCAGGCCCGGTGGGGCTTTCTCCTAAGAGCAGTGGACCGTCATTGACAGATTTTAAGTAGGCTAGTGCGATGCTCTCGTAGATCACTTTTGTCTTGTAGAATGCTTAGAAACATTTAGAAGGCTCGGCAGGAGGTGATGTGATGAGTCAGAGTAGGGTGGCTGCGAGGTGTAGCAGTGTTCAATTTTCAAGTGATTTTCAGTCCCAGGCTTGTGGCTCAGTAGCCGTGTCACTTTGGATGACACACCCAAGGAAGTGAAACAATTTATCTAATCAATAGAAGCAGTGATGTACAGAACTCCCAGGACTGCTGTGTAGATCCAGTGAGATAACGTGTGCACAGTGTGCAGCATGGTCCCCAGCACAGAGTCAGTGCTGAGGGAGTGCCAGTGAGTACCTGGTAGGACAGGTGTGGGTGGTGGATCTCGTTGACTGAGGAAATTTGCCCCTGAAGGAGGGGTCTTGTCACATCTGTGAGTGATTGGCCTGAGCTGGGAGAGGCAGGGAGACCTTGCCCCCGACCAAGGGCCCTGGGCAGGATGGCTATGGGAGGAACACCGTGAAGTTAGCTCTTTGCAGGTGGAGTTGGAGGTGCCCTTGAGACATCTAAGTGCAGTGTCACAATCACAGAAGTGGTCTGGTCCCGGGCTGTGCATTTTCCTGCTGAGATATTGATCTCTGAACGCGAAGACATACTTTACAGGACAAGTGAATAGTAGTATCATCTCTCATCAAAGCTCACATCTCTTTATTCATCACTCACTTTGCTAATTGGGTACTTACAGAACACACTTCACTGTCCTCCCCTGGGCTCAGGCTCCACAGAAAAGAGCTGGTGAGTCTCCCTCTTTTCCAGAAGAAGACACACTTAGCTGGTAGACATCTATACCTCGCCAGACTTAGAATTTTAGGTTGTTGATTTAATTCTATTTTCTGTTGGTCATCTCCTGACAGGAGAGACGTTTTACCTCATGGTCAGGTTTCAATTAGCTGTTACTGAGAATTGCTGGTCTGATCCATAGTGTATTTATTCTATTAACTTTGTAGAGTACTTATCATTTTTCTGTCTTTGCTCTTTAATTTTGTTTGCCCCTTCAATTTTCTATCTTATTTGGGACCTTATTTTATTTTTTAATTAAAAAATGTCTATTAGCAGTTAACAAAACAAAAGCAAAGAAAAAATGCACATGATAGCTAACTTTAGAAAATATCGTGTGTGTTTTCTGTCTCAGCAATGGAGGGTTCTAGAAACTCGTGAAAAGCTTCATTACATAAGTTCCTTTAAATTCTGATTAAGAAATAAAACCTTCCTTCCTCATCTTTCAAGCTGCACAGCTAATTGTCAAGAAAGTGAGGGGAAATTCTCAGAAGCCAAGACAAACCAGAAAGCAGGGATTCTGGGAGATACGTGAGCCTTAGAAGCCCTGGGGTGCCGGTTGGCTCCTGAACTGAGTTTCAGTTGCCCTGGCAGGAGGGCAGGAGGTGAGCCTGTGGCCTCTCACACTGGGAGTTGGATGGCTGTTCTTATATAAGGCCAAGCACATCCTGAGAATCCTGCTTTATAAAAGGTTGAATTAGAAAGAAAAGAATAAAAGCCTTCCTCAAGGCAAGGAAGTAAGGAAAGTAAAATTTTTTGGAAGCGGGAAAAAATAACATATCCAAAGTAAGGATTTAGTTTAAAGCTGTTCTGGCATGAGAGTGACCACAAACCCATGGCAGAAAATCACAGCTCCTCCCGGAAAGAGAAGGTGTGTTTTGAATGAATCAGTGGACAGCCATTCTGAAAAAGGCCTCCAGAGTCTTCTGGATCAAGATACTGGACTCAAACACCTCCCTTCCATGGTCTCATTTAAATAACCAGAAAGGTTTTAAAGGAAAGAAGCCATAATCATAGTTCTATTTATTGACATTACTTTATGCTAGGAATTCAAAGGTGACTATGGAGTTGTCTCCTCTTTTATGGACCTTACTTTCTATTTGACATAGTTGGGGAACTTGGTGGAGGGTGGTGTTAGTATGTTGCAATTAACCAGGAGAGGAGTTTAAGAAAGCAGTGAAGGGTTGATGACATTTTTCGCTGAGGACAGTCCTGTTCAGTTGGCTTGTAATTACAGGCTCGTTGAGTTATCACTGGAGGGAATTAATCTTAAGGAATTTGGACTTAACTCAGGCCTCTTCAGAATGGGCAAGTGAACCTGGAGAAAGACAGTCAAATCTGTGCAGACTTTGAAGTTCACTTCAACATGTGGTATCCATGAGCCAAAGATAGGACTAGTAGGCAGCACTTCTTGAGGACAGAGGAGTGGTTTTTAAGGTTCTTCAAGAATGAATCCCAAGGTACCGGGATGGCCAGTTGTCAAACTGTGACTTTGCTCTTTGGACGGTGTATCCACCAAGGGTATTGGCCGTTTATAAGTTTCCATTTCTCCTTAATACATGTCAGGTTATGAGGACGTGGGCATAAACGTTTCACACCTTGTCAAGGTGACTTTGGGTACCTGCCTAGAATCATGGGCACAGTTGCGGCTGCGTCATACATCTTGCCGCACATCCCGCTCCCCGGCTCCGTGATCACGGCAGAGTGGTTCCTTATTGAGCTGTCCATCTCCTCTGTGACATCGTAACCAAACAAAAGATTGGAGAGTATTAGCTTGGCTTTTTTCTTTTCTAACATTCCCTTCAAATTATGATGACTGATAGTGGACCCAGTTACGTTTGCAGATGATTTACAAGTAGGGCTGTCAGTACAAACCTTGTAATCCCCGCTGTGTGATCTAGAGAAGAAAGTTACACTCTTTCCAAATTGTTTTGAGGCACTTATGTGGGAAAATGATGTATGTTTGAATATGTATTTCCTCTCTTACTCATCATGGCTAGAGATGAATATTTGTAGACATGGAATGAGTACTCTGTATTTGAACTGTATGGTCCCCTAAATTCTCCCCAGCTTTTTAAAGTCATCACTGGAGTGCTACCTCCAGAGTGCCGCAAAGCATCCAACACTGCCTGCTCTTCGGACACTGTAAGTTTCCAAGTTGGAGAAGGCTGCTGGCTGGTGAGGCATTCTCTCGCACATCTCTGGTTGGGTGATGTGAGCTGAGAACACAAGAATTGGCAGACAGTAACTAACCACGATCAGGTCCATTTCTGGAACACTCATGGAGGATTTTACACCTATGGTAGTGGAATACGTTATTTCATTTAGTTTTCCCAAAAATCATAATTAGATTTTATCACCTGTATTAAAAAGGAAACTGTCAAAGAGAGTGACGTGCAGACTTTGGACTGGAACACGGGTCTTTCTGATCCCTGTCTCTGTTCCCTCCTCGGCCTATCCTTGCAAATGACCAGGAGACTCTTCCTCAGTCTTGAGTTTCCCTCTGATGTTACCGCTCTCTTTGTTTCTAAGAGAGGAAAACAAGTCTAAACTTACTTTCCAGTTGGAAATGGAATGGAGAGTTAACGTTGGAAGCCGGGAGAATCTGTCCTGTGATGAAGTGGTCTCCGAGCCACTTCCACTGGGATGTCACATCACTGTCTGTGCCCCTTGCTCAGCCTGTGCACAGGTTACAGCGCAGTTGTGCCGAGCAGTCCTCCCGGACAGGGCAGTGGGTTGGAAATGAGTTTGGGGATTTGGTTTCATTACTCAAGTTCCTGAGGGCCTTGACCTGGCACTTCGAGTGGGAGCATTCCCTGTCCCACAGACTGTGCTCTGGGCCCGTGCAGACCTGACGTGGCCTCAGCCTGAGTCTCAGGGCCCGTGGTGATGAGGAGCATTTTAGCCCATGGTCTGCCGGAGGCTCTGAGACTACTGGGCTGTGGGACTTTGTCCAGGATGATAATAATTCCTCCCCGAGTTTCAGATTTCCTTGCCTGTGAGCCGGGGTAGTAGTTGTTTCTGAGATGATTGTAATGATTCAGTAATGGGCGCAGCGTGTGCTGACAGGTAGCTGGGTGCTTTAGGAGCAGAAGTCGCAGTCACTCTGTCAGCCTCTCCCTGTGCGCTCTGTGCTTTGAGAAGTTGTGTGTTTGGTGAAAGTCCCGCCCAGACCCTAGGGTCTAGATGAACTGTTGTTCCTTTACTTTCCCTTCCTTTTCCTCTTTCCCTTCTCTGTGTCCCATGTTTAGGTAGCAGATTCCTCTATTTCAGGGAATACGGGCTTTTCTAGTAAAGGGACAGGTGGAATGCGGAGAGGTGGGGCCCAGAGGGGGTCTGGAGTGTCTGCACAGTGCTGCTTCCCTGCGTTTCTGCATCCGGTCCCATCAGTGCACTAAGTCAGCCTTCCTCTTCCTTCCTGTGTCATCGGGTCTCTGTTTTAAGGGAAAACCATTTTTATGGGTCTTTTTTCACTTACGTGTTTCATTCAGATGCTTGTTGCTTTTCTCCCTGTGCTTCAGCGTTCCGAGGAGAAAATTCAGCCGTGCAGCATCCTCTCCGTGCTCTACGAGTTGATCGGCTTCCACTGCAAGTCCACCTTCTTCAAGCGGGTGGCCCCCGTGCGGCACGCGGCCCCCGGCATCCCGGAGCCTGGCGGGAAGGCCTGCTCCCGACTCCTCCTGCAGACGCTTCCTGGCTACAGTCTGTCACTGGACTTGCAGGACTTCAGCAAATGTGTTGGAACTAAAACATTGCTTCAGCCCCATTAACCATGCCTGGTTTGGGCCCTGCTGTCCTGCCTCATCAGGGTGAATCTTGATTCATTTAGAACAGGGCTCAGCAGACTTTTCCTTTCAAGGGCTTGGGGGTAAATATTTCAGGGTCTGAAAACCTCCTGATCTCTGGTGCAGCTGCTCAGCTCTACTGTTTAGATGCCAGAACAGCCAGATAGTCCACACACCCATAGAGCTTTATTAACAGCGGTGGCTGGGGCTGGATTGGGTGTATGAACTGCAGTTTGCCCCCACAGCCTCCTCAATATTGACACCTGCACCAGAGTGTACATTTGTGACAATGGGTGAACTTACACTGACATGTCATCATCACCCATAGCCCATAGTTGACACTAGGATTTACACATTGTGTTGTGCACTCTGTGGGTTTGGACAGATGTACAATGACATGTATCCACCATCACAGCATCATACAGAGTCGTCTGTCTTAGTGACCTTAAAATGCTCCGTGCTGCACCTCATTCATTGCTCTTTCCCCTCTAGCCTCTGGCAGCCACTGATCTTTCAGTCTCTGTGTTTTTCCCTTTCCCAGAACACCATACAGTTGGAATCAGACAGTTGCTGAAACTTCCCAGATTGGCTTCTTTCACTTGGTAATATGCATTTAAGGTTCCTCCATGTCTTTCCATTCCTTGATAACTCATTTCATTTTAGCACAAAATAATAGTCCATTTTCTGGCGGGACCACAGTTTATTTATCCATTCACCTACTGAAGAAGAGCTTAGTTGCTTCTGAATCCTGTTGAGTATGAATAAAGCTGCTATTAACATCTGTATGCAGATTTGTGTGTGAACATAAGTTTCCATTTCATCGAGTAAACACCAAGGAGCACAGTTGCCGGATCATATGTTAGAATTACGTCTAGCTCTGTAAAAAATTGCCAGACCGTCTTCCAAAGTACCTGGGCCATTTTTCATTCCCACCAACAATGCATTATAATTACTGGTGCTCCACATCCTCACCAGCATTCGGTGCTGTCAGTGTTCTGCATTTTGGCACTTCTGACAGGTGTGCAGTGGTATCTCGCTGTTTCAGTCTGCATCCCCTTGATGACAGGTGCTGTGGAGCATCTTTCCAAAGGCTTCTTTGGCATCCAGATTTCTTCTTTGATGAGGTGTGTGTTCAGGCATTTTGCTCATTTTTTAATCAGGTTATTCATCCTTCTTGTTGAGTGTAAAGAAATTTTGTTATATTCTGGATTTCAGCCCTTTATCAGTGTGTCCCTGCCCTTCACCTTCAGTGCCAGAGTTGTCCTTTGGGTCTCAGTGGAGTGTCAGATCTTCAAAGAGATTCCCTGTCTTCCCTCAGCCTAAATACTGTCCTTGTATTTTTCACTTTCATTGACTCATTTTGTTCTTTTTAAATAGCATTTCCCATAATTTGTAAGTATATTAAAGAGAAAAGGGCAATGATTGAACACCGCCTGCCCCACCAGGCTGTGTGCCCTGTGAGAGCAGAGGCCCTGTCCCCACTCACCGTTTCCCATGACAGCACATGGCACATGTCCATGTAAAAGTGTGTAACGTGGGGCCAAACCTGATGAGCAGCTATGACGACATGTGTTGTCTACCATTTATTGAGTAGACTTTGTTTCTGATCTTAATTATTAAATCATATGAATGAAACTAGGTTGTTTTGAAAAATAAAACAACAAAGCACACCTCAATGTGATTGGTAATTTCTACTTAGATTTCTGACCCAGGAGGGGATGTTCACCATCATTTTGTGGAGGAGGTTGGGAAGGTAAAGTAAGAGAGTGAGATCAAATAAAGTAAAAATGATAACAGTCACTTGGCTTTATTTTCACTGAAATAAAAGTTATTTTAAACCCTATCTCAGCTGTTGTTCTGTTGTTTTAAACATTTCTCATAGAATTAAATGGAAGCCCACTAAACCCTGAAAGGGAAACTGTGTGCTCAGGTCCTGAAAATTGTTTATGTCTATTTCTTGAGATACAAATTTCCCTGCTGGTTACAGAAATACGAGGCGGGAACACACAGTGCACTGCATGAGTCTGCCGGCTTCACGGGCTACTCAGTGTCAATTTCATTTTCTTGGGTTGCAGTTTAGGACGCATTTCCATGAGAAATATTGCTCAGACTTTTCCTGAATGAAGGATTGAATTTTCCACAGGAAATACTATGAATGAGAGTGACAAGACACAAGGGTTTCCCATAAAGGCATAGTTGATGTAATAAACTCTCACTATGGTGAATATTTTTAAAAAAAGCCAGTTGAAAATTTTGTCACTAGGTCAAATGGCACAAATCCGTCTGAAGAAAAAAGATTCAAATTTTAAAGAAGAAGTGGTTTGAATCAAGTAGAAATTATGATTTCTAAACTATTTGTTGTAAGAAATTATACCCAGTCTTATCATAATTGCCGGTGGTAGGAAGTGGATCATTATTTATTTATTAAAAAAAAATCCACAAGGTGCTATTTGCCCCATTCTTGATGCGGCAGTCCTGTGGTTAGTTAAGTTGGGACATTTAGGAAACTTAGCTAGGTTTTCCGGACATTGATTTCAGCAACTTTATCTTTACTACAATCTCTTCTTTTGTGTCGGCATATGGTCCATACATATATATGGGGAGGAACAACCTCCAACTCGGATTTACAGTGCAAACCGCAGGAACTTCAAACACGCACAAGGAAACAGACTGAGAAACCAGAGTAAGGGTTTCTCCTGCAACCCTTTCCCTTTGTGCTGGATGAACGAACGTCTTTCCACATGCTCAGTTCTGAGAGATAAGTGTGTGTGAAAGCCTTCCTTCACCTAGCTTGAAGGGAACACATAGTTTCTTTTCAGTTGAAAACTCCACTCCATACATATAAAAGGGGAGGTACAAGCTCCAACTCGATTTTACACTGAAAACGGCAGGCACTTCAAACCGGCACTAGGAAACAGACTGAGAAACCAGAGTAAGGGTTTATCCTGCAACCCGTTCCCTTTGTGCTGGATGAACGAACGTCTCTCCACATGCTCAGTTCTGAGAGATAAGTTTGTGTGAAAGCCGTCCTTCACCTAGCTTGAAGGGAACACAAAGTTTCTTTTCAGATGCAAACTCCACTCCATACATATATATGGGGAGGAACAAGCTCCAACTCGGTTTTACAGTGAAAACGGCAGGCACTACAAACCGGCACTAGGAAACAGACTGAGAAACCAGAGTAAGGGTTTCTCCTGCAACCCGTTCCCTTTGTGCTGGATGAACGAACGTTTTTCCACATGCTCAGTTCTGAGAGATATGTGTGTGTGAAAGCCTTCCTTCACCTAGCTTGAAGGGAACACAAAGTTTCATTTCAGTTGCCAACTCCACTCCATACATATATATGGGGAGGTACAAGCTCCAACTCGGTTTTACAGTGAAAACTTCAGGCACTTCAAAACGGCACTAGGAAACAGACTGAGAAACCAGAGTAAGGGTTTCTCCTGCAACCCGTTCCCTTTGTGCTGGATGAACGAACGTCTCTCCACATGCTCAGTTCTGAGAGATAAGTGTGTGTGAAAGCCGTCCTTCACCTAGCTTAAAGGGAACACAAAGTTTCTTTTCAGTTGCAAACTCCACTCCATACATATATATGGGGAGGTACAAGCTCCAACTCGGTTTTTCAGTGAAAACGGCAGGCACTACAAACCGGCACTAAGAAACAGACTGAGAAACCAGAGTAAGGGTTTCTCCTGCAACCCGTTCCCTTTGTGCTGGATGAACGAACGTCTCTCCACATGCCCAGTTCTGAGAGATAAGTGTGTGTGAAAGCAGTCCTTCACCTAGCTTGAAGGGAACACAAAGTTTCTTTTCAGTTGCAAACTCCACTCCATACATATATATGGGGAAGTACAAGCTCCAACACGGTTTTACAGTGAAAACGGCAGGCACTTAAAAGCGGCACTAGGAAAAGACTGAGAAACCAGAGTAAGTGTTTCCCCTGCAACCCGTTCCCTTTGTGCTGGATGAACGAACGTCTCTCCACATGCTCATTTCTGAGAGACAAGTGTGTGTGAAAGCCGTCCTTCACCTAGCTTGAAGGGAACACAAAATTTCTTGTCAATTGCAAACTCCACTCCATATATATATATGGGGAGGAACAAGCTCCAACTCGGTTTTACAGTGCAAACCGCAGGAACTTCAATCCGGCACTAGGAAGCCGACTGAGAAACCAGAGTAAGTGTGTCTCCTGCAACCCGTTCCCTTTCTGCTGGATGAAAGAACGTCTCTCCACATGCTCAGCTCTGAGAGATTAGTGTGTGTGAAAGCCGTCCTTCACCTATCTTGAAGGGAACACAAGGTTTCTTGTCAGTTACAAACTCCTCTCCATTCGTATATATGGGGAAGATCAAGCTCCAACCCGGTTTTACAGTGAAAACGGCAGGCACTTCAAACCGGCACTAGGAAACAGACTGAGAAACCAGAGTAAGGGTTTTTCCTGCAACCCGTTCCCTTTGTGCTGGATGAACGATCGTCTCTCCACATGCTCATTTCTAAAATTTAAGTATTTATGAAACCCGTCCTTCAACTTGCTTTTTGGGAACACAAACTTTCTTTTCAGTTTAAAGCTACACATTTGGAGTGACTTTCGTACATCTAGCACAGTTGAAACTTGTTTCTGGTGGAACCCTCACCCTGCTTTCTCAGACTTTTTCTTAGTGCCGATTTTAAATTCCTTCGATTTTCAATATTAAACAGAGTTGAATCTTTTACCTCCCCTTATATGTGTTTGTAGTCTAGTTTCCA
This sequence comes from Vicugna pacos, assembly GCF_048564905.1. Taxonomy (NCBI): domain Eukaryota; kingdom Metazoa; phylum Chordata; class Mammalia; order Artiodactyla; family Camelidae; genus Vicugna; species Vicugna pacos. The sequence continues at coordinate 926,866 of NC_132997.1, forward strand.
AATTAAAAGCATCTTTTTTCCCACAAAGCTTGGTGTTTTTTTTTTCACACACACTTCTCTGTAATAATTGAGCATGTTTATTGTCATTCGTCTATCTAGCATTAAGTGAATTTTTGTCAATTTTAACACTTACTCTTGTTCTGATTATGTTTCCAAAACTGCTTAGACGTTCATGCAGTTTTCACTGTTAAATCGATTTCGAGTTATTACCTCCCAATACATATCTATATAGTTTTTTTCCAGTAGAAAAAACTATGTGTTCACAACATGCTTTGTGATTCACGGATTTCACACAAACTTTATTCTCAGAGTTCAGCATTTGAGCAGACGTCCTTTCATCTAACCTAAAGTGACTGGGTTGCAGTTGATTCACTTACTCTGGTTTCTCAGTATGTTTTTTGTGTCAATTTGAAGTTCATGCAATTTTCACTGTAAAACAGGGTTGAGCTATTTCCCCCATATATATGTATGTAGATTGTTTTCCCAGTGAATTAAACTCTGTGTTCCCTTCAAGCTAGTTTATTGATGGCTTCCACACAGTCTGAACTCTCAGTACTGAGCAAATGGAGTTACGTTTGTTCATATAGGATAAAAAGAATAGGTACCACTAGAAACTCATACTCTGTTGTCGCAGTATATTTAATATTTTTGGTTTGAATTTCATGATGTTTTCACTGTATAACCTAGTTGAAAACTGTACCTGCCAATGTATATTTATGTAGTGTGTTCCTCACTGTAAACAAACTATTTGATCCCGAGAAGATTTGTGATTTTCGGCTTTCACACACATTCAATTTTTGAAACTGAGTATATGAGGTGGGATTCGTTCATCTAAACTAAACAGAATGGATTCCTGTAAATACACTTACTGTGGGGTCTGAATATGTTTCCTAATTCCGGTTTGAAATTGATGCATTTTTCACTTTAAAACCAATTTGGAGCTAGTACCATCCCGTATATATATATATACAGTGTAGTTTCCTGCTGAATAAAACTTTGTTTTCCCAAAAAACTAGCTAATTGATGACTTTTACACTGACCTAAATCTCAGAATTAACATGTGGAGAGATATTCGTTCATCTAACCTTAAGGGAATGTCTTGCAGTAGAAACGCTAACTTGGTTTCTCAGTATGTTTCCTAGTGCCGGTTTTAATTTCATGCAGTTTTCACTGTAAAACCGAGTTGGAAATATTACCTTCCCATATGTATTTATATAGTGTAGTTTTCCAGTGTAAAGAAAGTGTGTGTTCCAAACAAGCTAGTTGGTTGACGGCTTTCACACACACTTAACTCTCAGAATTGAGCATGAGGTGTGAATTTTTTCATCTAACATGAAGGGAATGTGTTGCAGTTGAAACATTTACTCTGGTTTCTCAGTATGTTTCCTATTGCCGTTTTGAAGTTCATACACTTTTCACTTTAGACACGAGTTGGAGCTTGTATCTCCCTATATATATAGAGAGAGAGATTAGTTTCCCACTGGATAGAATCTGAGTGTTCCCAAGTTGCTTGATGATTGACGGCTTTCACACACAATTAATTCTCAGAATTGAGCATGTAGAGAGACGTTCATTCTTTTAGCAAAAAGATAATGGTTTGCAGTAGAAAGAATTACCCTGGTTTCTCAGGATGTTTCCTAGTGTCCTTTTAAAGTTCATATATTTTTCAGTGTAAACCCGAGTTGGAGGTAGTACGCCAATATATATGTATATATGTAGTGTCGTTCTTCACTCTTTAGAAACTATGTTTTCCCTTCAAGCTAAGTGATGTTTTACATTTGCACACATTCATCCCTCATAACTGAGCATGTGTAGACGCTTTCGTTCAATTACGATAAAGGGAATTCTTTGCAATTGAAACACTTACACGGGTTTCTCAGTCTGTTTCCTCATGCCGGTTTGAAGTTCATGCAGTTTTCACTGTAAAACCGTGTTGGGGCTAGTACCTCCCCATATAAAATCATGTCATGTATTTTCCCCATGAAAAAGATTGTGTTTCCCCAACAAGCTAGGTGTTTGACGGCTTTCACACTCACTTACTCTCAGAATTGAGCATGTTAAGATACGTTCTTTCATCTTGCATAAAGAGAAGAGGTAGCACTTGAAATATTTACTCTGTTTTCTCAGTATGTTTCCTAGTGGCGGTTTGAAATTCATGCAGTTTTCAGTGTAAAAACGACTTGGAGCTATTACCTTCCAATATAGATATATGTAGTGTATTTCCCCACTCAAAGGAAACTATGTTTTCCCTACAAGCTAAGTTATAGTTTACATTCACCCTTATTCAACACTCAGAACTGAGCATGTGGAGAGGTATTCTTTCAACTAGCTTAAAGGGAATGATTTGCAGTAGAAACACTTACTTTGTTTTCTCAGTATGTTTCCTAATTCGAGTTTGCAGTTCATGCAGTTTTAACTGTAAAACCAATTTGGAACTAGTACCTCCCCATATATAGGTATTTAGTGTTGTTTCCCACTGAAAAGAATTTGTGTGTTCCCAAAAGTTAGCTTCCTAACGGGTCTCACACTCATTTAACTCTCAGAATTGAGCAAGTGTAGAGACGTTCATTCATATAGCATAAAGGGGATAGTTAGTAATAGAAACACTTACTCTGGTTTCTTAGTATATTAACTAGTGCTGGTCTGAACTTCATGCATTTTGCACTTTTGAACCGACTTGGAACTAGTACCTCCTCATTTATATGTATGTAGTGTATTTCCCCAATCAAAAGTAACTGTGTGTTCCCTACAAGCTAAGTGATAGATGGCTTTCGCACAGAGTCTGCTCTCAGAACTGAGCATGGGGTGAAGCGTTAGTTCATCTAGGATGAAGGGAATGGGTTGCAGTTGAACCACTTATCTGGATTCTCAGTTGTTTCCTAGTGCCAGTTTGAAGTTCATTCAGTTTTCATTGTAAAATCGACTTCGGGCTAGTACCTCCCCGTATATATGTATGTAGTTAGTTCGGCACTCAAAAGACACTGTGTTCCCTACAAGCTAAGTGATAGATGGTATTCGCTAGCATTAAACTCAAAACAGAGCATGTGGACAGGCTATCGTTCATCTAGTATAAAGGGAATGGGTTGCACTAGAAATAATTACTCTTGTTTCTTAGTATGTTTCCTAGTGTCGGTAAATTTGCTGCAGGTTTCACGGTGAAACACTTGGACCTAGTACCTCTCCATATATATGAATATATTGTAGTTTTCCACTCAAAAGAATATGTTTGTTTCCAACAAGCTAGGTGACTGTCGGCTTTCACACACACTTAACTCTCAGAATTGAGCATGTGGAGTCTGGTTCGTTCATCTAGCATAAAGGGAATGGGTAGCATAAGAAACACTTACTCTGATTTCTCAGTATGTTTCCTACTGCCGGTTTGAAGTTCATGCAGTTTTCACTGTAAAATCGACTTGGAGCTAGTACCTCCCCATATATATATGTAGTGTAGTTCCCCAGTCAAAAGAAACTGTGTGTTCCCTACAAGACTAGTGATAGATGATTTTGCACACATTCAACCCTCAGAACTGAGCCTGTGGAGAGACGTTCGTTCATCTATGATGAAGGGAATGATTTGCTGTAGAAGCACTTACTGTGGTTTCTCAGTATATTTCCTCGTGCCGGTTTGAATTTCATGCATTTTTAACTGTAAAACAGAGTTGGAGCTAGTACCTCCCCATATATATTTATATAGTGTCATTCCCAACTCAAAAGAAACTGTGTGTTCCCAAAAAGTTAGGTGATTGACGGCATTCACGCACACTTAAGTCTCAGAATAGAGCATTTTAAGATACGTTCATTCATCTACCATAAAGGGAATGGGTTGCATTAGAAAGACTTACTCTGGTTTCTCAGTTTCGTTCCTAGTGCTGGTTTGAATTTCATGCAGTTTTCACTGTAAAGTTGACTTGGAAATATTACCTCCCATATATATGTGTATATTGTTTTTCTCCACTCAAAAGGATCTGTGTGTTCCCTACAAGCTAACCGATAGATGGCTTTTGAACACATTCATCTCTCAGAACTGAGCATGGAGAGAGGCGTTCATTCATCTAGGATGAGGGCAATGGGTTGCAGTAGAATCACTTAGTCTGGTTTCTCATTATTTTTCCTAGGTCCGGTTTGAATTTCATGCAATTTCCACTGTAAAGCCAAGTTGGTGCTAGTATCTCACCATATAGATATTGTGTAGTTTCCAATAGAAAAGAAACTGTGTTTTCCCAACAAGCTAGTTGTTTGATGGCTTTCACACACATTCAACTCTCAGAATTGAACATGTGTAGAGGCATTCGTTCATGTAGCATAAATGGATTTTGTAACTTTAGAAACACTGCGATTTGTACGTATGTTTTCTAGTGCTGGTTTGAAGTTCATGCAGTTTTCAGTGTAAAATCGTGTTGGAGCTACTAGCTATCCATATATATATATATATATATATATATATATATATATATATATATATATATATTTAGTTTAGTTCCACACTCTAAAGAAACTGTGTGTTCACAACAAGATAGGTCATTGACCGATTACACGCACATTCAACTCTCAGAATTGAGCATGTGGAGACGCGTTCGTTAATGTCGCATAAAGGGATTGAGGAGCCATAGAAACACTTAATGTGATTTCTCAGTATGCTTCTTAGTGTGAGTTTCAAGTTCATGCACTTTTCTCTGTTAAACCGAGTTGGAGCTAGTACCTCCCCATATATATTTATGTCGTGTATTTTCCCACTGAAAAGAAACTGTGTGTTCTCAACTAGCTAGGTGATTGACGGCTTTCACACACACTCAGCTGTCAGAATTGAGCATGTGGAGAGGCGTTCGTTCATCTAGCATAAATGGAATTTGAAAGCGATTATAATGACCTATGTTGGTATTAAAACAGTAAAGGGAGGATTAATTTAGAGCCTGTATAGTTATGATCAGCATACATGACAGAATTTCATTTTCAGCATAAATTTTTTTTTAACGTTCAGAAAACTTAATTCTTTCCTGTAACTGGATATAGATAGTGAATGTTTTAAAGTCTTTGAGCAACTGCTTTAAACTAGAATTGTTACTTTGCTTCTGGTCTTTAACCTAAGGGAATATCCAGAATTCCAGTGGCAGTTCAAAGCAAGGGCCTGAAACTTGCCTATTACTTGTTTTAAGTACAGTAAGAATAACTGTATACTAGGGTACTGTGGATAACTGAAGGGCTGCTTGGATATGTTGTATGTAAGTTATATTTTCAAAAATTATTAATATCATGAAAATCAATCAACCTTGGTGATCTATTTGGTATAATTTAATCTTTAATAATGTAAATTTTGATAGCCCTTTTATTTATGTAACTTATGAAAAATAAGTTGGCTTTATATAACTACTTTTTAAATAAATGATTAAATTTTGGGTTTTTTATCATTTGCTTATTAAAAATAGGATATTAATTACAAAATATGTATTTTCCTTCAAGTTCATACATTTTTCCCAAAACTATCTTGACTTGTTTAGATAAGTTAACCCATAGTCTGATTTATTTTAAACACTCAGAATGTTCTTATGTATGTTGCTTTATTAGAGAGCAAGAATTCCTTATTATTTTTAATAAAATATACTTGCAGGAAACTATACTGGGATTCTTTCATTCACAGAGTCAAGCAATGATTCCTGTTTTGTTAAATCAGGTGTCTAGGTCTCTCAACTTCCAAAAGATTACATGGACAAAGTTAAAAACGCCATTAATGATCTACTAAGAAAGTTTATTGTGTTCCTTGATTAAAAGTATAAATATGGGTCAGCCTTAAATTCGGATGTAAAACTGTTATGAATTACATGAGTCTTCTCCAAAATTCTTTTTTTAAACATTTTTATTGATTTATAATCATTTTACAATGTTGTGTCTAATTCCAGTGTTCAGCACAATTTTTCAGTCTTTCATGGACAATAACACACTCATTATCACATTTTTTCTCTCTGAGTTATCATAACATTTTGTGTATATTTCCCTGAAAAATTCTTTAATTTGGGCTTTAAACCCTCCAGTAAAATACTGGTTTGAAGGAAGAAGAAAGTTGAGAAATGATTCAATCCAAATTCTATGGGAATAAACAAAGCTAAATGTTTCAGTCATTATTTGAAGCAGAACAGATATGTTTTCTGCACCATATGATTTTAATATTATTCATCTGAACATACGGTATAGACACCATGAGACCACAAGCCAACAAACAAGATGTCAGGTAAAGCAAGAAAAACAACTGAGGGGATTTTCTACTGCAAAATTTCCCCTAACTCGAACTGTAATAGAGAACAAATCTGACGCCACATTGGATCTGTTCCTTTAGTTTGAAGCACTGTGCCCTGTTTTCCAGGCTTAATCTTGCTGGCTCTGCACCTTTTGTAAAACAACGTTGCCTTTAGCCTAATACCTACAGGAAAGCCTATTCTTGGGGCTCTGACCTTTAATGATGTTAGCACTTCTGCACTTATGCAGGGATGGCAAGTTGCAAAATAGAGAATAACCTTTGTTTTGTTGGAGATTTACAGGGACACCACAGCCTGACACACATGGATGACTGCAAGAACAAAGAATGCCTGCAGCAAGAAGTTTGCACAGCCAACCACACTCCCTCCCCTTTTTAGCTTAAAAGGGGCCTGAATTCTGACTTGGGCAAGATGATTCTCCAGGACATTAGTCCCCCATCTTCTTGGTCTGCCAGCTTTCTGAATAAAGTTACTATACCTTGCTCCAAAACCTTGTCTCCTGATTTATTTTTTTATCGCTGTTGTGTAGCGAGCAGAACAAGTTTGGCCTCGGTAACAGAACCAGCTTTGTCATTTCGTCTGATGTGAAATCTCTCTGGGTGTACACGTGCTTGCCTGGTGGTGGTGGTGGTAGTAGGCAAAAATATTTCACTTCTCCTGATTTCAATAGGCTAAAATTTCCTGCTATTTAAGTCAACTCTAGACTTTTACAGAATCACCTGCAGATGTGCTTCTGGAAGCTAGAAAAATTCCAACAATGAAAATAATTGTATTGTCTCCAGACAAGATACTTTTCCTCAAAACTGAGTAGCTGTGAGACACAATTCAGGAGTACAGATAGATGCAGTGTGCTTCATTTCCCATGTTGTTCCAACACAATTTTCCAGTTATATCAAAGTAAATTAAAATCAGTCTTCAATAGCAGATGCTCTGGCATGATACAACAATGTCAATTCCACATATTGAGCCAGAGCAGCTTTAGAGTAAATAATTTTATACCAAATCCTGCTTGATGTCCTGTCTTCTCCCTGGTGGCTAATTCCTTCTTCTGTCTTCCTAAAAGTTCTCCTGTTATGGGAAGTTAGCCTTTACTGTGCACATTCAATTGAGAAGACACAAATTAAATATAGGAGGGGATGACATGCATATTTAATTCTTACTTATACATAAATACAAACACACAGGACCTGTGTCTTGGAAGACGTCACTTCCTAATATGGGCAAGAGGATGGTCTATAGTTCAATCAATGATCTAAAAGCAGTTTTCTAGGATATAATAAAGCAATGCCTGAGTTATAAGACAGAACAACCCCTGGATATGAAACAGTGGCACCAATCAGTGGGGGCACATGTGTGCACACACACGCCCATGCACACAGAGCAGCCTTGGAGACACTCCATCTGTGCTGATGGAGCAAAGTCATGCTGGGGAGATGAGGAAAAAGTGCCTAATACAATCAAACCAGGACACCTGAGGAATGGGTCATAGGAGTCAATTAAATTTTCTGGTTAGCTGTAGGTCAAACAAAAACACTTAGTTTCAAACGTCATTATTAAAAATTTTGTTAAAGCACAGGAGCCTGTTTTCCTGCCTTGCTTAGTGTCATATGCCATATTAAACATGACAGATTCATGCTTCTCTGACTGTGGAATGGGAAAGGCCTTGCTGTCCTATTCTGAATATTAGTCTATGTTTTGCAGCACAGTGGATACTGAAAATGGGGCAATTTGAGTGAATGGGAATGGACATAACCTAGCAGTCATTGACTGTGTGTGATCTGCCAACTTTCTCCAAAAAGAAGGGGTAGCAAGCAAATCAGATTAATTCAGGGATCTTGGGGTGGGGAGTCGGGTGGGCTGACAGCTGGGTGGTCTCATGTAGCTGTTTTACTGTGTAAAATAGTGACTATGAGCCACAGTGACACATTGTCAAATTCTTGTGCCTGTAGCTGTGATACCTGGCCAAGTCTGTGCAGCCAATTTTATCGATGGTGCATAATGAAAATAACTAACCTTCCCTGAGGACCATCTTGTGTGAAATCCATTCATTGTCTCACTGAATTCCCTAAGCACACTTTTTGGTACATAACAGTCTTAAAATATGAAGCAGGGATAAAATGAAGCTCTGAAGTGTTGAAGCCTTGCCCGAAATCATGCAGTTGGGAAGACGCGGTGCTGGGAGCTAAGCTCGAGCCAGACTACAGAACCTGAAGGGCCCAGCAAGTCCCCTCACCCAGGAACCTGGCCCACAGCCACTGCCAGGTCCTGTTCTGTTTCTATGAGTGCTCATGGGAAAGTGCCAGGGACTTAGCGTAAATATGACTTGATTAAGAAATTCAAACTGGGATAGCCTTTTGTTGGGGACTGCAACCTGGGAGTGAAACTGGCAGTGAAGTAAGGGAGGAAACAGCCCTGGTTGTAAGAACATTTCTAGGGAAGAAGGCTCCCTGATGGGCTGGCATGGGAATCGCTGTGGTTGTGAGCCCCCTGTTGCCCTGTGGGGGTGTGGGCAGGGAAGGAGAGAGACTGTTCAAACTGGTCATAGTCACTACAGTTTGTAAACAGCTGAGTTCTGTTCCCTCACAGCTCAGACACATGCAGGACATGAGGCTGCTTAGCTAATGACCAACAGTGGGTAGCAAAGGCCAAGAGTGGGGTGGGGAGGAGAGATGGGACCACCTTCTAGAAGAACCTCTGCCCCAGGGGTCCAGGAATGTAATGAATGATTGGGGATTCACAAAGGGTTTATATGACCTCATCAGGTAGTTCCTACTTTAAACTGAGAGTCTGGAATATATGGTAAAATACGGTGGAATGACTGCTCTTATTTTAGGTTCTGCAAAAACTTAAACAGATGGATTTCTATCTCCATTATACAAGCACTGCTGGGTAACCTTTAGAGCCATGTGAGGATCAAACGAGTGAGTACTTATTAATACTATTACCATGCTTCTACTGAATTAACACTTCTGCAACAGTATAATGGCCACGCTTCTTAACAACTGCCTCTGTAAGAGCTCTTGTAAGTCATAAATAATATTTATAAAGAAAATATATTAAAATAATAACAATTACAGTTACAACAAATATGTTGTTTATAGCGATGTCAGTGTTAGCATCTGCCTCTCATATTAAACAATGCCCAACACTGGATTCCTTAGGAAGTAATGCCAATGCATGTTTGGACTTTTCAAAGTCTTCAGCCCATGAAGACTTTTTACTCACATTGGTCCACCACAGCCAGAATTGCTGTTCCTTGCATGGTGGGCTGCCATGCTACGATGTCCTGGGCTTTTTCTGGTACCATGCGTCTATACAGGGTAGTCAAGTTTCCACATACCCACTCTGATTTGCAATATATTGTTCTCCAGAGCCAACAGATTGGCCACTGGAAAGAGGCCACAGATAAGGTGGTGAACCCAAACTGAATACCTGTTGAAAGAATGGACACACAACATGGAGTGGTGGATGGATGGAAGGACAACAACAATTCCTCTACTCCTGTAAAGAGAGAGGGGCAAATGGTGAACTAAATCCCAAAGAGAAAAGACATTCATGGTAATAATATTGTTCAACAGTGAAAGAATCCAAACAAAAGGCAAATATAAAATCTCTCGGAAGAAGACACATTACAACCTGTTTCTTTCACGTATATACCCTTAGTAGGAATAACATACTTAAAAATCTTCAACCAATCATAGTTATTTTCTGGTAACAAACTTGGGAATCTTGAAGCATATTATTCACTCTCAGTGTTGAAATAATACAATCTTGGAAGATGATTTGTCATTGAGGATTAAGAAAAAGAATATTGTGGTTGTATGTAAGAATTTAAAAAGGAATAAGGAATGTACTTTTGGGAAAGCTCTGCATAGAGAATGTTGGAGGAAATGCACTGAAAATAGGCAAGTGAGCAAGCTCCCTTGAGTCTGGGAAGGTGAGTGCAGCACATTCAGAGAGTCTATGAAGTTATTACAAGTCACAGAAAGGTATGCAATTAAAGTGTCTTCCTAAGCAAAATATCCTTCTTCAGGAATTTTTATCTTGATATTTCTATGGTCTGTGTGGTCACAGGAAGTCAAAGTTATGGTGGTGGCTTAGAAGTTCTTTTCTCTCTGTCTGTAATTTACAGGGCATTGCTACAGATGGGGCAGCAGAGATCTGCGGTAAGCTGTTCCATGGGGTGGGGGAGCAGTTAGAAATGATAAGGCCAGAGATCTAAAAGACTTTTAGACCCTAACTGGCAGACTTTTAAGTAAACTACCACAGGTATGTAACTAAGACAGTGGATGAAAGGCAAGTTTGTAGTCCCTTTAGTGTTACTGCTCAGTCAAGGGACCACTCTGGCCAGGAACGGCAAGACCGTGGATTGGGTGGATGAGTAGGAGGAGCTGACATTTGCTTCTGACCTGAGAGGCAGGGGTGTGTTGCTGAAAAACCGACAGTGCTGGAAAGAAGCCTCATGTCCCCAGCCTAAAAGGAGATGTCATATTCAGGGAAGTCACAGAGAAAGAACCAGAGTTAGTGATGCCACAGGGTCAGCAGCGTGGCAGCAGTGATGTCAGTATCTGTTTCCATAACCCACCTAACCCTACATGAACAAGTCTGCCTACAGGGGGCGGGTAAGTATCAGAAAAATGTGGAGTAGGTGCAGCCACTGGCAAATTGGCAAGTGGACATCTTAATGAAATGCACTGCTCACAGTCACCATATTGGAAAGAGGGCCCCACACTGTCAGATCCCTTTCTAATTCAAGAGAAACTAGAAATTAAGACTTCATTAGCAATCATCCCTGTTCAAACCCAGAAAAGATATCATTTATAATGACAACCAAGGCACAGACTATTCAGAAATAAATTAATGAAAAATGTTAAAATGATTCTGATAAATGACTTAAAAAAGAAAAAAAATGATGATTGAATGAACAATAGAATTCACCATCCTCTTCAGTTGGCAGACTCAAATTTGGGGGACATAGAACATTTTTTCTCCAAAATAAATTTAGTATCTGAATGCAAATTTACTTAATAAACCCGAATGGATTTAAGAAAAATTTCTGAAAGGTGATCCTAAATTACTTCCAGAAATATACACAAATATACAAATAAAATAATGAGGAGAGATGTTTGAATTTGTAATATTAGGCACACTCTGGAAAAGGATAAAATAGAACCAACTGTAGGAGATATTAATCTATGGTCATGGAAACAGTATAGAAATAGTGCACTGAGAGTATGAATGAAATAGAATACATTTCAAGAATAGATGTGGATATTTAAGAGATTTTAGTAATATTATAAAACTGACACTTAAAATCAGTGGATTCAGGTACTGGTGTAATTAACTAAATCATTAGAAGGCCTGGTACATTGTCCGCACTTTTGACATTAAAATAAATTCCAGAAAATTTTTTAATTAAAAATAAAACACTAGAAATAACCCAACATGATTTAATCTGTTCAGATAGTCAAGCGAGAAGAACTTTCTAAAAAGCTTTTGGAACAAATACCAACAAGAGCAAAGGCCTAGCAACACAGCAAGGCCAGAAACGCCCCCTGTAAAACAAAACTGACCCTTGCCCAACCCTCTCTCACTGCCCTGTATTGCTCTCTGATACTTTCTATACTTTCTTCTTCCCTTTAAAGTCCAGTATCTTGGAGAAGTGCCTGCGCTGATGACTCCTCCAGGGCTCAGAGCCCTGCATCCCCCACGGCCCTCACCGCGGCACTGAGAAAGGAGTTGCACTGCCTGTGGCTGCGTGTTTCAAACCAGTGGGCATTTTCAGCTCCTGTTTATTTGATTACCAGGTAGCTTTTGCCGTGGACAAATATTTTCCTCTCAGTGGAATGTTTTTCCCCCCTTAATTTTTGTTTTAATTAAATAAATATTAAAAGCCCAGGCAGAAAAGTGTGTGTGCACATATGCACACACACAGATACACACAGATCTGTTTTTTAAAAGCTACCTAAGTGTAGTCCTCCTCCAACTTTTCCTCAGTTTAGACAATTAGAGGTGGGCTTTAGCCCTTGCTTTTATGCCCCACGCAACCCCCTTTCTCACTACGCTCCTTTTATTCAGTGTTCAAATCCCTCTTAAGCCAGGTTACAGCCTTCTCTGTGTTGCCTCAACTCGTTTTCTCTCAACTGCACTGCTATTCTTCTTTCTCTTGGTGGACCTCTCTTCTCCCATTTGCCATGTACATGGCCCTTTTCCCCAAGGCCTCGTCTTCAGTCCTCCACCTGGCAGGACTGAATCGCCCCCACAGCCTCACCCACAGCTCCTCTGAGCTCCTGACTGGTGAAACCAGCTTAACAATGGACATCACCCCTTAGATGTCCCATAGACACTTCACACTCCAAATGTCACACACAGAACCATCTCCTCGAAACCAGCTCCTCCCCTTACACTCCCCCTGCAGATCTGCTCTCTGGATGGGTCACTGAAAGTCAACTCAGCAGCTCTGCGGCCCGCCGCCCCGGTCCTGCAGTCCCCACTGCAGCAGTCACCACTTATGCCGCCCATGTCTCTCTCCTTCTGCCCACGGCCTCTCTGCAGGCATGTGCCAATTGTTGTCTGGGTTACCTGGGTTGGTCCCCGAAATATCCTTTCCCCCAAAATATGGGCCTCCCCCCAAAAATAGTATCTTCCATTCTGCTGCCAGAATAACCAGATATTCTGCAACATAAACATTATGCAATTCTCTTACAAATAATCCAATATATCCCTGCTTCCTTAAGGATATATTGAAGTCTAAGCACACAAGGCCCATCGTGACAGAGGCCTTGTGCACCTGATATTCCCACCTATGGATCCTTTGTTCTAGCTCTACTTGTTGTTCTTCAGTCTGGCCAAGCCACTTCATGCTGTGTACACATATATTTCTCTACCTCTCTGCATGAAGTGTCCACTCCCTCTACCACAAAATTGAGAGCTAACTTCCTTTCACCATTCAAGATTCAGTTCAAATATTTCCAGCTCTAGGAAGTCCAATTTGTGTTCACCTGCTTAGCAATCCATTAACTACTTGCCATGCCTCGCCTGGCCTGGGAAGTGCAGACACCAAGTCTTACCTGTCTTGGTCTCCCCAGCAGTTGATGCAGTGTTTGGCATAGCAGTACTCAATGTTTGTTGGTTGGATAAATGAATGAATCAGTAAAGAGATGAGAGGTCTAAAATCGCCCCCAGTTACTCAGCTGCCATTTTGGAAAGTTTATTCTGCGGAGTTAAGGAAATGTCAGTGCAGGTGGTGGGCAGTCAGAACAGAGGTGAGGGCGTGGGGGAGACAGGCCTGTTCCTGGAGAGCGCAGGAGAGGAGTGGGTGGGAGAGCACTGGAGAGATAGGGAAAGGAGGGGGCGGGTGCAAGGAGATGTTGAAGAACAACTGATATTAAATGCAGTAAATTAAATGGAGAACATAATATATGAAGGGAAGATCAAGTTAACACAGCAAGGGTGGAAAAGGCAGTACCAGGGATGCAGAGCTCTCACTTCATCCCTCACAGCATTCCACTTATGGCACCCGCCCTCTGGGAAGGCAGCGTCAAATTCTTGAGAGACTGGTGTTTGTGCTGTGGGTGCTCTAAGTACAAAACGGTATCTTATGGCTTCCAGATTTTAAGACTGATAGATTATTTCTCTTATGTCCCATGTCTGAGTTCTCAGGCAGCAGGATCATTCACTGGTGGGGGGAGAGATATTGTGGTTAACAACTCAGGGTTACTCTAATAATCTCAAAGGACAGTGGGGAATTCATGAAAACAAATAGAAGAGAAATTTCACTCAGAAAAAACCATTTGCCATATAGAACCTTGTGGGGGCATTGGGGGCAATGTTACCGCCACCTCATCTAATAGTTGTATGTTAGTGTGTTGAAACTCCAAGCTCAAGTCACTTAAACACGTAGGAGAACCAGGGTCCAGGCTGTGGTGCTCCAGACATGGACGGGAAGATGAAAAGTCTGACTACTGCCTCCGACAGGATCACTACAGTCGGGGAGCACAATGGACATGGACACGATCATGCACCATCAAGACAAGAATCAAGTACAATTCATGCCTAGACAGGAGAGCAGATAATCTCTAAAAAGTGGAGGGGTCCCTGTCAAGGCTTGGCAAGAGTCCTTCCAGGCAGAAAAGCAGAGAAAGGTAATTCAGGCGAAGGAGACTAGGGTTGGTGGCTGCGTGCAAGGCCTAACGAAGCACGGGTGGAGGGCTCCAGGGTCATCTATCAGTAGCTGTTCCCCTTCAGAAGCTAAGAGGCATAACTAAAAGGCAGGTGGGGTGTCATTAATGATCATGGGGAAAACTGGGAGGAGGAAACTGAGGTCAGGAGATCACCACCAAAGGCAATTTATTTTAGAGGAACAAAAATAATTCAAAAAGCACTTGGAAATTCTATCTCCCATGAATGAAAAGAACACAAAATAAGTTTCACTCCAGCATTGAATACAGAATAACAGACTTCCTACTCTCAGAAATGGATTGAATTTTCTAATTCGTCAGGGATTATTTAGATAATAGGAAAACGAATAAATCTGAAAAATCTCTCTAGAATAGCTGTTACTCCATCCTGTTATGTAGGGTAGAGTTAGGCTGAATTATTTAATTGGTATTTTAATGAGACTATAAAGTTCTAAAAGCCCTATCAATTTCTCCCAAAAGCGTACAATTTTTCCTTTCATGACATTTATTTGACTTAATTAGAACAATAACTTTTTTCCAAGGCTTTTTTTGTGTGTGTTAAAATACCTAATGTTATGCTGCCCCCAGAATGTTGTTGTTATTATTAATGCTGATAATACCCCCAATAAGACATATTTACCATTATGACTCATTTTGGAATAACAGGTCATTGGCTTAAAGTCCTTTTGAAAATAAGAAGAATAAACGAACATAATTTCTACACCAGGGACAGCAGCTGCACCCTTCATGGAACCTGGTCACTAAACACAGCAAAATCAAAGATGAAACTCAAATCAGACACCAGGCCACAAAGCATAGCTGACTGAAGATGCCACAATATGACCTTTCATTCACCGAGGGAACCAGATGCATTTCTATGTATAATGTATATTTTTAAAAGCAATTATTTTATATATAGAATGTAATTTAGGAAAAAGAAAACTCCATCTGTAGACTTATAAACAGGAAGCACAAAGGGTGCCTTTGCAGACAAGAACCTGCATGCATAAATGCAAAGCCTATTGACAAAAATCCTTTCCTGTCTCCTAAGTTTAAAAAAAAAAAAAACTACTTCAAGGCAGTGGTGAGCTGAAAGGTTTCAGATACAAAACGTGCACATCAACAGCCTTCTAGTAGATAAAAGTGCACCATGCATAATAGAAAAGATAACGTTTCCTATGGAAATCTATTTTGAGATGCAACAATTTAAAGGCAACTGAGAGCTCAAAACCAAGTTCAACCAAGAGGAACAGAGCCCAAGCAAATGTACGGAAATGGACAAAGACATTGGAGAAGGAGGGGATCTGTGTTCTACCGATACTCCAGATCAGCAAATTCATCCTGAATTCAAGCCAGTGATGTGTCATGAGGTCACTCAAGGAACCAGGCAGAAACCATCAGCCAGAAGAAATAGGAACAATATCAAAGGCAGGTGTGAGATGTGGAAGGGGTGACCCGGTGCACCTTGCTGCAATGAGGCAGGATGCGCTTGCGGGCTTTCTGTACAGGCTGACTGGCTCACATGACTCTGTTTAGAAGGATATCAGCCAACAGCTGTGCCACACGGGCTACAGCCTGAGCTGAGTCACATCTAGTAACGGTTCTGAGTTCATCCTTAGACGACATGACCAGAAGGAACTGAGAATCAATGGTGGAGACATATCTGAATAAGTATTCCATTTCATTCCTTGGCAGTAAATCTTCAGCTTTGTACAACATAAATATTGACAAAGATATACCCAGGCACCCTATTTGAAAGCCTGACTGCATAATTGCATCTAATGGAAAAAAGCGGGCTCCGTTTCGGTATGCTAGGACATTGTTTGGCTTGGTAACCGATGCTTCTGAGACCCAAAGCATACTCTAGTATAACCGACAGCACAGAAATCTCCACTGATGACTTACTCATTTCAGGGTATTCATAAAATAACCCCAGTTTGCTCATGGGATACAGATGGTTTTCCCGTTCCCATCGTGGGTTGGTCTGTTCTGCTCCCGAAATTGTGGCATCATTAGATTCATGATCCAGCTGTCAAACAGATCAAATTATAAGGCAGGATATTATCAGACCAAGGTCATAAAAGTATTACTGATATCTCAAGCTGAACACATCATCTTCCCAAGAATTTAATTTCTTGTTTTCAGGATAAATTTCTTTTTATTGCTGCCTCCCTACCCTCAAATATTGTGAAAACTAGTCCTGACTACGTGCCTTGGGTTTACCAAAATTGTAACGACTACTACTACTTTATCTCCTACCTCCTTTTCAGGTGGGCATTTTAGCTTTTAGAAGATGCCTTCCCTCATTTGTTTTTTTACCCCCACTTTTCTGCTATTATCCACCATGGCCTTTCCAGTCTGAAAATCGTCAGAGAAAATAAGTAAAAGAAAGAAATACAGGTTCTGTGAGCTGGTGATAAGTGCTGTGGAGGAAAATAAAGGAGAGTGAAGAATGTGTGCTAGGGAGGAGTGGGGATGGGGCAGTGACCTTTGAATAAGGCAAAGACGGGAGCAAAGGGGTTTGCAGAGAATGGGCAGAGGAAACAGTGATCACAGGCCTGGAGGTCCCTCACGCTGGACAGACAGCATGGAGACTGGTGTGGGCCACAGTGAATAGGAAATAAGTGGTGGTTTTGGGGGTGGAGCCTTAGAGGCTGCCGTGAGGATGTGGGCATTTTTCCCTTTGAAGGAATTGCGGAGCCCTGGAGGGTCACCGAGCAAAAAAGTGATACTCTAATTTGGATAGAACAGGTCCAAGACCCTAATATAAGCTGAATAAATCAAGGGCCAAAGAAGTGACATGCCACCTCAAATTCAGTGCAGAGCTTGAAAGAAACACAGCCTCGACTCGCAGCCCAATGCTCTGCCCCCTTCTGGATGCTGTCCCACAGAGCTGTCTCTAACGTTAAGTTTTTTCCTCACTCAGAGGCTTGTGGGCCAACTGAATGCTTCCCCCTTTTTCAAATGGCAATTTGTCCTGAAAGGAAATCAGAGTTGGCAGTGAAACAAGGCATGGACCTGTAGCCTACAGAGCTGTTGTCTCTGAAAGCAACAGGTGGCACGTGGTTTACTCGTGGAGTTCAGCAGAAGAGACAGAGCAACAACAGACAACTTAGCATCTGGCTGAGCTTCGGCTGACAGCACTGCACGTTTGGATGGATTTCAAATTTGGACAGTGAGGCGGCTTCACACGAAAGGCAGGTGTATACATCATACATGCCCACACGTCTGTATGCATACACACGTAGACACACACAGAGCATATGATGTGACTTGTAAAGAGCTGCCTCTGCTTGGTTTCCCACGGCCTCTAATTTCAGCATTAACCTTTCATTGGCCATGCTCCCAGGTCTGCTACGAGATTTCTTTGCAATGGAACATGCCCTTCGCTTCACAATCTTTCTCCACTTCTTTCAATGACATTAGGGGAAGAGCAGGGAGCCCTGGGAAATGCTGGGGATATGGACTCGAGATACCGCTGAATCTGAATCCACACTTCATGGCTTATTTGTTATTTAACTTTATTTACATTCAAAATGCAATTGTTGCAGATCTCAGAAGATGATTTACACTCACTGCTATGGCAGAATGTTGCGGTTAGTAGACTCACCACTGGATCCTCTTATTCAACACGTTCTTCCAATATTTCAGATATTACTGTATCACAAATGCCCATTTCTATATTTTGATATCTGCTTTTCAGTATAATTATCTTCCTTCTTTATTCTCTAAATCTTATGGTTTTAAAACATTTTTCTGAGAAGTGTTCCACAGGCACTTTACATATGATAATTTGATAAAGAGATCCTGGAGATCAAAACCACATTTAAATCCTGAGATAAACTCAACTGTGTCATATACATGGCTAGGTTTAGTCTGCTTACTTTGTTACTTTGTTTAGTAATTTTTGTTTCAAACAACAAGATCCTTCTGTATAGCACAGGGATCTACACTCATTAACTTTTAATAGCCTTTAGTGGAAAAGTATATGACAAGGAATATATATATATATAGTCCAAGAATTAAACAAGAATTAACACAATATTGTAAACCAACTATAGTTTCAACAAAAAAAGTTGAAATAAAATTGAGAGATGAAACTTCCACTGCCCAGGCTGCTATGAGGATGAAAAAATTCAAAGCAGGCCAGGTATTAGCAACCCCCCTGACACAGCAAAACCCCATGTGGGGTCTTCCTTTTGAGCAGCACAGGCTAACCGGCTGTGGTCACCTGTAAATAAGGTTGAAGTCACTTAGACCCTTGGCTTGGGATCACCGTGGCCACAGGGGTGGGGGTCACTGTAGCACCTACGAAAATGACGGGGCCAGCCTGCTGCTGAAGCCACTCCCCAGGCTGCAGCCCAGAGCGCTGCAGGCAGGTCTGTGGTCCGGCCGGGGGCGCACAGCTCCACAGCCCCTCGGAGCCCTGCAGTGCGGGTGGCGCTGGGACCGCACTCGTCCATTACCCTCCCTGGCACCCAGACTCGGGATTCTCCTGGGGGAATTTTTCTCTGCCTCATACTTCCTGTCTCAGCCACTTGTGGAATCCGGTCCATGCCCCAGGGAAGAAGGGCTTTTACCCTCTGGGACCCAAATCCATCACGGTTTGGATCCAGAATGAAACTTCCATGTTAACTCACCTGGCGCTCCCTTCTTGTGCTGAACTGCCCTCCCCCGTCGATGGCATTAGGTCATATTAGAAGTCCCGACTTGCTTGTCCTTAGCTAAGACTCTGAGCCTCTTGCTCAGTGTTCCTGAGTGGAATCACTCATCTGTGGCAGAAAAGCTTGGGCTGTCGTCTACCCATCATTGTCCACGGTCTTTTGGGCTTTCTGTTGGTTTAAGGTTCTTGTGCAGGGATATCAATTTGCACATGAGAAGCAACTGTACACATTTTAAAAAATACAGACACTGGATCCTCCCCCCTCTCCTGCCAAGGCTGGAAGCTTTCTCCCTCTAGCAGGGGTTACACAATCATTTGCTTGGGAATTGACCACACATATTGGCATAATCATAGTATATTGCCCTTTACTCTGTGCTTGCCACGTGGCATTTTCTACTTCATGTTGTCTTTGTACCTTCATTATCACATTTAATCCCTGCATTATAGATTATCACCATTTCTGTTGAGGACACTCCTACTTGCTAATCTTGAATACAAGTATCTTTGATTCTCTTAAACTATTTCATTCCTGAGTTTCCTGTTCCTGAATTTAAAGAGTGAATTATGGACGCATGTATTTAAGATTCTCTTATTATATGTATCTGACTCATCCTCTAACCAAATCATATCTGGAGAAGAGAAATTTTCTCTTTTAAACATTTGCTTTTTCTTATTATATAGTAGTGCATACACACAGTGGAAAATGTAGAAACATATAAAGTAAGAAAATTACAGCAATACATTATCTAAACACCAAAGGACTATGCTATGTCATTTTGGGCATTTAACTATTTTTCTTTATATTTTATCATAAAATTTCCCTAGGAAAGTTGCTTAACCCTGGAATTGTACTAGCCTTTTGTCCAGTACAGAATAACATTCCCAGAAATGACCCCAACATCAAAATAGTATGTGAGGCTGGGAAGGCCACAGGGCACTCAGCTTATTGTCTGAGTCCTACAAAGAATGCTGTTAATTCACTGATGTTACACATTCGATGCCTGTGAGTCATTCACTCACTCAGCTGGCTCGGACTGAGACCTACTTTATACCAGGTGCCGATCCAAGTGCTGGGGAGACCCCAGAGGGAGCCTGGATCACGGCATCACTGTCCTTAATTTGCTCCCAGAATCCTACTCAAGAACCCTACATGGGATAGGGGGGGCGGAGGCAGGTGAGATATGGTGAAATTCATTTCATTATGTTCCTTTAGACATATTTAAAAAGCATGAAAATAGTCGCTAATTTTGGTAAGTTTTCTTTTCCTTTCCTATGTATTTTTGAGGATGGGTATAGTTTTGGTGCAGCAAGAGTAATTGATAGATCTTTGGTTTATTAGGATTTTATATGAAAAATTAAGAAGGAAACTGCACTTATACAAAGAGAAGAGGCAGTGAGGAAAAAACAAGCCACCCTCGAACTTGGCTACAATTCAGAATTCCTGGTTTTCAAAAAAGGGAAACATAATTCAAAATAAATTCCCTAAATATTTTAGCCCATAGTAGAAATACATGGAGGCAAAGTTCAGCTCACTGGAACCTAGAACAATGTGCTTACTTAAGTGAAGGTATAAACAGACCACAGATACTATAATGCATCCTTTATTTTAAACCAGTTCATGTGAGCAAGTTTCATTTCACATAAATTGCTAAGTAACAGTTTTGGAAATATATCCTTCTTGATTGGTAAAAATAGCTCACGGATTACCAGATTCAACAAAATTTAGTATTAAATAATTTACTTATTTCCTTCAGGAAATTCTTTTGAGTAATCTGAGTTAAGTGTTTCCTCTATCTGATCTATTACTTTTCACAGAGAAAAGTAGTATTATTTGCACATGACCTACTTTTACTCCTCTGGAAATATCTGACTGTGAGCTCAGGTTAAGGGTTGTCTACTGCACAGTAGGGAAAAAAAAGTTTCATTTCACAGCGGAGATCAGAATCATTTTTTTGAGGGGCGTGGTGAGCTGGGGGACAAGGGAAATGCCTTTGTTTCGAGACAGACCCCAGGAATCCACACTGAAGCTGAAAGATGAAGCCCTTGTGAAGAAATGTGGAAGGACACACTGACACGAAAATGTGTTCACTCTGCAAAAACAGAAAGAAAGAAAGAAAAAATAATTTAACTGCCCTATAAAGAGAATGGACAGAAACTTGGTAATAAGGGAGAGAGAAGGAAGGTTAAGAAAGGGAGGAGAAACAATGAAAGGAAACTTGGATGCGGTGGGCAGAATACCAGGTTTCTGGAGCCTACAATGAAGGATGATAAGAAAAAAAGTACAGTTTAAAAAAAGTTACAAAGTTTAAAATAGTTTAAAAATTAAAAAACAAAGTTAAAAAAATAAAATTTTATAGTGGCATGGAAGATTTTAAAATGATGGAGGTTTTTTATTTCAAAATTCAAGTTGTTTGAGTTTCTCCCCCATGCTACAAACAACAATAACACCTGCTTGTGTAAGTGGTTTTGGGGGACACCACAGAGAGGGACGAGCTCTGCAGTTAGGTTGGCCAGGAGCATAATGCTGGTGTGGAAGGCAAGACAGAAGAGAGATCAACAGTTTCATGAAAACAGATACTCAAAGCCAGAAATTATCTTAAAAAGGTTAGTGTGGTAGGCAGAAAAATGTTCCCCGCCAATATGTCTATGTCCTCATCCACAGAACATAGGAAGAGGTCAGATTCCCTGGCAAAGGGGCCTATGGTTGCAGATGTGGTTAAGGTTGCTAACCAGTCGACTCTAAGAGAGACCAGCTGGATTATAGATTTGGGCTCAGTGTAATCACCAGGGTCGTTAAAGGAGGAAGAAGGAGGCAGAAGAGGGGAGAGAGGAGAGGAGATCTGACCACAGGTTCAGAGTCAGAGGCACACAACCATGCTGACCTTGAGACAGAGAAAAGAGGTCACAGGCCAAGAGACGCAGGTGGCCTCTGGAAGAAAGAAAAGTCAAAGATACAGTTTCCCCTGAGGCCTTCAGAAACAGCCGTGTCAACACTTTGACTTCATCAGGCTTCTGCGTTCAAGAAACCTACAAGGTTAAATTTGTGTTGTTTAGTGGAGACTTTTTCTTTTTTCTTCCTACTACCATGATGTTTGGGGATACTAGTTACAACAGCAACAGAAAGCGAATACAGTAAGCTCCTTGAAATGTTCAGAAATTGCAGATAACACTGGACTGTCCACTTTGATGTGGGATTGGGCTTATGTGAAAATCAAAAGGACAGTGTGACCTTTGCTAACATCTGCTTTTCTCATTTTTAGGAAGAGAACAGTAAGTCAAAACCTCTGTTGTTATTATTTTAGACAGTGTCTCTTAAAACATTATGTAACCCTGTGCCTTAGGACCCTAAGAGAGTCTCTGTTCTTAGAAGAACCTGGATTCAGAGAGATAGGGTCTTACATCTGAGTCCCACAGTGGTCTCTTATTGGCAATGAGAGCTTGGGCAAATCAGTTACCCTCTTTAAGCCACAGGATCTTCATTTGCAAAAGGAAGATAAGAATAAGGATTGTTTGGGTGATTAAATTGTACACACACACACATGCACACATACATATATGTACAACATTTAATACAGTGACTAGCACATACTAGGCACTCAACAAATTCCTGTTATGGATTTTTAAATGCATATATAAAAGGAGGAGAAATTTGCAGGAAGTTGTAGGAAAACTTAGTTCATGGCCCCAAAAAGGGCTCTGATCAGTCAGTCCCCAGTGCTGTGCTAATAAGCAGAGACTATAGCACTTGAGGATTTATGTTAAACATAAAAAGGAAGGTATTTAAACATAATTATTAAACAGCAGGTACATTTATAATGTTGGCTGGATCATCTTATCTGGAGAGCTTTAATAAGCAGAGAGTCTCCCCTGTTCTAGAGATGGCCACGCAGGAAAATGACGTGGGTGGGTGGGCCGTTCTCACCCCAAGATCACATGACTGAGTACTCACGGAAGTAACACCTCTTGTATGTTATTCCAGATGGACTGTCCTCCCATGATTATTGTCAGCTGTGTCATCAGTTCAAGGAGACAGCCACTTGAGTCACACTGGAATATTAGAAAGAAAATCTCATTTAAATTTTGGATAGCTCTAACATGAAATAAAGTCATTATTTTATGCCTAAAATATCTAAGGAACAGAGAGTAAAGACACTCTTCATTGGGCAACTAAGAGAAAACCTGAAACAGGTTAGACTGTCAGAACACAAAGCTGTATTCACACCTCTTCATTTCTGTATTTTTACAGCCAATACACCAGATCTCACAGATAAGTCACAAATCTGCCCTTAAAGAATGTGATGTAGAAACACGAGGAGTAGTAGTTGACAAAGTGGAACAAGAACACCTTCATGGCTGGGTTGTTCTCATAGTCAGTCTGGTCCTTGGGAGCTCTGCAGCTAGAATAAAGAAAAGGTAAGTCTGCAAAATTGTGAACGGCTTTGAGACCCTAATCAAAGCCACGGACACATGAGTTAACACGCTAAATATGTATGTATATATATATATATATATATATATATACGCAATTCACACTGTTTTATATCAGCTGTTTTGAATTTCTTAACTTATCCACTATGTTATTTCCAACTGTACACAATGTTGTAAGAGTTTCTCCCACTAAGAACGCAATATCCCACAAGGCAAAAAAAAAAAAAGTCACCCGTTCCTTAAAATTTATAAGCACAACAGTATCCAATGGTCAAGAACTGTCCTCTGTCAGGTGTAATTTGAAAGAAAGCTACTTCTCAACATCCTGCTAAATAAAATTCTCTTGTCTCCCTGAACGGCAGTAAGGTAGGACTATTGAAGAAGACAAACAAAACACGGGGCAACTTGCTAGAAACATTTGGGGAACATAAAACGGTCATCCTCCTAGTTCAGAATTTGAATTGGTCTTAGTATTTTCAGAAGATGACCACTGAGCAGACCACTGGGAGAACCACCCAGCCACATGCAACGTGTGGGAAGCACTTAACTTAGGCCGCTAAGCCGCTGGGTGGGATACAAGCCAGAGAGAAGAAACATTTATTATAGAAGCCGCAGCTGATGAGAATGGAGCTACACTAACAGGAACAGCATGGGGGGAAGACACATAACAGTGTGATTAATTGTCCTCTCCGTAACGCGCAAGCAAATCTGCCACTGGAACCATGACCCTCTTCCACTTATTTGCAATACAGAGACTATTTACTTTCAACAATAGGGTACATTATCTAATGTAATTGAAATTATTATTAAACACTGACATATTTACACAGAGCTTGGACATTCTAAAGCGTCCTTTGTCCCTTTTACTAATGCAAAAATGGAGCTAATTCACTTCTCATATAGGCTAGAGGAAATACGTTTACACTTGAAGTTAACTAAAGACTGTAATGTACTGCAATTGAAGTGCCTAAAAGATAGTCTCTGTTTTGACCTGGTTCTAAAACTTGTGTAGAAATTATCTCAGCTGCAGGAGGAGCTTACCAGAGTCAGTCATCATGACTGACACGTTCTCATATATGGCGTTCAGGGTCATGAAGATGATAAAACTGATGAGGGAACCAGTGATGGGCGTGGCCCACCTGCACAGTCAGGTACTTTTGGATTGGGTCTGTTCCACTCAGGTTCTTGGGAAGTTTTGCAGAAAATACAATGAACACTGAAAGTCCGTAGACAATGATCCCAATAACTGAAGCAATGGTCAACAGGACCTGACAACCCAAAAACCCAGCAGCATGAGACTCACTAATGATCGTATTTTTACACAGAAAACTTGCCCCCAACCCAGCTTAAACAGAAAACATGCATGTGTTGTAAACTTCACATAAACGTGAGAAGTGATATAAATCGCACGTAAATGCCATAAGAGACGTGAAGGGATCAGGCATGTTAAATTTTAGTGGAGGAGGAATGAAAGATGTCAAAAAGAATGAGTGCATCCACTAATGTAACACGCTGGCAGCAGGAGCAGCTGTGTGCAGGGCATAGGGAATATATGGGAACTCCACTTTCTGTGAATTTTTCTGTAAACCTAAAACTGCACTAAAGAAGAAAGCCTATTAAGTATATTTTAATGGGTCAAAATGGGGCAACTGGTGGCATGTTCTTTTGGAGGGAAGTCTGTGATAGCAGAACAAATGAAAGTATCCCTTCTACATCTGTAGAATTACTTAGGTTATGAACTAGTTGTAACCCATGAAGGGGATATGCTTCCTTTCAAGGGGGAACCTATCACTGATTCAGGGTTCAGCAGGTGCTAGCTGTCGTCTTCATTCTGAATAGAACCAGTGAAGCTGTGGACATGCCCTGAGGGAAACAGTAGAAGTGACAGCATGTCTCTGCTGATGAAAGCTTCACATGCTTTTCATACTCCTTGAGATCTTAAAATGGCAGGTATTCCTACTCCCTGCATTTGCACAAGATTCATGTCCCTGATCCACTGTTGTTCTGACTGTGTGGACCCAAGGGCAGCGGGGGTGTCTGAAGCATAATTTGCACGTGGCTAATAGGGTTTCAGTTCCTCACTAGGCAGGTTTTTTTCTGGCCACTGAAGAATGCGCATTAAAGATCCCATTTTTAAACTGTTTTCCTTCCATCTACCTTCTTGGTCATAGTCCAGAAGCATGTACTCAGTGTCCCTGGCTGCTCCTGATGGCTGCCCCAGAGAGAAAGCTACAAAGAATGTGAATTTCAGGACTAAGTGAACCACATCATGTTATTTACAGCAGCGGGCGGCTGGTTTGCACCTGCAGGGGAGAGCAGAGGGAGTGTTTACAAGCCCCTCCTGGAGCCACACTCCTGCACCTGGATCCCAGCTCTGATGCTAGCTGTGGGGCCTTGTGCAAATTTCTTAACCTCTTGTGGCTTCAATCTCTTCACCCATATAATGGGGGAATAACAATAGCAATTCATAGGACTATTGTGATGAATCAATTATTTACTAATTGTGAAAAAATTTGGAACATTAACCGCAGGCATGTGAAAAACTCTGCGTAAGTATTAGCTACGAATATGGTGACCAAAGACTTAAAAAGGTGTTTTTATTAGTTTTTAAGCCATCAGTTTGTAGAGAAAGCATTTTATTTTCTCCTCAACTCTCTTTCATCATCCTTTTCTTCACAGTTAAATCTTCATGCTTGTGAAAGGAATAACTTTTTGGTGTGTGTGTGATTAAATGTGAAAATTAGTTAAGGCTGAGAAAAATGTATTATAGAAGGTATATTAAGCCTTCCTCTCTTGTACAGCACATAAAGGCCATTTAAATAGTATGTATTTTTAAAAGTCTGCATAATAATTTTTTAATTATATATGAAGTAAACATAATAGTTAAGAATCCTTAAATGCTTACTATTGCTTCAGCACACATCTATTTTTCAAAATCCTCACAATCACCCTGTGGGGAAGGTAATATTATATCTTTTACAGATGAGGAAATAGAGCCACGTGGAGATGATGCAATTTGCCCCAAATCAAGCAACTATTCAGTGAAAGTACTGAAATACTCAAAGAGCCCAAAGACACACTAACTGTATAGCACTGTCTCCTACATGGTCTGTGAAATCAATTCTAATTCATTTCAGAACTTTTACAAACTTGACACATTTCCATTTTTCTTCCAAGCACTTAATGGGTTCACTATTTCTTAAGAAACAGGAAAGCTTTCCATTCTCCTTCCTCAAGTTTCTTCTTATTTATCACATTTTCTGATCATAAATTTAACATTTGCTCATTAAAGAAAATTTGAAAGTACTCAGTAGTGGACAGAATTGCTGTCCTGGATCTGTCCCCAGTCTTAGAAGAGGACCCAGAACTTGCTATAGGATAAGTAACCTCTATTTTGTTTATAGTCCTGTGATTTAACCTCGATTGACCCACTCTTTCTGAAGCACCAGAAGTAGATCTCAGTTGGTTTAAGACAAATAATACCCCTCATAGTATTGGCCTCGCACATGATTGGAGAATTGGCAAATAACCCAGGAAGAGCCACTATTATGTGAGGAGATACTTACTGGTGCCCATGTGAACCATAAGCTTCCTCCATTAAGAGAGGAAGCTGCCAAAAGAGACCTGTCTTGGTTTGGATGGATGATCTGGGATGCTGCGTGCCTAGAAGCAACATGCTGAGACATCTTTGGACACAGAATGAAGACAGGACAAAAGCAGCCCTTGACATCATCTAGGCTAGAGTATCTCTCCTTGACTGAAGCCAGACCTCAGACCTGAGGTTTTCATTTACAGGAACCAATAAATCCCATGCATCCCCATTTTTTGGTTGTTGTTTAAACACATTGGAGATTGATTTTGTCACCTACAATCAAAAGACTCCAAATCTGAAAATGAATTAAAAAAAAATAAGAATAATGCTTTGACCTATAGACATAATTTCTTCAGAACGGTGCATTGTTTGTATATTACAAATCATTTTATATATTAATTTTATTCTCAAATCTATCATAAGCATAACACTTTGACATGTCATAAAATATTTTCATGGACACACTTTTTCATGGCTGCATACTATTCTACTTTGTGAATAGTTGGAAGAATATTTTGGCTGAGATTTTATATATGTCTGTGACTTGCATCCATAATGACTTTTCCCTGTCATTTTGAAATAATTCCTGATTAAAAGTTTTTCAAAGCTGAATTAGTGGATTAAAACATATGAATATTTTTGACTCTTGATATCAACTGTCAGACTGCTTTCTAAGAAGGCTTGAGGAGTACACCAGAAATTAACACAGCATTGTAAATCAACCATACTTCACAAAAATTATCCAGTAACCTAGGCATGGGATTGGTGATCACTGACATTTCATCCTCATAAACAGAGCTGTGTCACTTGAGAGGTGGAAAACTATTTCATTTTGATGTGCACTGAGTGAATTACCATTGAAGTGTGACATCTATTTTTTCCTTTGTGAATGTGTGTTCATCTTCTCTGCCTTCTACGCTCCTGAGATATTTTGATGTTACATTTGAAGTGATCTGAACTCTCTATGTATTGAAGGAATTAGCCCCTTGTCGGATTTGTAAACAAATAACATCCTCTGGTGTTTTGTTTAAAATTAGGATGCTTATGATGCATGAAAATCTTTGTATAATTTCCTCTGAAACTTACTGTTCATCTAGAGGTTGTATACTCATCCATATTTATTTCTAGTTTTTTTTCTAATTGTGTTACTTTTTAAATGTTTCTGGAATTTATCATAATATATGGTTCACTGTATGATTTCAATCTTTTCTTTTCCCCCCAAGTAGCTAACAAGTGTTCCATTTACTGAATAACCTTTATTTATTTCCCTGATTTGTAATGCCTTCCATCTCTTATAGTAAATTATTATTGATATCAGAGCCCATATCTGGACTTCCTGCCCTACTTTCTAATCTGGCTATTCTTGAACTAGTAAAACTCTCATTATCTTATTAATTATTATATTGCTAATATGATTTTATTCACAATAAACCCAAATGAATTTTATAACTTCTGATATTTTGGAGATATGATCTTTTAATCTAGAATCATGTGATTAAAGCATCTTTTATATCTTTCAGTAGTTTACTTTTATTTTTTGATAGTTCCTACTATCCTTTTGTTAGGCTACTCTTAGATATTTTACCTAGGTTGTTACACTTGGAAAATTTTAGAAATCTTAATGCCTCCATCTGGTCTCTTAATCAAACCCTGGAGAATCCTAAACCACTGATCTGATTTGAACAAATGAGGTGAAAAGAATTGGGGGAAGCACTGTGTGCAGAAGAGACTGTGGAACCTCCAGAGTGGCGCCCTGCGTTGGCTCAGATTTTCTCTGGAAAAAGTTTTCTCTATGAGACTACATAGTTCCCAACTTGACTTTCAGTTTTCTCAGCATTTCACATTAGATTTTAAAAGTCTGTGGCAGGTTCTTACCAAGAAAAAGAGCACTTGCACAAAGGGTTATATGTATACACTTTCCCCAGGTGGTAAAGGGAACACGCTCTTCTTCCTTATTAAAAAAACAAATTTAGTCAATCAAGGGATTACACCAATGAAATGCCATTTCTCCTTACTGGTCACTAAATCCTAAACATAAAAAGAATAATAATAATTTTCAGACATTGCCTCCTTGTTTGTAAATGCATGGGTTTTTTTCCTGTTTTTTTTTTCCTTTTCTTTTCTGTTAACAATGTCAAACACACAACAAAATATGTACAGTGTTCATTTTAATACTATTTTTTGAAAATGCACATGTGAACAGTAAACTGTCCCTGCCATGGTCTGAGCACCTGACGAGGCCAAGCTGTAAAGCTCTATTCCTTAGCTTGCCTTTGATTTCAGAAGTGAAGGTAGTGACAGCTTAGAGTCTGTGCAGGACAGAAAGTATCATAGGTGTCTGCAGCTAACTGGTCTCCACTGTGTGTTTCTTGGTTGAGCTTTATGTGTTAATTAGCTACAACTATGAAGTTTAAGAGTTTCCATTTTAGAGTTTATATTTAGAATTTTTTAACAGATGAAATCAGTTAGACTCAAGATTTAACTGGATTATAAAACCAGATATAGTATAATAATAGCTGTAACTAAGTACATGGCCCTTCCTCTCTGCCAGGAGGCCTTCCAAGTAGATTCTGTACATTACTTCGACCCGTCCTTACCACTGTCATGAAGAAGCAACTCTCTTATTCTTATTTTATAGGAAACTATGGCACAGAGAAGTTAAGTTGTCCAAGATCACTCAGGAAGCAAGCTACTGTGTTCAAATATGAATTTAGGCAACTTCATTCCCAAGATCTCACTACCACAACGCTGGCCTCTCTAAACAATGGAGCATGCTTTCACAAGTAAAGTAAAATACTTCAAATACAAAACTAAAAAAAAAAAAAGGCAATTTTTTAAATAAGGAAGAACTATAAAGTTAAATGAGTCTTCATCTTCAATTTTTCAACAAGCATGTTCCAATGAAAATTTAAACTAATTAGCTGGCAATTTTAAATTTAAACTTGGTAGTTTAAATGACCAAAAAACTTTTCTTCAGTATTTTTTGTATGCTGCCAATATGATAAGTTTTTTGTTTTTCAGGACTCAAAAGCATTATGAACATCTAATTTTGTCTAAGATTCAGCTTTCATCTCTGAATGTACAGTCATTCACCAACATATGCTTTTACCCCCATCTTCAGTTGTAAACAATGGGAGCTATTCATAATGGGGATTATTAGAAGCTTATTACATTGTAAAAGACAAATGTCACTTTCTATTCGTAGCTGAACCTCATTTTTTTCCATTTATAAAAGAGGATTTCGACCTGCTTTCTCCATATCTTTTCAATGCCAACATTATGTAGATCTGTGATTCATTTATTAAATCTATATTTGGAGACATTTTCAGATGCTCCTAATAAAAGCATTTTTTCCAAGTGTTATTCATGCTCATAACCTTCTGTCCTGCTGCTGCTGACTGCAAGAACAAACAGCTCTAAATTATCTCAGCTGATGGAAAGAAGCAATAATACAAATGACTCAAAAATCATCTTTTCATAGCTCTGGAATGTTGATACAAAGATATATAGTTTTATTTTTTTTAATTTTGCAGCAGGAGTGGCAGCAATAAATTTACATTTCCAATTATGTAAAATGCCTAGCTCAAACACTGCTCAAACACTGATGGCACCTCAACAAATGTTTCCCTGCTTCTTCTACACTTTCTCTGACTTTAGGATGAGAGCCATGCTTCTTTGTGCACATCCCAACAGGAAGGGGTAGCAGTGACTGGGACTTAGTTCAAGACAAAGGGGCACTTAGTCTACTATGAAAACGAGGCCGCATGTGAAAAAATGGGAGTCAACTATAAAAACCAATTTGTCTTTCCTTCTACAACTATGTCATTGCAGCTAATTTATATTTTGCATTTTTTTTTTGGTGTTATGAAAGGATACAAATCAATGCCTCTTATACACTTATACCAGTCTTTTTCTTTTCCCCCTTTTTACTGTTATTATGAAGGAAGGGCCTCACTTCTCTTCTGTGTCCACCATTCCAGGCAGTGCTCCTTCAACTTGGCTGCACATTAGAATAACCAGAGGAGCTTTAAAAACTTCCCTATGCCAGAATGCACCCCAGGCCACTAAGTACCATCAGAGTTTGCAGTGATGGAATCCAGGCACCAACATTTTTTAAGGTCCCCTGGTGATTCCAACATGCAGCCAAGGCTGACAAGTCCAGAAGTAAACAGACTAAAGTGCATCTAAACAGCACCCGCTCTTCCTGGGTAATCTCATCTATCTCCACGTGGGGACACCGCGCCTCCTATTCTGGTCGGACTTGTTCTTCCTGCTCAACCGTGTCCCATTTGTACTCAAGTTCTGCCTGGCGCTGCTTTCAGAACTCCAATAGTAAGGTGACTAACATCGAGAGAGAACAGCAGAATGTGGATCTTCAGTGATGACTGATGCTTCAGAAATCTGTACTTAATATTTATTACACTTAACACTTTGGTAAATGGTTAATAAAATCACATTATATTTATAGGCGATACTAAAAAAATGAGTTAATACCTTTTGTTTAAGAAAAAAGAAAATGTAGATAATTTATTGAACTTTTGGAAACAGACTAGCTCTCTAGCTCAGGGGAAAGGTATTAACGTGATGGTCAGAGGCAGGTGACTGTGTCTGATGCTAAAGTACCTGCTACCAGCACATTATGCCCACTAAAAACACAAATATCGGGGGGAAGGGTGGGTA
Organism: Vicugna pacos; assembly: GCF_048564905.1. Taxonomy (NCBI): domain Eukaryota; kingdom Metazoa; phylum Chordata; class Mammalia; order Artiodactyla; family Camelidae; genus Vicugna; species Vicugna pacos. The sequence continues at coordinate 958,657 of NC_132997.1, forward strand.
TAGCTCAGTGGTAGAGCACGTGCTAAGCATGTACAAGGTCCTGGGTTCAAGCCCCATTACCTCCATTAAAAAAAAGTAAAAAAAAGCACAAGTAACTGTCACAATTTAAAAGCACTGCACGGTGCACCCTCCAAGCCTTCTCCTCACATCCCTCTGTCTCTTCTGTCCAAAGGACCTGAGAGTGGGGAAGGGGATGAGAATGCTTTAGTAGCCCCTGCATTTCTATTTTCCACCACCACAGTCACACAAACTTAAAATAATATTCTTAAATATGGAAAACTGCCATTTTCCTCAATCATCGGTAAAGTAATTTTTAGAAATCGTCATTCTGTTTTAAGAATCGTAACTTTAAATAGCAGACAAAAACAACATGAAATGGTAATTGAAAATGTAGCTTCAGGGGAAATCCCCTAAGCCCTTCTTCCCACCAGACTGTTACCCCTAGGCCCCAACTCTAGAGAAATTGCAGAATAACCACTGTGCCCTCCACCAATGTACCTGAGTCTGTACAATGCTCTGAGAATAAAGAGGAAAAAGACACAGTCCCTGCTTCCGGGAGCTCCTAGGTGCACAGGACTCATAGTGAAGTGATGGCTGAGGAGGCGTGTTAAGAGGGCTTGGATAACAGTCAGCAGAGGGTGCTCAGGGCAGAGAGCCGGAACTGTAGCCAAGGCTCTCCCAGAGGAGGGAAACACTGTGCTGAGTTCTGAGATGCCCTAGAAGTGATCAGGTGAACGTATAATGTTAAGGCCATTTCTCCCTGGGGAGCTGCGCATGCAAAGGAGGGAGGCCAAAGAGAGCCAGGTCCCTTCCAGGAACTGCAAATAGTCTACAAGCGAGCACAGGGTGTGGGAGGCAGATGAGCAACCAGGTGGAGAGATCACAGGTGCACATCTCAAAGGACTCTGTGTGCCTCCAAGGTAGAGGAGACATGCAAAGTGATCTAGAAAGAGACAAGATAGAGGCAGGGAGGACTATTGGCAGGTTCATGTGGAGGCCTGCTGAGGCCCTGCCAGGAGGAGAGAGAAGAAAACATTTCAGCAGGTGGACGGATTGGCCACAGGTGTGATGGAAGGGCAGGAAGAGGTCAAAGATGCCGGCCAGCTTTCTGGCTTTGGCAGTGTCTAAATTTTAGTGCCATTCCCTGAAATAAGAAGGGCAAGAACCTCCTAGCGGAAAACATAGGCAAAACATTATCTGACATACGTTTCAAAAATTTTCTCCTAGAAGAAATAAAAGCAAGAATAAACAAATGGGACCTAATGAAACTTACAAGCTTCTGCAGAGCAAAGGAAACCAGAAATAAATCAAGAAGAAAACCTATGGAATGGGAGAAAATTTTTGCAAGTGAAACTGACAAAGGCTTGATCTCCAAAATATATAAGCAGCTCATATGACTCAATAAGTAAAAAATAAACAACCCAATCCAAAAATGGGCAGAAGACTTAAACAAGCAACTCTCCAAGGAAGACATACAAATGATCAAAAAGCACATGAAAAAATGTTCAATATCACTAATTATGAGAGAAATGCAAATCAAAACTACAATGAGGTATCACCTCACACCAGTCAGAATGGCCGTCATTCAAAAATCCACAAATGCCAAATGCTGGAGAGGCTGTGGAGAAAGGGGAACCCTCCTACACTGCTGGTGGGAATGCAGTTTGGTGCAGCCACTATGGAAAACAGTGTGGAGATTCCTCAAAAGACTAGGAATACACTTACCATATGACCCAGGAATCCCACTCCTGGGCTTGTACCCAGAAGGAAATCTACTTCAGGGTGCCACCTGCACCCCAATGTTCATAGCAGCACTATTTACAATAGCCAAAACATGGAAACAACCTAAATGTCCATCAACAGGTGACTGGATAAAGAAGATGTGGTATATTTATACAATGGAATACTACTCAGCCATAAAAACCGACAACATAATGCCATTTGCAGCAACATGGATGATCCTAGAGAATGTCATTCTAAGTGAAGTAAGCCAGAAAGAGAAAGAAAAATACCATATGAGATCACTCATATGTGGAATCTAAAAAAAAAAAAAACAAACAAAAACAAAGGATAAATACAGGACAGAAATAGACTCATGGACAGAGAATAGAGACTTGTGGTTTCCAGGGGGGTAGAGGGTGGGAAGGGATACACTGGGATTTCAAAATTGTAGAATAGATAAACAAGATTACACTGTATAGCACAGGGAAATATACACAAAATGTTATGATAAATCACAGAGAAAAAAATGTGACAATGAGTGTGTATATGTCCATGAATGACTGAAAAAATGTGCTGAACACTGGAATTTGACACAACATTGTAAAATGATTATAAATCAATAAAAAATGTTAAACAAAAAAAGAAGGGCAGGAAGAGGGGCAAGTCATGAGAGCAGACAACTGATTCAGTTCTGGCTGGGTGCCTGTGGGCTCCAGGAGAGATGTGCAGTAGGCAAATAAAAGTCTAGAAATCGGGAGAAATTTCTAGGCCGAGCCAAGTAGTTTTCCTGTTTCAAGATGCTAACGGGTGTGAGTGGACAAGCTCACAAGAGGTGTAAAGGGATAGCTCTCACCCTCCTGCATATGGGAAGCATCTGGGAGCCTTTAAAAAATAGTGCACCACAGCCTGGAGTGGGGCCTTTGTACTGTTTATTGTTTTTTAAACACTGTTTTCCTTTTTGGGCGGGATAGTTAGATTTATTTATTTTAATTGAGGTACTGGGAATTGAACCCAGGACCTCTTTCATGCTAAGCACATGCTCTAACACTGAGCCGAACCCTCCCCACCTTTTTCTGTTTTTAGACATTAGCTCTACCGAGCAGTCAGGGTTGAGAATCAACCTCCAGAGAGCAGAGAGTCTTGGGGGTAGAGAACAAGGAGAACCTGCCTAGAGTCCTGAAGACCCCACCAGGGGCAGCCGGAGACGCAGGGGACCTCGGACGGGCTGCGAGGAACGTGAACTCAACACTCCCCAATGGTGAAGACGACAAACATGTTTCAAGCACCCACTTCCCAGCAGTGTTTGTTCTGACGTTACTAGTTTTCCAGTAATACTGAGTGAGAATAGAAATAATCTAGACACAGGGATCAAATTCAAATGCTGATTATGATCATACTTAGCTGCGTGATTACTGATTAAAAGTTACTCGTCTGCCACGTGTAAAATGGGGGACCTAGCACCTTGCTCGTGGGCTGCTGTGAGCGTAATGAAATGACATCTATAAAGGCGCTCCTGACTCTCAGAGGTAATTGCTACTATTGTCCCCATTTGGGACACCAAGAAACAGAGGCACAGAAAGCTTCAAACATTTGCCCAAGATGAGGGTTGTGATCTGGAATCAAGCCAATGACTTCTTGGATCCAGAGCCCAGGATCTTCTTACGAACAACACGGCACTGCCCAGGCTTCCTGCTCCAAAACACTTCTCCCTTTGGCTCAGTTCCACGGTGCCTGCGCTGCACAGATGTCCTCACTGCCTGCCTGCCCTCCCGGTGTCTGACCCCAGCACTCCTCCCTCTGTCCCACACAGCGCTTCCTTGGGCACACCATCGCTCACGAGGCCATTGCTGTGGCTACTCGGATGTTTACACGGAAACGCAGGTGGCAGCCCAGCTTTTTGCTATAGATGCTGCTGTCAGTGGAGGCAAAGAGCTCACAGTTGGTGGGGGAGGCCTCTTGTGGTCTCCTTGGCTGTAGAGCTGGATGAAATCCAGTTTCCCTTTGCAACTTAGACATCCAGTATGAGAGATATGTAAGGTCATCTGGCCTCTCAACATAGAAATTATGCCCCCGCAGTCGTTCTTAACATTGTAATATCCTGGCTTCACCAGGGAGCAGAGGCCATGGCCTGTTGTCCACCAAATTTTGTTTCCTTGCACAACAGCTACAATGGGGTGAGTTAACACCAGACCAGAAAATCTACAAAGCCCTAGTGTACTATTTCCTGACACTTGCAGGTCACCGAAATACCCCAGATCCTCCAAGTAAACAACTAGTAAGAGGAACTGAGCTGGCTCATCTGTCAGACCCCTGATGGCAGGACTGATTTGGCCTCTCCTGCTCTCGGGATGATCCGTTCTCCTTCTGTGTGCCCTTCCCCGAGTGAAAGGGACTGTTCTTTGTTTATGGGCTAGGGAGTATTTGTGGCTCTCTGACCGGATCTTCAAAATAGAGCTCTTGGTGAGAGTGGAAGCATGGCACCCACGTCTCATGAGCTCAGCTCCCCAACAGCCTCATCTAGCCAAGACTGTGGCCAACACCAGGGGTCCATGCTGTTGAGTGTTGGGTCTGGAGAGCAATGCCTCCACCACTGAGAAGCTGCCCCACCACTTGTGCCCTTGTCCCCTTCGAGGGGGAGGTGACGCATCCATGGGATGAAAGCCGCGAGGGCACTAGGTGACTGTGGACCAAGCTGTGACTGGCCGGTCCTGCCCCCCATGTGACCCATGTTAGCCTCAAGTGCAGAAAATCCCCAAAGAGACCCCTGCTTGAGTGAATGGGTCACCTATAAGCCAACTGTCCTCGGGCCGCCTAAGAAGCAACACAGTATACACAGTGAGCCACCCACTCACTGAAGTCCCCAAGGCTCACAGCTCCCTAATGTGAGACCAGGTACCCCCAGCAAACAGAAGACACTTATTTTATAATTGACTTGAGAATTCTACTGCCAACACTGCCTTCCACCTTCCAGTTATAAAGTTCTTTCCACTCTGTCCCCTGCTCTGCAATTGTGCAATCACTCCTGAGCTCCTTCATGAGACAGGAGGGAAGGGGGCCGGGCACAGCCATTAAAAGGATGGCACAGCCATTAGCACCTTAGACGGTGGAAAAGTCAACTCCCAGTAGATCTTGAGCTTCAATACACTCACTGAAATACAGCAGGATGCTAAAAGGCACTCCCACAGGTGCCAGGACAGGTTCAAGGCTGACCATGAAAGTACAAAGGGTGAGTGGTGGCCCAATTCCTGGGAATCCCAACACCTTCCCCAAAGCGGTTGGAATAATCCTCACACTTATTAGCATATGAAAATCCTGAGTGCCTAAAAACTAACAACCACACCTCATGGCTGCTCTCTCTGCTGAGGGAGACAGCCCACACTATGTCAGAGGAGTGTGTAACTATTTTTACTTTAAACTGGAGCACCCAACCCCCACGCCTCATGGCCTTTCTGTTGCCTTCTGAAACAGCCCACTCTGTCTGTGGAGTATATATCTCTCTGAATAAATCTACATTTACTGAACTGTGGCTCTCTCTTGGATTCATTCCTGTGCAAACCAAGGACCCACATTTCACGAGGTGCATCTCAGGGACCCAAATAAGACCTGGGATACGGCCATCCTCTCCCCCACATTTTCCTGTATCATACATTCCTTCCCAAAGGATCTCACCTTGTGCACTCCAAAGTAGACGGCACTCATGTGTCCTGACCTGGATCTGCTTCTGCGTTTATCATTTCTTATGTCCACTAGAACGTCACCTTCATGAGGACAGGGATATGGTTCTGTTTACAAAGGAAACACCAGAACATCACAGGTGCTTGAGAAGTATTAGCTGAATGAATGAACTGTGGGAAGTCCTGGGAATTCAACTTGGAACTCCTAGCCACTTGGCTCCAAGCTGACTCCAGTTGCTCCCTCCTACTCATGGCTGACCTCTTGCCACCATTCTCTCCTCTGCCATCACCTGAGCCGGGATGAGCTGAGATGAGCACACACCCCGGAGAGCATAGTGAATGGTTCATGTCGTTGCAACACACTCGCCCTCTGACTGCCAGGGGTTATTTTCGATGGACAAACTGAAGGCAGCACCATGTGCACCGCCCTAACCTACAACTCACTTGAAGCACCAGGACTGCACACAGGGTAAACGCTGGCCCTTTCCAACCTAAGGAGAGGGACTATGGGTGAGAAGAGGGTCTCTGTCAACTAACACTCTCTTTACAAGCCCAGTCTTAGAAAAGCTCTTTAAAGACACTTTTGGTATCTTCCTTGTATTTCTGTAATCCCTCTAGATTTTGTCATTTTAATCTATGCATCAGAAATACAGATGCTCTTGAAATCTCTTTTGATTTTCAATGAAGAAAATCCTCAATTTACTTCTCTGCTAAGAAATTTACTGCACTTTATATTAAGAAAAGCAGCTGCCTTTCATGAGTTTCTATCTTCAAACACCTAATTTCACAAGAATCAGTGAAGCAGGACATGAAAATCACGCTGTGCTTTATCTCCTACAGGTGGGCAGGAATGAAATGAATGAGTACTGATCTCATGAGACGGGAAGGCTGGGGCTGTCTTATTCCTGCTACAGATTGAAGGGTCCATATCTGTGAGAGAGAGGATGGACCAAGGATGAGAAACCACCATTTTCTAACCCATTTCTCTTTTTCAGAGTCCCAGACAAAACAGTGTGATTGCATCAACAAAACAAGAACATCTGCACCCTTTTAAATGCACGCTACAAGTTTACTACTACACACGGCACTCTGTCATTGACCTAAAGGCTGATGACAGCCAAGAAATTTGCAGGGATCTTATTCTGTGCTCATCCCTTTTTGTCTTTGGAACCTCAGGAAGTTTGCCTCCTCTCCTTGAGTGTCATTTTCCTCATCCTTCAAATGGAAGTGTAACAGTCATTCATTTACTCAGTGTCTATTCGACAACAGGAGACGGCTTATGAAAACAATAATTAAAAAAAAGCAAGACAGCAATTCTAATCTGTGCTGTCTTCCTCCTCCTCCCTGAACATGAACTTACAGGCTAAAATGGCATCTTTCACTAAATCCCGAACTTAAGGAGCAGTTCTGATAAGGAAGTCACAGGACTGCCGTTTAACCGAGAAATGACCCGGTGAAAAAGAATGAGTTGCCAGCAAATCCTCAAAACCCGTAAGGGTGCAAACCCTGGGAGCTACAGCCATGGGTGGGAGTTCCTTAGTTCCCCATTTCACAAAGCCGAGAACTTTGCAGGGCACGTGAAAGACACAGATAGCCCAGTACAACTACACCATGTTTTGGAGTACACCGGGGCCACATCACTGCTGACCTGCACTGCTGTGTGGCCCAGAGCAAGAGCCCTGGGCGGGGGTGACTGTGTTTGAGGCTGGACAAGAACTTCCTGTTCTGTCTCTTTTACTCTCTCTCTTCCTGCAATAAAACAACCGGCAGCACTCTGGTGGGGAGCACTGTACCCACATTCTCTGGCAAACCACACACCAGACAGCTCTAGCTGATCTGAGAGAGGACTCTTCAATGAACATATATACACCAAAGTCAGGCAGAAGGCTGCCTGTGACCTTGGGAATCCAAACCAGCTTGTCCTGTTAATCAGGATATTACACATCTAAAGAAAGTGTGCACCAGATGAAGACGATGCTTTAGATAGCGTCGGTGGTTATGTCCAGCAGTGTCTAAGGACAAGTCATGCTCTGGTAGATGGAAGCATTTTGGTTGCTTTAAGAGTTTGCTACTGAAGGGCTGGGACATTTCATTGGGCCTTGAAACTCCAGACCCCTTTACTCACAAAGGCAGACAAGGAAGGCGAGCCAGCTCAGCCTTTATTCCAACTTCCTAACCAAAAGGCTATGAGGTTGAAAATATATTTCTCAGACTCTTCTGCAACAAGGGTTCCAAATGTGGCTTTAAAAATGCCCATTAGAGATTGAGATTTGCAAATATTAACTACTATATATAAAAATAGCTTAAAAAATAAATTTCTTCTGTATAGCACAGGGAACAATATTTAATATCTTGTAATAAACTTTAGTAAAAAAATATGAAAAGGAATTCATACATATATATGTGAATATGAAGGACTGGAACATTGTGCTGTACATCAGAAATTGACACATTGTAACTGACTATACTTCAATTAATATATATATATATATATATATATATATAATGCCCATCAGCAGCATGTGAGTGTCACTTAAAGCAGAAACCCAGATGAATGGAGGCAGAGGTGGTGGGAGGAGCTACGTTATTTTGCTGGGGTGGATGCAGCCGGCATGACAGATATCTAGAAGAATGCTCACAATAGCCACTCACTTATCTGCAAGTGAGTTAGGTTAACAGCTTCCTGAAATCCTCCCCACCCCTCCTGATGAGCCAGGTGTCTGGAGTTTTTCTGGAAATCACTAGGCGCAGCCTGGAACTCAAAGGTAAAAATTAAAAACTGCAGTCAGGCAGCGAAGAGACCGGCAGGACGCGTTGGACAAAAGTAAGTCAGAATCAACAAGGAATGGGGAGGGGATAGAACGTGTGCTGAGGATCCTGACTTCAGGGGTGGATTGTCTATGTTGAGGACTCTGAGTCAGTATGAGTAGATGGATTGGTGTGGACTAAAATGGTGGCCATTTTTCAGATAAGTGTGTGATTTGGAGTATATTTATTTGAGGAGGGTTTTTTTTTCCTCGTTCAACATTGATCATTTCTAGGGAGCAGAAAAATACTCTGTCACACAACATCTAATGCAAAAGAGAAGCTACGGGATGATGGTGGTATGAGAAATTTCAGTACTGCAGTTTCAAGCTTTCCTTAATGTGGTTAACAGCAGTAGGTACTTAAAATAAGGTACTTATTATAAAGACATCATCATATGTACATATCCTTAAAGATACACATATGGTACTATAAGTGGGCCTGAAATGTGTTCTGCATTCTAAAATCCGATGAAATAAAATCAGTAGCTTAATATGCCTGTCGGCTCTAAAAACATGATGTAGCTCATGATCACAGAAAGCAAGATCAGCAAGGAAATTTGAGATTTGTCTTTTCCAGTGTCAAAGTTAGTATTTTTTGCTTTACTTAAAAAGCATACTTTTAATTAGGGCTGTTAGCATCCATTGGTATACGGGTTTCAGTAGATGTGTTCAGATGTTCCAGACAGTGAACCAGAGCAAAGACTGAGGATTAGACAGTAGTTAAATGCCTCACCCGTGTGATCAGCATCCACAAACTGGTATACTGAAAATCCTTAAAAGTGAGAACTTCATTAAAGCAACGAAAAGTGAGGGGAAAAAATAGCCACAGACTAGTGGAAGTTCATAACTTGTAAAAATGACAAAAGGCTACTCATGAGCATATTTTTAAAAAACCCTTCACTTTAATAAAAAAAAACAACAATCTGACAACAGGTTGCACACTGCTCCCTGTAGGAGAAGCCATGCAGGTGGACTCTTATGTGAATGGGGCTGGATCTGTAGAATTAGTTAGTCTTGCAAGTAACTCAGTTAAAAACAAATGCAAATGGGATACACTTCTAGAATATCTGAGTAAACATCTTGGAAAACTTACTTCTCTATGAAGCAATGACAATGGCAAAATTTGTCAAAATTAACCTCTGTAGAACTCTGGAAATTAAACCAAGACTTCCAGCAATCTGGGGACTGTTTATTTGAGAAAAAAAAAAGCTAAATCTCCATAAATATAGTGAGTTTTGTGGCATTGTAACTTGATCTACCCCATCCCTGTATCCTAACCTAAATGGTGGCCTTTAAAAGCAATAGTCTCACAGTCAAGGTAGGGGCAGTAGTGATTTAAAGTTACCCAAGAAATCCGCCCCCAGAAAGCTGTCACTATTTGACCTATCACAAACTCATGCTGTGCAAACAGCCTGTCCCCAGAGTGTGTGTGGGAAACAATCAGCAGTGAGTATTTAACATTACAACCGCCTGAGGCAGCGGGACCAGTAGAGGCTAACTAGATACTGACTAGGAAACTTAGATGGCAAAATTGAGTAATGAGACGTTCTGGGGGTGAAGGTAGGGTTAAAAAGCTCCAAAAAATTTTGAGAATTGCAGAAGGCCGTACACATGTGTGGCACAGGGCAAGGAAAGATCTGAGACAACCTTAAGCCTTCAACTCTGGCTGAACTTTAGGTTCTGCACAAGCAGGAACTAAAGGCCACGGAAGAGCTACAGACTGCCTGCCGGTGCTGAGGGCATACCTCAGCACGCAGACACACAGCCACCTGGCATCAGCTCAAATGATAGGCTCCACGCATTGAAAGAAATTACTGTCAAATCATTATTACAGTGATGACAACTACGCTTTCTTCACACACACTATCTCATGGCCATGCATGATAAAGAATACAGACTTTACAGAATTTGTTCAGGACTGTAACTAAATAAATAGCTGCAGCAGCAATGACATTGGAAGCAGCAATAAACCCTTGAGATGAGGAAAATGTGGCTTTCAGATCTGCCACATTGTAATACTTTAAATGTCCAGTTTCAACAGAAAATTTACATGATGTACAAAGAAACAGAAACGTTTGGCCATAACAGAGGGGAAAAAGTAGTCAATAGAAACTCACTGAGGAAGCCCAGACACTGGACTTACTAGACAAAGACATAAATAAGCAATTACACATATGTTCAAAAAACTAACAGAAACCATGCCTAAAGAAATAAATTATGTGAACATCTCATTTTACAGAGAATATCAATAAAAAATTTATATTAAAAACCAACTAGAAATTCTAGAAATACAAATATAATGACTAAAATGAAAACTTCAATGAGTGGTTTCTCTGTAGATATGAACTTGTTGAAGAAAATGTCAGTAAACTTAAAATTACTGAGATTATCCACTCTGTGGAACAGAAAGAAAAATGAATGAAAAAAATGAACACTGTGTCAGAGATAGATGGGACACCATCAACAATACCAATATACACATAATGGGAGCGCAAGAAGGAAGGAGAGAAAAAAAGGGGCAGAAAGAATATATAAAGAAATAATGGCTGAAAACTTCCCAAATTTGATGAAAACATTAAATTGTACATCCCCGCAGCTCAACAAATTCCATGTGGTATAAACGTAGAGACATCTAAAATAGGCATATCAGACTCAGTGTGTCAAAACACAAGAACAAAGGATCTTGACAGCAGAAAGACAAAAGTGGCTCAACATATAGAAAGGCTCCTCAGTAAGACAGTTGATTTCTCATCAAAAATCATGGAGACTAGAAGGCAGTGGGATGGTATCATCAAAGTGATAAAAGGAAAAGACTGTCACCAAGTATTTTATAGCCAGCAAAATGATTCTTTAAAAAAATTAAAGGAGAAATTAAGACACTCCTACAAAAACAAAATCTGAAACAATCCATTGCTAGCAGACCTACCCGACAAGAAATACTAAGGATAGTCCAGCAGGTGTAAATGAAAGGACACTTACCTGAAAAATAAAGAGCACTACTACATGAGTAAAAAAAATAAAACAGTATAAATTGAGTATTACATGTAAATGTTTTGTTCTATTTGATGTAAAGGACAACTGCATAAAACAATACTTATGAAACTGTGTAGATGCACTTATAAATGCATAAAGGTCTAATTTGTAAGACAGTGACATCATGAGCGGGGGAGGGAAAAGATTGATACCAAAGCAAAGTTTTGGTGTACTATTGAAATTAAGTTGGCATTCATGTGAACTAGATTGCTTTAAAACAAGATGTTAATTATAATCTCCAGAGCAATGGAGGAGAAGTAAGGAGGAGGAAGAGGAGGAGGAGGAAAAATATAAAATAAACAACAAATTAAAATGGCACACTTGAAAATGCCTACTTTGTACAAAAAAGTGTAGTAATAGAGGAATGGGGAAAAAAGACATATAGAAAGTAGATAGCAGATGTAACTTCAACCTGATAAGAAATTACATTAATGTAAATGAATTAAACATTCTAATCAAAATACTAAAGTCAGAAATAAAAGGAATAGAGAATAGATGAACAACAGAGAATAATCAACAAAAAGAAAAGTTGGTTCTTTGAAAAGATCAACAAAATTGACAAATTTTTAGCTAATATTAAAAAAAAAAGAGAGAAGATTCAAATTACTAAAATGAGAAATGAAAGGAAGGATGTCACTACTGCCCTTACAAAGATAACAAGGAATATGAGGGAATATTATGGATAATTATATAGCCAATGAATGAGATAATCTAGATGAAATGGATAAATTCCTAGAAGGACATAAATGGCTGAAGCTAATTCAAGGAGAAATAGAAAACTCAAATAATCCTACAGTAAGTAGTGACTGAAATAGCAATCCAAAACATTCACACAAAGAAATGCTAGGCCTGTATGGCTTTGCTGGTGAATTCCATTAACTACTTAAAGAAAAAACAAAAATAAAAACAAACAAAAAAAGAAAACAATGCTTCACAAACTCGTCTAAAAATAAAGAGGAGGGTACACTTCCCAATTCATTCAATGAGACTAGTATCACACTGATACCAAAACCAGACAAAAGCATCACAAGAAATCTAAAGACTATCTCTTATGAATATAAATGCAAAAATCCTCAACAGAATACAAGCAAATCCAATCCAGTAACATATAAAATAGACCACAATTAAGTGGGATGCATCCAGGTATGCAAAGGCAGTTCAACAAACAATAGTCAATTCATGTAATATGCCATATTAATAGAAAAATGGATAAAAACTAGAAATAGAAGAGAACTTCCTCAATTTGACAGAGAACATCTATGAAAAACCTGGAGTAAAGATCATACATATTGTTGAAAGACTGAATTATTTCCTCCCACAATCAACATTGTACTAGAGGTTCTAGTCAAAGCAAACAGACAAAGAAAATAAAGCCTCTAGATTAGAAAGAAACAAATAAAAGTGTTTCGATTCCAGATGACATGATATTATATATTGAAATCACAAGGAATCCACAAAGGAAAAAAAAAGAGAGAAAAGAAAAAAATCCTATTAAAATTAATAACCCAGTCTGACCAAAATTGTAAGATACAAATCAATATATAAAAAACTAATTATATTTCTATACAACAGCAGTGAATAACCAAAAAATAAAATGGAGGAAACATTTTCATTTACAATAGCATCAAAAAGAATAAAATACTTAGGAATATTAAGAAAAACATGTGGAATACTGAAACTTGTATATAGAAAAATAAAATACTAGTGATAGAAGTTAAAAATGACCTTAAATAAATGGAAAGCTCTTCTGTGTTCATGGATCAGAAGCCTTATTATTGTTAGGATGGCCATTGTCCTCAAAATGACCTATAGATGCAATGCAACTCTGGCTTTTTGGCAGAAATGAACAAGCTGATCCTAAAACTAATATGGAAATGCAAGATACCCAGAATAGTCAAAACAATCTTGAAAAAGAACAAAGTTTTGAAGTTTCCAAATTCAAAACTCACTAACAAAACTCATCCACACAGTGTGGTACTTGCATAAAGGACAGAAAAATAGATTGAGAGAAAAGAACTGAGAGTCCATAAACAATCTCTTACACGTAACCATTTAATTTTTGAAAAAGTGCCATGACAATCCAATGGGGAAAAAATAATCTTTACAAAAATGATGCTGGGACTCCTGCACATACACCTGGAAAGAAAGAAAACTGAACTTTTATCTTAACACCATTTATGAAAGTTAACTGAAAATAAATCACAGACCTGAAACTATAAAACTTTTAGAAAATGAACAATGAGAAAATCTTCAGGACTTTGGATTACAAATACTTGTAATATATGACACCAAAAGCACAAACAACAAAAGGAAAAAATCAAGTAAACTGGACTTCAGTAAAATTAAAATCTTTTGTGCTTCAAAGGACTTCATAAAGAAAGTAAGAAGACAATCCACAGGATGGATGAAATTATTTCCAATATTTTCCCTGATAAGGGACTTTTATCCAGAATAGACAAAGAAGACTTAAAATGTGACAATACAAAGACAAATACAATAAAATTGGGCAAAGAATTTGAATACATATTTCTCCAAAAAACCTACGAATGGGAAATAAGCACGTAAAAAGATGTTCAACATCAGTAGGCATCAGGGAAACAGAAATCAAAAGTACAATGACATGCCACTTCATACCAACTAGGATGACAAATATATATGATATAGGATATATAAATATGTATTTATAAACCCAGTAATAAATAGTGTTGATGATGATGTGGAGAAACTGGACTCCTCATATATTACTACTGGAAATATAAAATGGTGCAGTCACTTTAAAAACTACTTTAGCAATTCCTCAAAATGTTAAAAGTAGAATAAATCCCAGCAATTCCATTTTCTGATATATCGTCAAGAGAACTGAAAATATGTGTTCACACAAAAACTTGTCCATGAGCATTTACAGCAGAATTATTCATCATCAACTGATGGATGGACAAGCAATGTGGAGTATTTATAACAATGGCATATTATTTGAACACAAAAAGGAATTTGGGTACTGATATATGCTACACCATGGATGAGCCTAGACAACGTCACACTAAATGAAAGATGACAAACAAATAAGGCGGCATACTGTATGTTTCTACTTATATGAAATGCCCAGAATAGGCAAATCCATAGAGGCAGAAAGTAGAGTGGTGGCTTCTGGGGGCTAAGGGAAAGGAAGGTTAGGGACTGACTTATTATAGGGTACCCGTTCCTTTTGGGGGTGATGGCTACAAAGCCCTGCAATGTACTTAAAACCCTAATGCACACTTTCAAATGCTGCATTTTATGGTATGTGAATTATATCTCCATAAAGCTGTTATTCTTGAAGCTGAGCCCACCTATGGAGCAAATGGCATATCACTGACTGTGACATCTGGAGGGGGAGTGACCCACCTGCTCACCACGAAGGAGAGCAGCACCTGACCCAGTGTTGGAGGGGCACGATATTCTTGCTGACGGACACTGTGAGTAGCACAGACAAGGGGGCCAACAGAGCAAGCTGAGTTTGTGAAACAGGGTGAAGACACAAACACCTCTCAATAAAACCATTAAGAGTGCACAGTCTCTAGGAGAATGCATCTTTGTTTTTTAAATCTTTTTATACCTGTTTTATGTTCTATTACCTTATTAATCCTTAGTGTTTAAACAGTTCTCTACGTTTACACTTCTCATTTCATTTTTAATTCTCTTGGTTTTGATCTGTTATTGATTATTCACAGGTTTTAAATATTGTGTTTTGATATTTTTCTTCATTTTATTAAGGCTTTTAAAAGACATCTCAACTCGACTGCTATTCTGCTTCAACTTGCTCTTCTATTACTGATTATACACTGCTTTCAAACCTTCTTTTCCTCCATTCTTTTAAAATTCTCTCTCTCTCTCGTTTTTAAGTTTTATTTCCACATAGGCTTTAGATAGATAAATGAATAAACTCCTTTAAGGACCACAATAGATAACTGATATACCTTAAGCCACAGTGCCAGAGAGATACGAGCAGTATGAAAAAGCAGAGGAAGTATTCCCAATTAAAAGAGCAAGAGAAATCCCCTGAAAGAACGATCAATGAAATAGACATTGATGGCCTACTAGATCAAGATTTCAAAAAAGAAGTGATTAAATTACTGAAGGAACTAAAAGAGATAGTGTTTAGAGACATAAAATATGTCAAAAACAAAATATGTAGCTATAAAGAAAAGCCAATTAGAATTGTTAAATTCATTGGCTGAAATGAGATCTGACCTAAAGGCTGTAAAAATCAGGCTAGATAAAGCAGAGGAACGAATAAGTGACCTAGAAGAGAGGACAACAGAAAGTACCCAATCAGAACAGCTGAGAGAAAAACAAATATAAAACAATGAAAGCAATGTAAGGAACCTATGGGATAATATAAAGCATGCCAATCTATGCATAATAGGGATTCCAGAAGGGGAAGAAAGAACAAAGGGGATGGAAAAGGTATTTAAAGAAATCATGACTGAAAACTTCCCAAACCTAAAGAAGGATACAGACACCCAAACACAGGAGGCTCAGAGGTTCCCAAACAGGAAGAGCCTAAAAAGACCCACACAAAGACATATCATAATCAAGATGGCCAGACTGAAGGATAAAGAAATGATTCTAAAGGCAGCAAGAGAAAAACAAAGAGTGAGTTAGAAGAGAAGGCTCTCAGCTGATTTCACTACAGAAGCACTACAGGCCAGAAGGAAGTGGCAAGATATATTCAAAGTTCTTAATGAAACAAAGGATGCAGCCTAGGATACTTTCTCCAGCAAGGCTATCCTTTAGAATAGAAGGAGAGATAAAGAATTTCACAGAGAAGCAAAAAACTAAAAGACTTTAGCAACACTAAACCCATGCAAAAAAAATATTGAAAGGTCTACTCTAAATAGAAAAGAAGCAGGATGCTACAGAAATGAGAACTCATAAATGGAAAGGTGATAACTACCATGAATTACAAATAGAATAAACATGAAACTGTAAAAGAAGATATCTAAATCATTGAGTGGGAGAGGGAAGCAAGAAAATATAGAATATTTTTTCTTTCTTCTTTTTTTTTAAATATTTTATTCTTGGTAGAATGGGTTTGAGATTACATTTCTATCTGTTTAGTACACACAGTTAGAGTAATTGGTTAACAAACTTACAAAAAAGTGTAACCACAAGCCAAAAACTTACAAGTGAGTCACAAAAACTAAATACAATCCAAGATGATACAAAACAAAGTTACCATACCACAAAAGGAAGAAGAAAGGAACAAAAAAGAAATACCAAATCAACTGCAAAAATAAGTTCAAAATAGCAATAAACACTCATCTATCATTAATTATTGTAAATGTTAATGGAATAAATCCTCCAGTCAAAAGACAGAGTGGCAGACTGGATAATAAAGCAAGAACCTTCAATATTCTGCATACAAGAGATACACTTTAGGGAGAAGGGCACATATATATTGAGAGTGAATGGACAGAAAAGGATATTCCATGCAACTGGAAATGCCAAAAAAGCAGATGTAACAGTACTGATTTGAGACAAAATAGACTTTAAAACAAGGGTCATAAAGAAAGATAAACAAAAACATTTTATAATGATTAAGGGAGCAACACAAGATGAGGATATTACAATCATTAGTATATATGCACCCAACATGAGCACCTAAGTACATAAAACAACTACTAACAGAGATAAAGGGGGAAATTGATGGGAATACAATCATTGTCAGAAATTTTAACACCACATTAACATCACTAGACAGATCTTCCAGAAAGAAAATAAAGAATACAACAGAGAAATTAAATGATTCAATAGAAAAATTAGATTTAGTGGATATTTTCAGAGCATTACAACCCCCTAGAATAGGATATATATTCTTTTTAAGTGCACGTGGAACATTTTCTAGGATTGATCATGTACTTGGTCACAAAAGAAGTCTCAACAATTTTAAGAACATAGAAATTATCTCAAGCAACTTTACTGACAACAATGCTGTTGAAACTAGAAATCAACTAAGGAGAAACAAAGGAGAAAAAAGGGAAAGCATAGAGATTAAACAACATGCTATTAAAAAACCAATGGGTCAATGATGAAATCACAGTTGAAATTAAAGAATACCTTGAGACAAATGAAAATGAAAACACAACCACACAAAACTTTTGGGACGCAGCAAAAGCAGTGCTAAGAGGAAAGTTTAAGGTGATACAGGCCTTCCTCAAATAAGAACAATATCAAATAAACAATCTAACCCACCAGTTAAAAGAACTAGAAACAGAAGAGCAAAAACACCCAAAAGTCAGCAGAAGGAAGGAAACAATAAAGATCAGGGAGGAAATAAATAAAATAGAGATTAAAATAGATAAAGAAAATAATCAAACCAGAAGCTAGTTTTTTGAAAGAGTAAATTAAATCGACAAACCTCTGGCCAAACTCACAAAGAAGAAAAAAGAGAGAACACAAATTTGCAAAATAAGAAAGGAAAATGGAGAAATTACATCAAATAACATAGAAATACTGAATATCATATGAGAATATCATGAAAAACTACATGGAAAAAATGGATAACCTAGAGGAGATGGACAAGTTTCTGGAAACATACATACCACCAAGTCAGAATCAAGAAGAAACTGACCACTTGAACAACTTGATCACTAGGAATGAAATCGAATAAACAATAAAAAAAAAATCCCTACAAATAAAAGTCCAGTACTGGACAGCTTCACCGGGTAATTCTAACACACACACAAAAAAGAACTCATACTAGTCCTTCTCAAACTCTTCCAGAAGATTGAAAAGAAGGAATATTCCCAGACACTTTCTATGAAGCCACCATCATCCTGATAGAAAAACCAGGCAAAGACACCACCAAAAAAGAGAATTACAGACCAATATCACTGATGAACACAGATGCAAAAGTTCCTTACCAAAATACTAGCAAATAGAATCCAACAGAACATAAAAAAAGATTATACATCATGCTCAAATGGGGTTCATCTCAGGGACACAAGGGTGGTTCAACATATGCAAATCAATCACTGTAATACTTCACATCAACAAGAGAAAGGAGAAAAACCACATGATCATCTCAATTGATGCAGAAAAGTTTTTGATAAAATTCAACACCCATTTATGATAAAAATTCTCACAAAAGTGGGTATTGAGGGAGCATATCTCAACATCATAAAAGCTATATATGACAAACCTATAGCCAGCATAGTTCTCAACAGTGAAAAACCCAAAAGCTTCCCACTAAAATCTGGGAGAAGACAAGGATGCCCACTATCACCACTCCTATTCAATATAGTCCTGGAATTCCTAGCCACAGCAATCAGGCAAGAGAAAAAAATAAAAGGGATCCAAATTGGAAAAGAAGAGGTAAAAGTGTCATTATATGCTGATGACATGTTACTATATATAGAAAACCCTTAAAGGGCCACAAAAAAGCTACTAGAGCTGATCGAAGAATTCAGCAAGGTAGCAGGTTACAAAATTAATGTTCAAAAATCAGTTGCATTTTTTTACACTAACGATAAATCAACAGAAAAAAAAAGTAAAGAAACAATCCCCTTTAAAATAGCACCCAAAGTAATAAAATATCTGGGAATAAATCTAACCAAGGAGGTGAAAGAATTATACACAGAAAAATATAAACCATTGATGAAGGAAATTAAAGAAGACTTTTAAAAAATGGAAAGATATTTCATGCTCTTGGATTGGAAGATTCAATATTGTTAAAATGGTCACACTGCCCAAGGCAATCTACAGATTTAATGCAATCCCTATCTAATTACCCAGGACATATTTCACAGAACTAGAACAAATCATAATAAAATTTATATGGAACCATCAAAGACCTAGAATTGCTAAAGCATTACTGAAGAGAAAGAAAGAGGCTGGAGGAATAACTCTCCCAGACTTCAGACAATACTATAGAGCTACAGTCATCAAGACAGCATGGTATTGGTACCAAAACAGACCTATAGACCAATGGAACAGAATAGAGAGCCCAGAAATGAACCCACAAACTTTTGGTCAACTCATCTTCGACAAAGGAGGCAAGAATATACAATGGAATAAAGACAGTCTCTTCAGCAAATGGTGTTGGGAAAACTGGACAGCAGCATGTAAAACAATGAAGCTAGAACACACCCTTACACCATATACAAAAATCAACTCAAAATGGATTAAAGACTTAAACATAAGACAAGATACAATAAACCTCCTAGAGGAAAACATAGGCAAAACATTATCTGACATGCATTTCAAAAATTTTCTCCTAGAAGAAATAAAAGCAAGAATAAACAAATGGGACCTAATGAAACTTACAAGCTTCTGCAGAGCAAAGGAAACCGGAAATAAAACAAGAAGAAAACCTATAGAATGGGAGAAAATTTTTGCAAGTGAAACCGACAAAGGCTTGATCTCCAAAATATATAAGCAGCTCATACGACTCAATGAGAAAAAAATAAACAACCCAATCCAAAAATGGGCAGAGGACCTAAATAAGAAACTCTCCAAGGAAGACATACAAATGATCAAAAAGCACATGAAAAAATGTTCAATATCACTAATTATGAGAGAAATGCAAATCAAAACTACAATGAGGTATCACCTCACACCAGTCAGAATGGCCGTCATTCAAAAATCCACAAATGACAAATGCTGGACAGGCTGTGGAGAAAGGGGAACCCTCCTACACTGCTGGTGGGAATGCAGTTTGGTGCAGCCACTATGGAAAACAGTGTGGAGATTCCTCAAAAGACTAGGAATAGACTTACCATATGACCCAGGAATCCCACTCCTGGGCTTGTACCCAGAAGGAAATCTACTTCAGGGTGCCACCTGCACCCCAATGTTCATAGCAGCACTATTTACAATAGCCAAAACATGGAAACAACCTAAATGTCCATCAACAGGTGACTGGATAAAGAAGATGTGGTATATTTATACAATGGAATACTACTCAGCCATAAAAACCGACAACATAATGCCATTTGCAGCAACATGGATGATCCTAGAGAATGTCATTCTAAGTGAAGTAAGCCAGAAAGAGAAAGAAAAATACCATATGAGATCACTCATATGTGGAATCTAAAAAAAAAAAACAAACAAAAACAAAGCATAAATACAGGACAGAAATAGACTCATGGACAGAGAATAGAGACTTGTGGTTAACAGGGGGGTAGAGGGTGGGAAGGGACAGACTGGGATTTCAAAATTGTAGAATAGATAAACAAGATTACACTGTATAGCACAGGGAAATATACACAAAATGTTATGATAAATCACAGAGAAAAAAATATGACAATGAGTGTGTATATGTCCATGAATGACTGAAAAATTGTGCTGAACACTGGAATTTGACACAACACTGTAAAATGAGTATGAATTAATAAAAAATGTAAAAAAAAATACAAACCAATTTGAACCTGTTGAAAAGACATTTGCTCAAAACAGCACGGTAGCAATGAAGTTGCTCTGGCTGGCAGGGACTTATTGGATTCCTGTGAGTGCTGGACTCCTCACATGGAATTCCCTTGGCACTCCAGGACGCCTGTAGTTGTCCCCATGGGTTTGTGGCCATATGTGTCACACACAAGTCTCTGGCTTTGCCACAATTTCAATGCCTTTTTTGGCTTATGAAAGGTTTTGCACTCAAATGGAGTTTTCTTGAGTCCACTCACTGATGTCATTTACCAGATTTATAGTCCAGATCTGACATTCTGGACTCTTAAAATCTTGCAGACATTCAAATGTTTCAGGTTTGGATGTGTATTCACCTCTGGAGGCCTGGACCATATTTGATAAAGCCACCCGGACAAGTTCAGCAAAATGCAAAGAAATTTTTCTCTCTGCTAGACTGAAATGTCTATGAAGGTATAAAAACTTCTGCATCTACAAATGTAGGGAACCAACTCATCAATAACATATCTATCCGTAATGCATGGACATTTAAAAAAAATACTGTATTTACTCCTATCAAATTCTTTCTGGCTTTTGCCAAATTGTGTCCTAAACTGTAAGGAAAGTATATAAATTTAGAGAATTTTTGACCTTTTAAGAGAGAAAGGAACCCTCCTACTCGGTTGGTGGGAATGTAAATTGCACAGCCACTTTGGAGGACAGTATAGAGTTTCCATAAAAAACTGAAAATAGACTTCTGTGTGATCCAGCAATCCCATTCATGCGTATATTTCTGGAGAAAAATATAATTCAAAAAGACACATGCACCCCAATGTTCACAGCAGCACTATTTACAATAGCCAAAACACTGAAACAACCCAAGTGTTCACTGACAGATGACTGGATAAAGAAGTTGTGGTATATTATATATATATATATATATATATATATATATATACATATATATATATACATATATGCATGTATATACACACAGATATACACACATGAACACACACACACAATGGAATACTGATCAGCCATAAAAAATAAAATAATGCCATTTGCAATATCATGGATGGACCTACAGGTTATTATGCATAGTGAAATAAGTCAGAGGAAGAAAAACAAATATTCTATGTATTAACTTATATGTATATATAAAAAATTGAACAAATTAATTACTATAATAAAACAGAAATAGACTCACAGGTACATAGAACAGACTGGTGGTTACCAATGGGGAGAAGGAGGAGAGGGGAGGCAGGGAAGGTGTAGGGTATTGAGAGGTAAAAATTACTATGTATAAATTGGATAGCTTACAGGGCTGTATCATACAGCACAGGGAAATATAGCCATTATTTTATAGTGACTTTAAATGGAATATAATCTATAAAAATTTTGAGCCTCTGTATTGCACACCTGAAAATATTATGATGTAAATCAACTATTCAATTACAAAATTTTTCATCAAAGTTTTCTTTTCATATTATTTGCAATAAGTTAGAAGCCAGAATTGTCAATAGAAACATAGTGTAAGTCACAATTTTCCAGTAATACCATTTAGAAAATAAAAAGGAACAAGTAAAATTAATTTCAGTAATAATTATATTTATCCCAAAATATCCAATATACTATCATTTCAAAAGTGTGATTGACACTTTTAAAACTTATTAATAAATATTTTACATTAGTTTTGTTGTATGAAGTCTTAAAAATCTATTATGTATTTTCCACTTATAGAACATCTCAATTCAAAATAGCCACATGTGGCTAGTGGCTACTATACTAGACAGAGCAGATTACACCATTCACACTTCTGATAAATTACCTTCTGTTACTTATTTTAAAAACTTGCAGAAAAGGCTTTAGATATTCCCTATATCAAACAAAGCAACCTTGACGGGTGGGGAGTATCTTCATTATAAAGTGAAAAATAAAGGTAAGAGAGCCATGGTTACATGTATGTTAATGTAACAATACCTTCTTAATTCATTCAGGGCTTTACAATCTTTCTTCATATGCCAAGGATTCACTGTCACTGTACAATATTTTTCACTGTTATTATCTTTGGAATTGAGAGGCTTCTGATGAACCTGCTTTGTGCATCTGTACATAAAAGAAAACAACAAAACAGCTACAAGAGCTACAGTGAATGCCCCCCCATTAATTTAGAAGAAGTCTCACAGTATTTCCCAACATAAAGGCTAAAATATAATTCAGAACACTTTGTGATGGTCAGCATGATTTTAACAAAAAAGTAGATAATTACCTCCCTGGTGTCAAAGCTCTTTCAGAGGTGGGCACCCGAAATTTAGTAAAAATGATTTTGCATATATCTTTGAAAGAAATGCTAAGAAATGATCTTTTCTGTTGGAAATTAGCCTGCTTTTACATTCTGCAGTAGGCATACGTGTTTACAAACCAGGCAGGAACTGGATCATATTTTACACATACTTTAGAAACTGATTTGAATTTTGCTCTCTACCTGCAAGGCTATTTCTTACGTAATTACATAAGCTGGCCACTATACTAAATTTTGTTTCACTATTTGCTTAATCCTCACAACAACTCTGTAAGCTGCTATTATTACCCCCATATAACAGATAAAGAGCTTGAGGCAGAAAATAATTTGGGTAACTTGGTAACTGGTGGAGCTGGGTAAGACTGCAGCCAGTCTGACACTCAAGTCCATTCTTCTCACCGATGTCTGATACTGCTACCTACATTCAGCAATGACAGCTGAATTCATATTTAAGTGTGTCATTTCTAAAAGCCAAAGCTCTATTAGTACTGCTGTGTAAATTATTCTTTTGAGATGTGATTGCCAAAAAAACAAAAACAAATAAAATCAGGGTGCCACTGAGTGGAGGGTGAACTGCATATGGATGGAAAAAAGGGGACTTTGTGAGGACACAGTTGCACAACTCTAGAAATATCTAAAATGGCTGATTTGTGCAATTATAATTTGTGAATTTTATGGCCTGTAAATTACACCTTAATACAGATGTTAAATTAAGAAACTGGATACCAAATTAAGACTAAAACACATATATATATATCACACAAAGAACAACAGGCAAATATCATTATTTACTGCACCATTCTTTCATGCATCTTCCTTTCCTCACCCGTTCCTGAAAGGATGACTCATTTTATAATATTTTAAATTATTTAGCAAATAATTTTTGACAGGCTACTATGTACCCAGGACTAATCTAGGCACTTGGAATAGATCAATAAACAATACAAAATTCCTGTCCTCACGGAGCTGGGTTGGAGTCTAGCTGGGGTGGGGGGTGGAGATGACAATTCACACGACAGAGAGGCAGAGGAAGTGGCATGTTAAGAAAGAGGAACCATGGAAAAAATAAAAAAAGGGCAAGGTAAAGAGAGTTTAGGGTATGGGATTATGGTGATGTTGTATTAAATACCAGAGCAGGCCACACTGAGGACTGAGGTTAGAAATAAGACTAGGAGGTGAGAAGTCCCAGGTAGACGGAATAACCATCACCGAGGCCAGCGTGCACCTCACATGTTCCAGAATGGGGGCACTGCTGGAGCTGCGGAGAAGGGTCAGTGCAGATCCTGTATGGCCTTGGAGGACGTTGCAAGGACTGTGGCTTTTACCCGGAGTGAAATTGGGAGGCACTGCAGAATGACGACACAATCTAACTTAGGTTTTCAAGTCTCACTTGACTGCCGGGTGAGAATAGTCAAAACGGGTCAGAGATGAAAGGAGGGAAGCCTCTGAGAAGGGCTGTGCAGGAGGAGAGGACAGTGGCTCAGGGCAGGGAAGCAGCAGTGGAGGCAGGAGCCATGGTGAGAAGTGGCTGGGTTCTGGATCTGTTTTAAAGGCAGTGTTAAACCAGATCTATTGACAGAATTCATGTGGTATGTCAGTGAAAATCAGAATAACTCCAAGTTTTTTGACCCAAGCAGCTGGAAGGATTAAGTTTCCACTAACTGAATGGGGGATGTTGCAGAAAGGACCAGTTTGGGGGGTTGGACGACAAAGAGCTCAGTTTTTACACATGTTGATTTTAAGATATCAGAGTTCCAAGTGAAGATGTCAAATCAGCAGAACATTGTAAGAGTTCAGAGTTGGAGAGAAAAATTCTAGAGGGAGGCAGAAATGTGGGAATCATGGGTCACACAGGTGGTAGAGGAAGACATGAAACCCAGATACTCAAACATTAAGATAACCTGGCATTAACCATAGAAGTTGTCCTTGAGGGCCTGCCTACTAGGTGTGGATATCAGTCTTATTTCCCAACCACTCGAATTTTATAAAGGAACTTACAAATGAATTCGTGCAAGACACTGCCTCCAGTGGGTGGATCCAGAGAAGGAGTGGGAGAATGGGATGCTGCACGCTACTCCTTACGGCAGAATATATGTGTGTGTGTGTGTGTGTGTACGCATGTTTGTGTGCATAGGGGGATGAGACATACCTAGCTTAAGAAAAAGAGCTAGTAAGTCTAGAAGCCGAAAGATAAAAGAAAATCCAGATCTGGTAGAGGGAAGAGGGGAAACACTGTGTACTGAAAGACATATCCCCATACTGCCATTTCCCACCATCCTATCAGGAACACAGTTGGAAAGGGGGGAATTATGTAGATACGTGTGATGTACACAAACTTTCTGACTATGTAACACTGAACATCTACATATGTAGCAAGTTAATGATATTTATATCTGCTTCAAGTTTAATAACAAGTTCACAACAGAGGGAAAATAAAATATTGAGGACTGGTAGGAGTATCATAGAAGGACTTTCAACGCTCAGAATGGAAGCAAAATCAGCTTCACCCCACAAAGAATGTCATTAAGTGTCAAGAATATTTATATTTGCTTAAGAAATTGAGAGTTACAGCTTCCTGCTTTAAAGAATTAACTTTAAGACAGATACCATACTATAAGCAACGTCTATACTGGAGCTTTCTTAAAGCTATTTTTAGTTTCTGCTTGTTCTGATGTACTCCAGACACTCTGCAAAGAAAACCTTCTTTTCAAAGGCTTAAAGGAATAAAAAAAGAAATAACACTGCATTCTTTTCAGTGTTCTATGTACTGAAAGACACTTGCAAATGAAGCACCCAGCCACAGGTCTACATTTTTAACAATAAAGTCGTTTGCGCAATTTTTCAATTGCTATGTGACTTTGGGTCAGTCTCTCACTAAGAAGCAGAATGGAGTACCAGAAAATGACACATCAGGTCTAAAACTACAGATGTGGGAGATGAACCTACACCAGGAAACAGCTAAGTGGGAGGGTAAGGTTTACCTTTGAAGTTACCGTAAGTGCAGTTACACCTGCTCCCTGCTTCCCCTGTGAAGCGAAGAACTAGTCTTTTCTAG
The DNA here is from genome assembly GCF_048564905.1 of Vicugna pacos. Lineage (NCBI taxonomy): Eukaryota > Metazoa > Chordata > Mammalia > Artiodactyla > Camelidae > Vicugna > Vicugna pacos. Next base: position 984,637 of record NC_132997.1, read on the forward strand.
AAAAGCTCTCATTCTGAGAACTGTCTTCTTTAAAATATTCGAAGATTCTCTTTTAAAGTTCTTTCATTTTTAAGTCTTTCCCCAACTCTACATCCCATAACAAGTGTAAAAATTATCCTATAGCCTATTGTTACAGAACATACTCTACAAAAGCTGAGGTTTCCCAGGGTTTGGATCCCAGAACTCTGCTACCAGATAATCCTAAAGCCTTCCTTCCATAACAGACTCTTCCGCCAATTCCCAGCTGTGGGCAAATTCGGCTTCTCAGACCAGGTAACTTTCTAACTCTGCCTACGAACACTCTGCTGCCAGTAAAGGAACTCTCAGACAGAAAGCACACAATGCCCCTAGTGAGGGTTGCCTCCTCCAATCAATCAAGATGCCATCACCAAGCAAATATTTAAACCAACTGCAAAACCTCTGAAGACAACTTACAAACAATATACTTTCTATGGAGGCATACTATTTGCTCTGGAATAGTGATTTCCAATGGAAGGAACAAAGGACCACATGACCCAAGCAATTTTTTAAAACTGCACATAACTATCCCTCTTCACGTGAGGATTCAGGCAAGCCCGTCTTACAGGCCTAGGTGTAACAGAATGACAGCACCTCTAGGAGTAGGATGAAAAGCATCGAGGTAGACTTCTAGTGAAAGGGGGTGATGTAACAGGGCCCATCGCCCACTTACCTCCCACCACAGGACAATCATCTCAGATCGAGAACAAACACTTTGGGAAACAGAGGTTGTTTATATTTTTATGGATTTCTGGTGGAAATAATGCCCTGAGTCATGTGAAGTTGTGGCTGCCAAATTGAACAGGGGACTGGACATTTTCACATTCAGGACAAAAATAGCCCCCGGATAGCCACCATATCTGCTCTCCCCTTTGCCTGTTCACCCCAAGAGCTGCAGGACTCTCCTGCTTGCAATGACACCCACCAATTCTCACAAATTCTTGCCAAGTTCACGTCATCAGCTGGTGGTGTCAAAGTCACTATTTGTACTGCTATGAAGTCCCTCCATTACTTTATATCCCTTCTATTTTCTCTCTTGTCTTCCTACCTACACTTGCATACACAAGATGGTTACTGCACTAACATTGCCTCTGTAATCAGTCCAGGATATAGGAAGTAGAGATTCAACTGTAACCAGTCCCAGAATACTTGTCATGCCACTCTAGTGTCCCAAAAAATACTCTGGCATCCCTCATCTCACACAAACAACCACTGCACTACTTAGAGGTTGTAAAATTAGAGGGCTTTCTCTACTGGGAAACACTGTGGCTTGTGGTAGAGTTGTGATTTCAGTTTTTGCAACTACTTACAGGCAAAAAGACATGGCCCGCAAATTGTCTTCAAGCGTTTGGTATTTAAACTTTCATTAGATACAGAGCCGGTGGACTAACCGTAATCTATGAACATATGGTCATATTATCAAATAATGTTCATGTCTACCTTACAGACATGTAAGGACTTGGATTACACCTGCAGCCTCTAGGCCTTTAGAATTGGATGTGAAGCATCCTGTGAAATAAAAACCTCCTATCCAGTCACAGAACACCTTAGAGGCAACATCACACTAATGTCACTGAATACATTAGTATAGTCCATGTATGGTTAAGTTACAAATCCAATTTCTCAGAGATGGAAAGGAGATGTCTAGAAAAGCTGGAAAAGCCCAATTACTAAAACAGCTCAAAAGTTAATGCAGACTCCTACACCTCCCAGAGCAGAGGGCGGAGGGGGCATTGCCCACCACTCTGTCCTTCCCCAGGACGTGGCATGTGGGGAAGCAGGCATGAATGGGTGGCTGGGACTCGGAGGTGGAGAGGTGATGAAATCAAGAGTGGAACTGCTCTGGTCCTAGAACAACAGAGCTGTAAAATGCTCGGCTTCAGTACAACCCACTCCCTTTCCCACTTTCCCTCCCACCTATGTGACAAACAGAACATAACCAAGCACTTTCTGCCCATGATGGTGACTACTAGCAGGAAAGGGACCAGGATAAAAGCATGTCTTATAAAAGATGTCTGATTTTAAGGCTATGTTTTAAACAATGATCAGCACTGTCAGAGTGGGACACTTGTGAGGCGCTCAAGTAGGGAGGAGGAGGTTGAGGATCCATTTCCAGCACTTAAATGTGTTTTATCACTCCTATTTCTGACCTTTCCTTTGCCACTATTTGTAGCACTGCCATCACTGGCAGGTAAAGGGGCAGCAATGTGACTTGGCCGTTTGGCTGATGGGGCTACATTTCCCAGCACTGGAATGAAAAGGCACTGGAAGACGATCAGCTGGATGATGTGAACTGTGGTCCTGGCCTGTGCCAAACACTAACCAGGTGACCCTGGGTTAGGCTCTTAGTCTCTCTGGGCTTCCGGCTGTTTACTTATAAAAGAAGGTTTTGTCATTGCACAAATATATCCAATATGAAATGTAACGTGAAAGTCAAACATAATGACAATTCACCTGCTTGCCTCAGGAAACTGTACAAGCACTGAACACTATGTGAATGTAAATACAGACTTAAGAAAACTATTGAGGTAAAGCGCTAAACTGAACATGGAGATAAAGTTTTATGGATTTTCTTGCCTTTCTTTTTTAATTGCAACACTGAATTAATAGTTATTAGGTATAATCCACACCACCACCCTGCGAATAAATAAAGTAGGTAAGCACTGCCTGGATGCATGTTTTGTCCGATGCTAAGCAGGGTGAGGGGTATAAAGGAGGCTGAACAAGGTAGTCTTCTCCAGTTACCAGCTAAGTGAGGAAAAACATTGGAAACCACCCAGGGATGGTACCAAGTCAGTACTCAAAGCCAAGATTACAGGCTACTGATCATAAACAGTGCAGGAATACAAAGAGGAGCTAGAAGTATTTGGAGTAAATAGGGAAGACTCTATGAAGGGGATGGGGCTCCAACTAGTTCTCAGGGCAATTGTAATCTGTTTTAACTGAGGACTGGATAGGAAAAGGCTGGTGACTCCTGGTTTTTAATAAGGCACAGGTTACCATAGGAGGCTAAGTTACATAATAATTGGAACACATAAGCTAAGTACAAAATGATGATGGGTCGAGACTACCTGACTGAGATCTGGTTGTGTTAACTCTTTGACTTGACTCTAGATGTTGGAGAGCCAAAATTGTAGGTTGACTGAAAGGGGGGGAGAGATTATCCAAGAATTCAGCAGAAGGAAACAATAACGTATCAGGGATGAAAGCTCTTCATCAGAGTATCAGCAATCAGAATAGACACTTGAAACCAAAAACATACAGTTCAAGAAGCTGACAAAATATGGAGGGTGGTGAGAAAAAGATAAATCAAAGACCACTCCAAGCCTTTGGGTATTTAAGACCGGAAGAATGATTATCCCACTGAATAAGTGGAGACGCTGCAAGAAGAAAGATTATGAAATCAGCTTTAGACATGTTGAATCTGACGTATGAGCTAAGAGTAGGTTTTCTCTAAGAAGCTCAAAATTCAAAACTGAAGCACAGATGTACAGTACAGGCTTAAAGATGCAGATGGACAAGACATGATAAATCTCCTAAAAGGAAACATAGGCAAAACATTATCTGACATAAATCTTAGCAACATTCTCCTAGGGTAATCTACCAAGGCAATGGAAATAAGAGAAAAAATAAACAAAAGGGACGTAATTAAACTCATAAATTTCTTCACAACAAAGACAACCATAAGTAAAACAAAAGTAAACAACAACCTACGAATGGGAGAAAATATTTGCAAATTATACGACTAACAAAGGCTTAATTTTCAGAATATATAAACAGCTCATACAACTTAATAACAAAAAAAACAAACAGCTCAATCCTAAAATAGGCAGAAGACCTAAACAAGCATTTCTCCAATGAAGACACAATTGACCAATAGGCACAGGAAAAAATGCTCGATATCACTAATAAACCGAGGAATTCAAATCAAAACTACAATGAAGAATCAGCTCACACTAGTCAGAATGGCCATCGCTCAGAAGTTCATGAATGATAAATGCTAGAGAGGCTGTAGAGGGAAGGGTACCCTCTTACACTGCTGGTAGAAATCTAGTTTGGTGTAGTCATTATGGAAAGCATGGAAATCCCTGATAAAACTAAAAGTAGACTTACCCTATGACCCAGCAATTCCACATCTGTGTACATAACTGGAAATAACTCCAATGTGAAAAGATACCTGCTCACCAGTATTCACAGCACCACTGTATACAATAGCCGAGACATGGAGGCAAGTTAAATGTAGTAACAGATGACTGGGTAAAGAAGTTGCTGCATATTTATACACTGGAATACTACTCTATCATGAATAGGACAAAATAAAACCATTTGCAGCAACATGGATGGAGCTAGAGATGGTCATTCTAAGTGAAATCAGCCAGAAACAGAAAAATACCAAATGATACAACTCATATGTGCAATCTAAAAAAAGAGAGAAAAAGACAATGTAAACTCATCTGCAGAACAGAAACAGACTTGCAGACTTAGTAAACAATCTTAAGGTTACTAGGGAAAGGGGAGTTCGAGATTTACAAATGTTAGCCACTACATATAAAAAGAGATTTTAAATAAAGTTTCTTCTATATAGCACAGAAACCTATGTTCATTATCCAGCAATAACCTATAATGAAAAAGCCGATACAGCCACCAACTGAGGAAGCAAGAGAAGAAAGGAGAGTTAGTTACGATGGGCTAGAGCCCACTTCTAAAATTCTTTTCAGCCACTGATGCTGCCCCGAGTACACTGAGCCTTCCTCCCAGGGACAGGCTGACATGACATGTGTCCTGCAAACCTGGGGCAGCAGAGGCCGTCCACAGGTCTGGCCCTGGGGGAGATGGGAGCAAGTCCACCTGCTTCCCTTGGGGCAGCATCCCTCCCCGCAGCCTCCGCCACCTGACTGCACCGCGCCTGCCTCTCAGGAAACCACTGGCTTGAAAACAAGTGATCCACGAACCTGGGGCAGCGGCAGGGAGATGGGCAGCGACCTGGCAAGCTGCCCCCATCTTCCCCACGGCCTGTCAAGGGCTCGGCCTCTGCTGCTCCAGGCACGGTCCCCAGGTCAGCCTGCTCCCGGGAAGAGGGCGCGGTGTGGTCGAAGGGAGTGGCGGGTTATGGAGTCTGACCATGGGGGCCCGTGGATTTGCTTCAAACTCCCCAGCGCATGGCCTGAGCTTGGCCTCTGCTGCCTCAGGTTCGTGGAACTCAGGTTACAGGTCAGCCTGCTCCTGGAAGGCGGGTGCTGTGCTGTCAGGGAAAGGTGGCGGCTGCTATGGCGGGATTGGGGCTGCCCTATGAGAGCGCGGGGTTTGCGACCATTTCCCGCTGCCGCTGCAGCCATCCCAGCACACTGATCACACCGAGCCCATCTCCCAGGAGCAGACTGACCTGTAACCTGAGTCCCACGAACCTGGGTCTTTAGAGGCCGCCCCCAAGGTCAGGCCGCGGGTTAAGATGGGAGCAAATCCAGGGGCTCTCATGGGGCAGCCCCCATTCCATCCGAGGACCCGCGACCGCACCGCACCCGCCTCCCAGGAGCAGGCCATGATCTGAGGGCCAATAGGAGATGCTCGGGAGCCGTCCGGCGCCCTCCCACCTCCCGGGGCTGTACCTGATCTCCTAAACCCGGGTTTAAGCTGCGGCACAAACGCGAGGTCCAGGAACTACTAATAGCGGGGTTACCACGAACCACAGCGGCGGCTGGGACCCGCCTCAGGGTCCTAACGGGACGCGCAGCCGGGACCTCACCTCCGCACCCCTCCCTGGGCGTCTCTTCAGCCGCACAGCCCAGGCATCACCCGCCGGCTCCCCGAGCAGCGCGCCCCCACCAGCGCCCTCTTAACTGTCCGGCAGCGGCAGCCGAGCCGCGGGCAAGTGGCGGCCCAGGCCCCAGGCTGTGTTCCTCTTCCAGGAGCTGGTCCAGGAGCAACCGGCTGCCGCCAGCTTCCACGCGCTCTGGGTGGGTTCCGGCGTCCGCGCGTCTGTCCGTCTGCGCGTAAGCGCCCCTCCTCCTCCCGCCCGCAGCGCAAACTGCTCGGGTGGGTCTCCTGCTTTACCGGCCCTGGCCGCTGGGGCCGGGAGGAGCCAGGTGGGGCCCCTCCTGCTTGTCCCGCCGGGTCTCCATCTCCAGAGCCTTCACCCAGCCACTGACTGGGTCCTGGCACTGAACTAGAACCACGACTGCCCTGGGCCAGGCCACACCCCGCCAGCCCCACTTCCCCTGCACACCTTTTCCTCCCTGTTACTACCTTCCCACCCCTGGCCAGGCCCAGTCTCCCACCAGACCTTGAAGACACTGCTCCTTCTCCTCACACCGAGGTCCCTGCCCTGACACTCCATCCTGCTAGGTCCTAACCTATGGCCCCTACACCCACAAGCTTACCCCTCATATCTCAGCACAGGACACCCAACATCCTGAAATTGTCCCCCTCACCTCGCAACCAGGTCAGTTCCAATCTGATCGGGCCCCACACCTCTCAACCTGTACCCCCTCACCATGGGATCCCCTTCATTCTGAGTGCACCCCTACCCTGAGCTCACTCACCCTGTGGTTGAGGTGGGGAAATCCGTGCTCCAGTAATGATTACTACTGCCACCAGTGGGGGATCCAGCCTAGTGTGCACATTCATAGTTAATGTCTGAGGCTACAGGGTGAGGCAGGCTGGGCTGAAGGTGGTTCCAATTCCCGCCTTGGCACCCTGATTCCCACAGCCTTTGCCTCAACTGACCTGATGGGTCAGGTTGATCCCAGGCTGCCAGGCACTGGCCTTGGGATTTGGGTGGTTGATGGTACTGATGGTGATCTGGACCCCTAAGGCGGAGGCATTGGGCACGCGGACCTTTGGGGTGGGGGAGTTCAGAGTTTGCACTTGAGCCCAGGGGTAGACAGCAGATGGTGGGCTGTGTGCATGGGGCTGTGTGCATGGCCTGGTCTCAGCCCAGGTGGGTGCAGGGACCTTGTTCATTCACACCAGGCCAGAGGGAAGAGGGAAGGAAGCTGTCAAGGCATCAAAGTGAGGAAGCCAAAGTTTTAGAGCAAAGTAGGAAGGTGCACTGGCCAGGCCACCATGAATCTCACCGCGACGCTGGTCCCTTGCATCAGGGGAGACTGGCAGTTGACTGGCCAATGAGACATCCCCTGCTGTGGTATAGTTTACAGGCAATTGAAGGGATTTTGAGAGGTAATTTTAATCCAATAATTGTCACTTTCTCTGCAGTAGATTTGGTCCAAAGTCATGGTGAATCTGGCAGGGATCCTGCCTGAACTCCAGCCTTGAACAGTGGAGGACCCACCCAGGAATCATCCACTTAGCTCTGACCAAAAGTCACTGTAATAGAGAAGAACAAATCTGACTCCATATTGGATCTGTTCCTTTTCCTTTAACACTCTGCCGTGTTTTCTAGGCTTAGACTTGCTAGTTATGCACCTTTTGTAAAACAATGTTGCCTTTAGCCTGAAATAAACAGGAGAGCCTATTCCCAAAACTCTGAGCTTTAAGGATATAAATACTTTGCACTCCTATAAAGATAACAAGTGGCAGAATAGAAAAAGTTTGTTTTGTTGCAGGTTTTGCAGAAACACCATGATCTGACCCACGTGGACAGCTGCAAAGGATTCCAAGAACAAAGAATTTCTACACCAACAAGTTTGCAACAACCAACCACAGCCCCTCCCCTTTTTAGTAGAAAAGGAGCCTGAAGTTGACATGGGGAAGATGGTTCTCCAAGATATTAGTCCGCCATTATCTTGGTTTGCAGCTGTTTACGTAGACCAGGTCATAGTGCCTCTGTAAATCCTCTAACAAAACAAAAGTAGTTTTCTATTCTACAACCTGTTGTCTTTATACAAGTGCAAAAGTGTTAATATCCTTAAAGATCAGAGCCTTGAAAGTAGGCTCTCCTATATATTTAAGGCTAAAGGCAACATTGTTTTACAAAAGGTGCAGAGCTAGTAAAACTAAGCCTAGAAAAGAGGGCAAAGGGTTAAAGCCAAAAGGACAGATCTTCTATGGAGTCAGATTTTTTTCTTTTCTATTATACTATATTCTATTTTTGTTTTAAGTATATAAGAATAAAGTTTAGCCTTTTCCCATTTTAAATTGTGCAACTTTAAGGAGCATTAATTGCATTCACAGTGCTGTGAGACCAACACCACTGGTTTCAGACTCTTTCCTTCGTCAAAGTAAAATCCTGTATACAAAGTGCACCCCACGTCCTACGTCCCCCAGCCCATGACAAGCCCTAATCCCCTTTCTCTCTCTATGTCTTTACCTATCCTGGAGGTTCCCTATCAATGGAATCATATAAAAGTTGGCTTTTTTTTTTTGTTTGTCTGCCCACATATCTTAAGTAGGGATGGGTGAAATTTTAGCTTGTTTGTTTTCACGTGAATTAGCATTTTTGTATTTTGAGAGGAAAGTCCAGATGGATTAAAGATGAGACGTACCATATGAAGCCCTTTTAGTAACTCTGTGTATAATCTCGGGGTAGGCACTGCTGTTCTAAGTGTGAAATCAGAGCCAGAAGGGAGATGCTTAGCTCTTCTTGTGGCAAAATAAAACCAAACAAAAGCAGAAAACAAAGGCCAAGAAAGACAGCTGGAAAGACAAACCACAGCCTGGAAAAACCTTTCCTCATGACCCAAGGTCGGAGAAAAGCTTCACATCCCTGTGGTCCAAAACCCTCTTAAAGCCCAGTGTTCTGAAAAGAAACAAAACACACAGAGTCAGTTCCAACGAGAGGCGGTACATGTGGCCAGTGTCTGCTAGAGATGCTCGAACTCTCAGGTGAGGACACAGGTAGAAAGACAGACTGCAGAGACAGCATTGGCCACCATCACCCTGGCAGGTCTTTAGCCCGTTGACAACCAGCCCTGGTGACAACGTGAGCAGGCAGAGGCCCCAGGAGGTACTCTGGAAGGAAGAGCAAATGGACGCTCCTCTCCAGCAGAACAAGGTGCAGGATACATCAAAATTCCACAGGTGCATTCCTTCCCTAGCAGTGCTGAGCCTTAGAGAAGATCCCTCCAAAGTGCTTACACAATTTTCAAAGATAATGTTTCTTCAGTAACATGAATTCAAAATAATATGTCATCAAGGGATTTTCAGAAGTGACCTGCCCAGGACCCGAACAATACACACACATAAATACACACATATACACATAAATATATACACACATACATACAGGAAAAGAGACAGACAGACTGAAACACAGAGAAGCAGGGGGAGACAGAGAAACAGACAGAGAGGCAAGTCAGAGAGAGAGGCACTGAGAGACAGAGACAGAGAGAAGGAACACTGGAGCTGGTAATGAGTGGAACTCACATACATTTTCACAAGTAAGTCTACGTGTCAGAACCTGGTCCCAAAGTCCATCCACCCTCCAGGTGAGGGTGTGGGGATCACTCAAGGGTGTGGGAACAGAAGGCAAAAAATAGGAAGCCATTGACGGGCAGCCGAGGGCAGCACAGAGGCCGAGATGGGACACTGGGCCTGTATGTCAACATGACAGAATGACCTAGGAGGTTGTATTCCAGAGCCGACTATGTCAGAGTTGCATTTAATTTCAGTCTCACGACTGGGAGTGGGGAAGCAAGCAGCAAGGAAAGTGACTTTCTCCAGACACCAGGGGAGACCCCGGCCTGTGTGGCATGTGCTCTGCGCTCCGCCAGCCCTCTGTGGGGTCCTTCCTTTGCTGAGTCTGTGCACGAGCTCCCTTTGATGCCAGCCCGTGGGGGTGGCAGATGCAGTAAGTGTTTCTAGGTCTAGAGACAGGATGGCTTCTCTAGGAAGCAGGGGCCAGAATGATCCCCACTGTGCCGATGGGGGATTGGGGAGACCCTGAGAGTCACGTGGCTTGTCTAGGATGATAACACTGCTGAGTAGGGGGAGCCATGTCTGAACCCAGCTGTGTCTTCAGAGCTGCGGCACTGGTTGCATCCAGGCCTCCCCAGGGCTATGGAGGGGCTGAGTTGGTGTCACTGTGTGTGGACATGACATGGAGAGAGAAATGAGAGATTGGCAGCCCAGAAAGGCCCTTGAGGAGCTTTGTGTCAGGAGGAAGCTTGGATAAGTGGATCCCAGGAAGTGACCTCACTTCCCTGGCAATAGAGCCCAACAAAACTTGGAACCGAAGTCACCAGGCACCCACTCAGTAGAGAAGTCCCTACTCAGCTCACCTGGTTGGAGACAGAGGCATGTTCTGCTGCAACCCAATATCCCGAGGCCGCAGCCCCCGGAAAGCCCGCAGCAAGGGTCTCTACCAATGCTGCCGGCACTGGGTCAGGTCTCACCCAAGGCACCTCTGGCCTTTTGGCAAGAGAGACCCAAAGGTAACACAGGGAGGCCCAGGGCAGGCCCGCCCAAGCTGGGCCACCACTCAGATCCCACCCAGGTAGTCACACGGCCCCGTCCTGGCTGGTGGAGGTGGAGCAGTCATGTTGGGGATGGGTTTCTGCCTCCAGAAAGAGCAGGACAGAGGCCTGGGGGGCCCGGTCACATAGACAGCCCAGGACAAAGCTGGCTGGCTGGGATGTGGAGAGCCGGGGAAGGGTCCTGCCGCCCGAGGTGGAGCCCATGCTCTCTGGGTATGTATTTTCCCTCCCGGATGTCTGAGCTGAACAAGGTTCTGGTCTGATCTAGCAGCAGAGGGTAGAGTCGACAGAATCAGGAGTGTTCCTGGTCGGGAAGGACTCTGAGACTTCCATGCTGGGTCAGCTGCTGGTCACTATCATTGCAGAGCCAGATACCACATATTGAACAGAAGCTGATGAATAAGAACACCAACGCCCCCTCCCCAAGTGAAGGGCTGGTGTGCCACTCTTCTGAGGGCCAGCGCAGACTCCTGGTGGGTCTGGATATGGAGCGGTCCCCACCAAAATGGCCCACAAATCAGTGGGGCAGGCCTCCGACCAAGACATCACCCAGGGCTCTCCCAGGGACCTACCCGGGGCTGACGGGTAGCTCAGCACACCCGGGTCTGACCTGGAACACCATGCCCACCTCGCTGCAAGTCAGGTGGAGGACCAGGAGCCCCTGAAGCAGAGACCAAAGGTCAGAAAGGCAGGACTGGTGTATGAGTGTAGGTGAGGGAGGGGCGAGGGCTGGGCCACACAGGGAAGTGTCCCTAGAGGCTACTGTTGGGACCAGAAAAAAGAATGGCCTCAGACCACCTGTCTGGAAAAATTCAGTCACAGAACACATCCTGTGGGCACTTTCTGGGTGGGAGTTGTCTGGAAAGCTCTGGGAAGTTTTCTGTCCTTGAAGAGGCACATGGAAAGGGAGGTAGGTGCGTAAATTTTTCCTCTTTCACAACATGAGCTCTTCCACAAGACTTAATACTGTCTCCACATCCAATAGTTACAGAGGAGGCAGGGGCAAGGGAAGATGTCAGAGGCCAGAAAAAGACGATCTGGATCCAGCAGGAGACACCGAGCTCCCTCCTGCCTCTCCTGCAGCTCCTCCTGAACCTTAATCTGCAGCTGAACTGCTGGGTAACGGAGAACCAGTTCAGGAAACACCACCACTTGGGGCAGAGCCACCTCTGCACCCACCCACAACTTCTTCTCCAAAATGATCTCCAAAATCCCATCATCAGTCCCCTCCCCCTCTCAAACTTCACGTCACTTCCGCTGGAGATGTTTTTGTTTCATTTTCTTTAGTTTCCTTTGCTTCTTTCACATGATTTATGACATCCTTTATTTTTCTTTTCAGAGTTTCATGTAATAAAATATAGACTTTTCCCCTTTTAAATTGTGCAATTCAGGAGCATTAGGGGCATTCACAATGTTGTGCGACCATCACTACCATCTAGTTTCACACTATTTCTTCCCTCAAAGTGAAACCTTGGATCCAGAGCACGCACTCCCCTTCCTCCTCACCCAGCCCCTGACAAACCCAAGTCCTCTTTCTCTTTGCGTGTCTTTACCTCTACTGGTTGTTCCATGCCAATGAAATTTTAAAAAAGGGTTTTTTCCTCCCTGCCCACATGTTTTAAGCTGGGGCTGAGGACTTTTGTTTGTTTTCACTTGAAACAGCATTTTTATTATTTTCAAGGGTTATCCAGGGGGATTAAAGATGTGATGCACAAAATGAAGCCCTTTTGGTAACTCTGTGCATAATCTCAGGGTAGACACTGCTGTTCCCCCTGTGACACCACAGCCAGAAGACACAAGGGAGATGCTTAGCTCTTCCTGTGGCAAAAACAAAACCAAACGAATCAAAAAAATTAGTAAAAGCCCAGAAAAATTGCTTGGAAGACAAACCACAACCTGGAAAATGCATTCCTCATAACGCAAGGTTGGAGAAATTTTTCCCATCCCTGTAGTCCAAAATCCTTTCGAAACCCAGTGTTCTAAACAGTAACAGAACACGCATGGGCAGTTCCAATGAGAGGCAATGCAGGTGGCCAGTGTGTGTTAGAGATGCTTGACCTCTCAGGTGAGAACAGAGGCAGACGGAAACACTGCAGAGACAGCATTGGTCACCATCACACTGGCGGTTCTTTAGTCAGGTGACAACCAGCCCTGGTGACAATGTAAGCAGGCAGAGGCTCCAGCAGATCCCCTGGAGGGAAGAGTGAAGGGACGCTCCTCTTCAGGAGAACAGGGTGCAGGACGCATCAAAGGGCGACAGATGCATCTCTTCCTCAGAAGATCTGATACTTACAGTTCATCCCGCTAAAATCCTTACACACATATTCAAAGATGCCTTTTCAAGGGTGTTCATCACAGCACTGGTTGAAACAGTCGGAATTAAAGCAACAATAATATTGATGGAGAGGGGATGGGGTCCATTCGTTCTGGTTCATGTGGATGAATGAATGCTGTTCAGTTGGAAAAGTGGGTGCCTGGTCTCAACCCAATGTCAAGGGAGGCCTCAGGGTGGAAGTATGCAGACCCACTCTCTGCATCCAGGGTCCCATCTGCACGACCACATGTGTGTGAAATCAGTATAGATGGAAATTGATCTGATTGTGAGTGTGTGAGAGACAGAGATGGAGAGAGACATACTGAGAGACACAGAGACTGAGACATAAGCACCAAATCATTCATGACAGACACCGCTGTGGGTGGGAATTACAAATCACTTCTTTTTTAGGCAATATTTCAATTTTTTGTACTGTGTCTGTATTACTCTACTAATTCTAAAAGGATTAAAATCCTATGTTAATGTGACCCATTCATTACTCATCTATGGAGTAATTAAAGTACATTAATCCTATTTTTAAAAGAATTTAAAGCCTTCTCAGGACTCAGTTCCATTTCAGCTCAGTGGAAGCAGAGGTTCTCCAGGAGGTCGTGTCTCTTCTGAATCAGCATCCAATACAGGTGAGCAAGAAGTACCCGACTTGGACACTGAAGACTACAATAGATGAGAGAGTCTGTTGAGAGAAATTAAGACCTAAATTCAAAGAGAATAATCCCATATTCATGGAGCAGAAGGCTTCATTCTACTAAGTTGACAAAGGTCCATGAATAGATCTAAGGATTCAAAGAATGCCTACCCAAATCCCAGGTGGTATTTTGCAGGAATTGACAATCAATCTAAAATTCACGTGGAAAATCCAGGGGGTCAGAATACATGAGTGAATCTTGAAAAAGAAGAACAAAGTTCGAGGAATGGAAAGTCAGATGGAACCCACGGTTAATACAAAACCTCTTTAAGCTGAAAATAACTGAGATTCAAAAGATGCAGAAGAAAACCTGTCATGGAAGCCAATTCTCTCCTTTCCCTTTTCCCTATTAAGTTAGGTTGATAAAAAAGCCTTTAACTTTCACCATTTAACATGGTAGGTACTTTTCTGGTTGGCTCCTGCGTGTGTATAAATAAAACGTTTCTCTCGTTCATCTCCTCTTTACTTCTGTGGGCTCTTTGGGAGGGACTCTGGATTATGGGGACCTGCTCTTTTCTCACCTTCTTTAGTGACATCTTTTGCCCATGGTGAAGTTCTTAAAAAAAAGAAAAGTCTCATTGGTTTTGGGTCAGATTTGGAACATGTATACCTTTGGAGACCCCCTGGAGGAACAAGGGGGTTCAATACTGCCTGGAGAATTCACTTGTCAAAATGCCTAACAAGACGCTATTTGCAAGGTTTTTTTTTTTTTTAAAGATTCTTACCCTAAAACAAATCCCCTATCTAAACCTCTTGGATGATCAAATATAAAGAAAAAAGGAGAATCATGTCTGGCCTAAGAACACTTGCTTAACAAAACAGAAGGACAGAATCAGTTTCAGAGCAAAAATTAAAATGCATTTATACCATCAACCCTCCCACCCTTTTGTACACTGTCCTCATGTAATCTGCCAGATGGCCCCCTGGAGAAGGCCCTTTGCCCAGAACTCGTGCTCATTTTCAGAGCTCGGCCAAGCGGGAGGTTGGTCCCCAGGGCCTGAGAGGGGCTATGTGTGAAATCTTCTCTGCTGAGACCCAGTGGGCTGAAGGGAACTGTGTTCTCTGAGGGAGAGAGAGCACACCGAGCCTCTGTGGAGGCATCTCTGAGATCCTCCCAAAGGCACACCTCTAACTCTGGACACGGGAATTTTTGATTAGCATCTTAGTTGGAAATCTCCTCCTGGATAGAAAGAAGCAGATTCAAGATGTTGCAATTGGATGGGCAGGTCGGCCTCTCGAATTAGTCGATGAGGAGGACACGCAATTCTCTGCAGTAGTAGGAACACCCATCCCTGCTCGGCTGACGTCATGTACAGAGAAACAGACGCGACTCTAGGGGGAATTCAAAACCCACCAACCTTTCTTACCGACGTCAACATCCCCACTTTATTCTCCTGTCAGGTCTCTGCACAAAAACTGTGGCTCATCCCCAAATATCACATACCCATCACCCTGTACCACTCTGTGTCTGTGTCCAACTCGAGCATTAAGGCCTGTGACCGTTACTGTTAATTCGTGTCCCCCTTTCTGCCCGTCTCCCGCCATCATCCCAGTCCAACCTCGGTGTCTCTCTCCAGGTCAGCAGTACTCTTCCCACTGGCTTCCCATCAGCTTACCTTGCCCTGCTTCCATTGCTTATTCCCCATACGTTACCCACAACGGTCTTATTAAAGTATGAATCAGATCAAGTTGTTCCGCATTGCAAAATACTTTTGTGATTTTCCATTGTATTCAGAAGGATATCCAGAGTCCCTACCAAGGCCCTATGTGATCCGGGCCCTCACCGATCTCTGCAGCCTCAGCTCTCACCGTTCTGCTCCAGCCCATCTTCACCGCCCCGATGGTCCCCACCAGGACAGCTGCGTTTCTAACTCCAAGTCTAGTACTTACACTTCTTCCGGCCTGGGAGGCTTTTCTTGTCTGTTACATACGTGGCTTATTCTTTTGCTTTATTCAGGACTTTGTTCAAATTATTTACCCTCAGAGAGGACTTATCTGACCAGATTATTTAGAATAGCATGCACATATTTCCTATTCAAACATTTTCCCTCCTAAAATGCTTTGTGTTTCTTTGTGGCAATTATTAGTACCTGGTAGTACATCATATATTTATTTGCTTACTGGTTTACTGTCTGTCTTTCTTACTATACCTATATTCATGGAACCACAAATAACTGTTTTAACCAGTAACTTTCAAACCACCTTTAAATGAATTCTTTTATAAGATGAGAATTTCAGAGGCTTCCACGGGTTGCTTAGGGGAAAAAAGAAAAAGGATTCAGGTTGAAATAATTTATTAAGGACCTGAGAGTTGTTTATTTATTTTATACATAGTAGTGTGTACCTGTTAATCCCAAACTCCTAATCTAGCAAAAGACCTAGCTGACTACTATTTTTAAAGGAACTTTTTTTCTTTTTAAACTGGGGTTGTTTGAGATCTCTTTTCTTCTTCATTATTTTTCTTTTTTTTAAGATTTTTTCTTATTATTTTTTTACATTGAGGTTCCGCAAATTGAATCCAGCATGTACTCTACCCCTTGAACTATACCATCCCCTCCAAAGACAATTATTTTTATACTTTGACAATACCATATTGAATTAAGATTTTTGTTCCATTTTCCCTTCATAGAGTTTATAACTGAGGGAGAGAGTCAGAGGAAGCCCTGGGCCAACCCTTCCTTCTCAGCGGGTCACTACACAGCAGAGGAGCTTGGCTGTCTCCAGGCCCAGCTCACCTTTCTGCTCTGAGGGCCGACTCAGGCCACTTCTCTTAAAAGCGGCGTGTTAGAAGCAGCAGAAAGCCAACTAGCGAGCAACAATGACAAAACTGACCCACCTGCAGTTGGACATCATCTGCTCTGAAACGAACCTCTTAAATTTCTTCTTATTAGTGGATGGTTTTCAAAAATATTCCCAAGGAGATGAATCTCACTCCATTTTTCTGGATTTCTTGGGCCTTCTATGACTTTAACTGCAGGCTTCATTTTCTGCACAACATCTGCAGGGAAGCCAGGCAGAAAACGTGAACAGACCCTGCAGGCCGCGGCTGAGGCCTCCCGTCAAACATCCTTGTTGTGCAGAGCCTACGTTCATGGGACCAGTTTCATTACTGCTGTAATTAGTTCTTGTCCAAGTGTCCCACCGGAAATGTTTCTAGATAGAACGTGGCCTGACGCAGATGAGCAGTGGGGATGTGGGGTGCAGATGACACACAGACTGGAAGGAGAAAAGGGAAATGTTTATTCAGGCTTCAGTTTGGATGATTTCTGATTTTTATATGGACATTAAACTTGGTCAGGCTGAAGCACCATTTGCTCTAAGACGGGGTGATGTACACGTATCCCTACAACTTCAAAAAATATGTTGAAGCTGGGCGTAACAGCCTAGGGGACAGACAGCTTTGAGTGACACCTCCGTTCCAGGATGCCTATGATCTAGGGCTCACAAAGAGGAAAAGAATACACATATTTTGCCTCTGTAGTTCTATGTGAAATTATTTTGACCCTTGCCGGATGGTGTAAGATCAGAGAGCATGTAGTCTTTCGTACATCGCAAAGACGACAAGTCTTCTTGATGAGTCAGCAGACTGTTTCCGATGGCCCGGGGTCTATGTCAGACATTAGCTGTCTAGACAAATACCACACAGCCCCCCATCCCTCAAGGAGATCACAGTGTGTCGTGGAAGGGAAAAATTTAAATAGGTTTTCAAAACAATTTGGTAAGAGTCACTTTGCATCATATATACTATATGTTCAGAGGGGCTCTTGCACTGCCTGGGGCTGTGTTCTAGAAGGTAGGGAAGGTGTCAGAGAGGAAATGCTTTCTGCACTGACATCTGACGGATTCCAGCAAATCTCTAGACCAGGAGAGTGCGTGGTGGGGGCGGGATTCTCAGCAGCTTGCGTGTCTTGTGCAGACCCCTGGTCATGTCTAAGAGCACTTTGCACTTAGGGAAGGAAGGTCAGTGAGGCTAGAGGCTGTGAGGAACTAACGGAAGCTGAGGCTGAAAAAAAGCAGCAACGAGGTGATGAGAAGGTGTGACGTTAAATCAGAGAGCGTGGACTTCCTCACACACGCAGCGTGGAATTCTTTGCGGTTTTAAGGAGGAGAGTGACACAGATTAGTCATTAAAAGTGAGCAAAGTGGATTGTTCACTCTAAAGTACAGCACTGGGGAGACTAGAAAGGGGTGGGAATTAATGCAGTGGGGAGCGAGGAGCAGGGACTTAGTTGGGGGACATTAAGGAAGAGAATTGTAGTACTGACGGGGGTGAGGGAGTGGAAAAGTAAAGGAAAACTCCCAGATGTTTGGCACAGAAAAGAGATGGGACAGTGATGCCATTGTTTGAAAAAGTAAAACTAGTTCTGGGCGAGTGTAAATCCAGACAAACAGAGCTTGAGATTTTTATGTGCTAACCAAATGTGAATGTCTACTTGTCAATTAGAAATATATTTCTGGGACTGAACTGAGATGTCCATGCTGGAAAAGATTTGACAGTTAATCAGTGGACAGAGAGCAGTTGAAGCCATGGGAATAAATGCCACCCACTGACAGTTTACCAAAGAAAAGGGAAGGAGGGCACTTCTGGTTCAGAAAATATGGCAGACCAGAATCTTGAAGACCCACTCACTTAAGACACATAAAAACGTAGGACAAAATGCTGCCAGTGTTTTCCTGTTTTTTTTTTAAGGGCACGTTTATTGTGGTATGATACCTGTACAATAAAATACACATATTTCACATGTACTACTTGGTGAATTTGATAAATGTCTACACCCAGAAAACCATAACCACGATCAAGATAGCTAACATTTCCATCACTCCCCAAGAGGGGCACTTTTCGAATCCCCATATTTATCCCTTCCCATCCCCTTCTCTCCCTGTGAACCGTAAGTTTGTTTCTCTATGTCTGTGGGTCTGTTTATCTTCTGTATTTAAGTTCATATGTTTCTTTTTTTGATTCCACATATAAGTGATATCATATGGCATTTTTCTCTTTTTCTGGTTTACTTCACTTAGAATGACTATCTCTACGTCCATCCATGTTGCTGCAAATGACATTATTTGTTTTTTCATGGCTGAGTAGTATTCCATTGTATAAATATACTACTACTTCTTTATCCAGTCACCTGTCAATGGACATTTGGGTTGTTGCCATGTCCTGGCTATTATAAATACTGCTGCTGTGAGCATTGAGGTGCATGTGACTTTTTGAATTAGAGTTTTCTTCTGACATATGCCCGGGAATGGGAAGGCTGGATCATGAGTTAAGTCCATTTTCAGTTTTTAAAGGAACCTCCACACTGACTTCTCTAGTGACAATGCAGCCCATCTTGTGAAAGCAGAGCCATGCTCAGAAAGTAATGGGTATTTCTAAGGGCCAGACATGAAGTGCAGTGAGTGTGGCCTGTTCAAGAATCAGAGGGCAGTCTGCCAGGGCTGGAGGAGAGTGACAAGGGAAGTGTGGTACAGGTAGGGGTCAGACCATGTGGGGACATGGCAGGCTGGGATAAGGAGCCTGGACTTCCAGTAATCCCTTGGTAACCATGGGGCACTGGTTCCAGGACTCACCCTGAAGTCAACATCCATGGATGCTGACGCCTCTTGTATAAAATGACATAGGACTTGCATGGGACTCATGTACATCCCCCCATCTACTTTTATACATATATACAAACTTTTTTTATTGAGTTATAGTCATTTTGCAAAGTTGTATCAAATTCCAGCATACAGCACAAGTTTTCAGTTATACATGAGTATACACATATATTTGTTGTCACTTTCTCTTTCACTGTGTCCTCCTGTGTACTTTAAGTTATCTCTAGATTACTCATGGTATCTAATACAACATGAATGTTATGTAAGTAGTTGCCAGTGTATGGCAAATTCAAGTGTTGCTTTTTGAAACTTTCTGTTTTTTCAACAATATTTTCAATCCACCGTTAGTTGAATCTGCTGGATAGGGAGGCCCTAGATATGGAGAATCCCCAAGCTCCTCCTTCCCACATCCTATATTTTCACTGCAAACACTGAAGGGGTCCAAACATAGAAGAGACCCATCTACCTGCTGGAAACCCTGAGGAATTCCGTCAGCGTATGTAGAGCAGGAGAGAAGGTTTAGGGCCAACTAGTGGGAAAGGAGGGCCTGCCTGG
This sequence comes from Vicugna pacos, assembly GCF_048564905.1. Taxonomy (NCBI): domain Eukaryota; kingdom Metazoa; phylum Chordata; class Mammalia; order Artiodactyla; family Camelidae; genus Vicugna; species Vicugna pacos. The sequence goes on from NC_132997.1 coordinate 1,004,198, forward strand.
AGAGGATGGAGGAAGGACAGTAGTGGAAGCCATCACGTACTCTTACTGGAACTAGCTGACAGCAGTGAGGGACGCCAAGGAACTGGGTACACGTCACGTGTGGGGCGATCCTGGCCACCAGGTGCAGGGTTCACATAACTGGGACCCAGTTTGCAAGATCAAAATAACAAGGAGGCAAAGGGGCTGCCTCAGTCCCAGGATCCTGACAATGGCCACAGCGACGTGACCCCAGCTAATGCGGTTCCCCTAGTAAGCCAGAAAAACGAAACTCTGAGCCAAGATATTGCAGATTCCACTGCAGCCACATGGATAACTAGATCTCTAACCTGACAAAATGTAACCACCAGAAACAGGAATCTTTCCTTTTCTCTTCCTTTGGAACTTTGGACAGGGAGTCACAAATCTTTGACGGGAACCACCTATAAACCAATAGAGAGCTCACTTTTTCAGGAATAAGCATGGAGAAAAAGAGTGGGGTGATGGTTTAAAGCAGAAGTCAAAGTTGAAGCCCATCTGAGAAATGGTAAAAACATGTTTCTCAATGAATTCGAGTTATGGCAAAAAGAAGGAGGAAGGTTAAGGAAATCTCTATTAATATCCATTCACCATAAAAGACTAGCCAGCCATAAAAAGACAACACCTTAAATTAATATATTTTTTTTTTTGGTGATGAAAAACAATGCCTTAATTTAAAACAAGGCTTGGGCCATCAACAACACTCTGAGAATTGTTGACGAGGAGAACATAAATCTGCATATAGATATGTAAGTGTTCCAAGTCCACCACTCAAAAACAATTAGTCAATCATGTGTCCAGTTGATTGGGAAATCCCAATAAGTAAATAACTCAAAAGTGGGAAAGACATGGGATTAAATAGTGGTAGTGAGCAATGAAATCCAAGATGTATATACCTATATTTTCTTTGTTAATGTAACAAACTTAAAGCAACTGTCTAAAAAGTAGTAACTGGAGCACACAAACACACACACACACAATTTAGAACAACAGAGAGGTAAAATATGCTAAATTTATCATTATTGAGGAACAGGATCTAATAGATTATTTCATTTTTGAGACTCTTATAGGAATACTGGTCCAATTGCATAAAAATTTATGAACTTAGAGATGATTTATAAAGATTTAGAGAGAATTTTCTTTAAGAGGCAATATGCTTCCAAATCACTGAAGAGAAAATTAACAATAAAAAAATTAATTAATCTAGGTAATATGGAGTAACACTGACCATATTTACCACCCTAAAATAAACCACAAAATGGATAAAATATATGAAGCAATGATTTTTAAGACACGTGGAAACGATCATCCACTAGGACCTTGCCTTGCCACCTCGATACCAAGGCTCCTAGGCCTCCTACTGCCATCACAAAGGATGTCCACCAGGAGGCGACATTTCCTTCCTCTGCTCCTACTGCAGAGCCAGTCCTGAGCAGTCCTTTTCCAGGTGTTGGCAGGCAGCTCCCAGAAGTGCTCTCGTGGGCCTTGGTCCCTTTTGGCCACCAGCAAAGGGATCAAGGATGAGCAGTGAGCCTCCTTCCTCATCCAAGACCTAGGAAACTATCTGACTTCTGAGCAGCCCTTCACTCTTGTCTGCTGTCTGGTACTCTCCACCCGGCTTCCCGAGTCCCCGGCACGGGCAGCCTGCACGCTGGCCACAGCCCATCAGAATCTGTTCCCCCGCCAAGAGGCCACGCATGATCATGAGCAGGGCTCCAGGCCTCTGGAGCAGCGCGGCTTGGACTGGGTCCTGGCCCTGGGCGCGCGAGCTCCATGCCCTTGGTTGAGTCAGTCAACATCTCTAAGCTACAGTTTCCTCATCAGTAAAATGAGGACATAATCAATATGGAAAAAAAACAGAATCTGAGGGGGACTAAATTTCTGGTGATTGAAGATAATTTTAATTTTGATTTATACAGCAAAGGACATCATACAATTTTTACTACATCGTATTTCTAAAGGACAGCTTCTACTATTAAAAGTAATGCATGCACGTACACACAAACACACGTGCAGACACACTGGCTCTAGTCCACATACATCCCCACGGGCACACACACATGGAGTCATGTACCACCCACACACCCATAACATACGCACAACCACACACATCCTCAGGCGCACACACACACATAACATACAGAACCACATACATCCCCAGGTGCACGTGAGCACACACAAACACACAGTCATGTACAACACACGTCCCCAGGTGCGCGCGTGCACACACACACGTCTTACACACTTTGGCGTTATTCTAAATCAATTTACAATTGAGGGTCACAGTGTCCATTGTTTTATCCACTCAGAAGGTCCTGACTTTGGAGCGTGAAGCAGGAGCTCTCCTCTCTGGAGATGGTCTTTACCAATTACAGTCTCAGTAGAGCCAACATAACTGCTCTGGACCTTTGGAAGTGCAGGCCAGAGCATACCTGGGAGCTCACATCCTGTACATGTAAACATGTTAAGTGCAGTAGGTTCTAAAGTCCTGCCTTTACAAATATACGTTCATTATAAGGGGGAAGACCAGGTTCAAATTTAGAATTCCAAGACACAGGGGAGTCCGGCAAAGAAAGTGAGCGTGTGGGGAGAGCTGATTCCCAGTCTCTGACCACTAGCCTGATCCTTTTCTTCCCAATGCTGGGTCCATCCCTTGCCACAAGTGGCCTTGGATGTTCACAGGGGGACACTCAAAACTCACATTCGGGATCTGCTCATACCCTCCATACATACAGCTGCCCTTTGGCCTCTCTGTGAGTCCTGGGAATCTGAGCTTCCGGGAGAGCCGGTGCAGGCACTAGGAATGGGTCAGGGGCTGCTGAGACAGGGCATCTGGGGTCCTGGGCTTCTAGAGCATGGGATGGAGCCAATGACCCTGCCCCCTTGGCCCTGCTGACTCCACCCCATGGAGGGCGTGGCCAGAGGAAGTGTCAGGGCCAGAGGGACCCTCTGCAGTGCAGGACCCAGGGCAGCGGGCCCCCTTGCCGGGGTCTAAGAGCAGCAGGCCTAAGGAAAGGTCTGAAGAGGCTGTAAGGTATCTTCATTCCCATTAATTAAACAAAAATAAAAGCATACCACAGGCGTGAGTGGAAAGGGATTTGTTAGAACAAGGGAAGGCACTTGCCAAGGTCTGGCCATAGAGGGCTGGTGGGTTTGTCAGGTTGATGAGGAACCAAGAGGCTGTTAGTCCCTTCTGGGTCTAAACACCTCTTGAATTCCTCCGGGTGACACTGAAATGCAGTGAGACACGGAACTCTCTTAAGTTGTTAAAATCTTCATGGTGAACCATTCAACTCTCTCCTCATTCTTGGCTGCGAAAGCACGATAAACACAGGCCAGAAACTCATCAGCCTGTTGGTTGGTTCACTATCCGTCTGGCGCCTCCTCTTGTAGGAGCCTTTATCACATCACCCAGGGCTGACCCGGCTCAGGATTATAGCTGATTTTCCGCAGGTGGCATCACTTGCTAGTGACATGAAGCAGGCACATTAGCCACCTCCCAAACACTGAGGCTCCTCCTGGGAGGAGACTTCAGACCCCCAATCCAGCCTCTGCACCACGATGTTCCTTAGTGTCACTACCGGTTTGCTGCCTTGGCCTCTAGCTTTGACCAGATCCTCGCCAGATTGTCGATAAATATCACCCATATACCACATCTAAGCTTGTGGTCCAGATGTGACCATGGTTCTTATTTTCTTCCCATCGATGGATTGTTTGATCTTTGAGTAATCATGTCGACAGCAAGGCCAGTACAGCCCTCTTGAGGCCTCCCCGAGCCGCCTCTGTGTATAACTGTCCTAGCACCCCAGGGGATCGGGTCTGAAGCCTGGCACTCAGACACGAGGATGTCAGCTGGAGAGACAGGAATTCACTCCTGCTGTGGCTTCTGCTGTGGCTCAATGTGGCCATAAAAACGGATCCCACAGGCCCTGATGTCACTTGACTCACTGCAGGGATGCTCCCACACTGCCGCGTTCCCCCAGAGACTGAGGGCTTTCTGCTTGTTCCGGAAGGCCCCACCCCCGAGGGGACACTGGGTCCAGTGGAGCGTCCAGCCTGCTTCCCCGCCAGCCCTTAGGGCCTTTGTGGGGCCTGGAACATCAACTAACCTCCCCTTAGGGACCCCTTTGTCCTTTCAGCCAACAGACCTAGGTCATAAGCACTTTAACTCACCTGAGGGTGTTTTCCTCACTTCAGGGGCAGTGAGGACTGGGCTTCTTCACACTCCAAGTGCCC